>NC_138778.1:103029343-103106843 GCF_965119305.1 Pelophylax lessonae
TTCCCCCACTAGGGGCACCGGACTTAGTGCTGGGTATGGGGGGGGTGGGGTTTTTGACCCCACCCTCGGCCAGCAGAGGCGCTGATTGGCGCTCTTCAGGGGATCACTGGGGCGCAGAGCAATGCGCCCCGACACTCCCATCTTTTCAGATGTCTGGGCTGTGATTGGTCCAGACTCCAGCCTGGACCAATCACAGTAGGACATGGACCTGGTGACGTGACGCGTGGGGGCGGTGCACCGCCCCTGCGTCACGATCACCGCTTCCGGCTTCCGTTCCGAGGACTCGGAGTGTCGCACTCGCAGCCAGGAGGAGAAGACAGGACTCGGAGGACGGACGCGCGAGTAGAGAGCCGCCTGCATCGGATCGCCTTCATTCTGGACAAGACAATGGTCACAGTGGTGAGTCACTCCGACAGCCGACTCGAGTCAGTCCACCAGACCAGTCCGCTGCTCAGCCTCTCCCCGCATCATCGCGGCCAGGGGGGTGCTAGGGGGCCTGTACTGTGGGGTTTGTGCTAGGAGGTCTGTACTGTGGGGGTTGTGCTAGGGGGCCTGTACTGTGGGGTTTGTGCTAGGGGGTCTGTACTGTGGGGTTTGTGCTAGGGGGTCTGTACTGTGGGGTTTATGCTAGGGGGCCTGTACTGTGGGGTTTGTGCTAGGGGGTCTGTACTGTGGGGTTTGTGCTAGGGGGCCTGTACTGTGGGGTTTGTGCTAGGGGGCCTGTACTGTGGGGTTTGTGCTAGGGGGTCTGTACTGTGGGGTTTGTGCTAGGGGGCCTGTACTGTGGGGTTTGTGCTAGGGGGTTTGTTCTTGCGGGGTTTGTGCTAGGGGGTCTGTACTGTGGGGTTTGTGCCTCTCTCAGTCAGTGTATCCCATAATAGGGTGTCTCTCACAGTATATCCCATAATAGGGCCCCTGATCTCTATTATGGGATATACTAGTACTGATGGACCCCTTAATATGTGATATATTGGGAGAATTTGTTCATGCAAGCAAAATACAGGGGACAAAATGGGTGGAGTCTATAAGGAGTGGGGCTTCTGAGAAATGGGAGGGGTCAAAATGGAAGGACGGGGTCTTGCGCCCCACCATCTTAAAACTTCACCATCCGCCACTGAAACTGTTATCTTCACTTTACCTCTGCCTTTCCTTGGTCTATGCTTCCAAGGCTACTAAGCTGTATCACAAGCAGTGGACTGATATCCCTGATTTGATTGATGAGGACTGGGATGACTGTTTGGGCTCACATGTCGCCAACATGATTTCAGCCAGAGATCACTTCCTCCAACTTAAATTCCTCCTTAGGGCATATAACACTCCCCAGAGATTGGTGGTCATTTATCCTTCCACTTCCTCCTCTTGCCCCTGATGTGGTATCCTCTTACATTTGGTATGGTCCTGCCCCTCGCTCTTATCTTTCTGGATGTCAGTATTGGCTGATCTTAACCACGTTTGTGATTTGACCCTCAAGTTGGACCCGAAGGGGCTCCTGTTGTATATATTTGATGGCCATGTTATGGGACATTATATTAACCACTTTAAGACCGAAAGGATTTGCCCCCTTCCTGACCAGGCCCTATTTTGCGATTCGGCACTGCGTTACTTTAACGGACAATTGCGCGGTCATGCGACACTGTACCCAAACAAAATTTACGTCCTTTCTTTCCCACAAATATAGCTGTGTTTTGGTGGTCTTTTAAATATATTGCCAGAGATGAGAAATGTTAGAGGCACCACATCCCTGAATAGAGGTAGATACAATTGGAGGGGCAAAGTGGGACTTTAAAGGTGCAAATGATGGAGAAAAATCTGGATTCTCATAAAAAATCACATTTTATTGCACATGAAGGACAAAAGACATAACAGACAATACTTTTAAAATAGTAAAAGCACAAGAAAGCACTCGATTATGTCAACTCTACATGTTTCGCCATCTTCATAATAGCTTCTTCAGGAGTTTGATAGACATTTCTCGAGAGTGAACATTCTAAATTTGCAAAAGAAAAAAATGAGAATAACAAGACAAAAGAAAGCAAAAAAGGGGCATATATCAATGGTCCTGTATTGAACGCCCAAAAACTCTAATTTCAATAAAAAAAACATTTAAGCATGAACAGAATGTACCTTAAGAAAACCTGGACCCTTGATTGCCGGGGATAGCAATGACGTGGATACAAGGACAAGGGTGGGTGGAAGGGAGGAAGGCAGAGAAACCTGACCCCTAACGTTGACCCATAGAGGAGATGCGAGCCAAGCCAAAAGTGACAAAAAGAAAACTGCGGCTGAAAAATGGGGAAACAATTTGCATAAGTTTCATCAAAACATAGAATATGAAAGAGATATATTCAAATTTTGGAGTGACAATAAATTTACCCTTTACTTCAAAATTTGAAAAGATGATAAACTTGGGGAGGCCTTTTTGATGATCATATAGGAATTAAAGCCAACTCCCTACCAGATCAAGGGAAGATGATCCCCTTTAAGAGAGGGAAAGGAATCTTTAGATATATAATCCATAGGTAGAATACCTATGGTGACACATAATGAAAAAATATATATATGTGTATAAGATATTTACCCTGGTGGTCCAGTGTTGCAAAAAACATGGGCATAGATACAGCATAAGGAAATCCCGTATGGGTTGCCTGATTGCAAGAGGCCCCCTCCAATATTCACTCCAACAAAGAGCTAAAAGAGGAAGAAAAGGCAAAAATTATCCTTGAAAAATGGTGGATAGCAATCAGAGTGAATGCTTGAGATGGAAGGGAATCGCCATTACCGCATGTTTGTCCGTAAGATCGTCCTATTCTCCGGTGGTCCAGTGGCATACTGACCCATCGTGCCGGCTTTTAAGCATCCCCTCCACTCCCTCAGCGTCTGACGTCACCGAGGGAGTGAGAGCGAGGCGCTCCAGGCCGCCCAATCGGAACCCTTCAATGATGCGCGTCATCAAGACGCGACCGCGTCACATGACCGGACCGGAAACCGGAAGCGGGAAAGAGGAGCATCCGGTCCGGTCCCCATATCGCTATCAGACAAGGAAAAAGTGTCCCCAATCTAGGGAAGGCAGGAAAAAATGCTGATTAGAAGGGATAAAACCTGCTAAGCAGTAAAGAAAGGTCCCATAATATGGATTTACTAAAAAGAGGGAAGCAAATGCAATTATAACATGTACCATTAGGAACTGTGGTCCTTTACAGACGAACAGGTCAACATTTTAATGGATCTAATAGGGGCAAACCCACATACATAAATCCATGCATAATATAGATTGTTCAAATGGGAAAACATGTTATATCAAAATATACATTTAATACCACATATCAATAGTGGAATAATGATAAGGGAATTTCTTTTAAGATGATTAAGAGTTCAAGTTCAGAGGGTGGCCACCGCCCCCTTCTTCCAAGGCCACCCTCTGAACTTGAACCCTTAATCATCTTAAAATAAATTCATTATGTGTCACCATAGGTATTCTACCTATGGATTATATATCTAAAGATTCCTTTCCCTCTCTTAAAGGGGATCATCTTCCCTTGATCTGGTAGGGAGTCGGCTTTAATTCCTATATGATCATCAAAAAGGCCTCCCCAAGTTTATCATCTTTTCAAATTTTGAAGTAAAGGGTAAATTTATTGTCAATCCAAAATTTGAATATATATATTTCTTTTTGTCACTTTTGGCTTGGCTCGCATCTCCTCTATGGGTCAACGTTAGGGGTCAGGTTTCTCTGCCTTCCTCCCTTCCACCCACCCTTGTCCCTGTATCCACGTCATTGCTATCCCCGGCAATCAAGGGTCCAGGTTTTCTTAAGGTACATTCTGTTCATGCTTAAATGTTATTTTTATTGAAATTAGAGTTTTTGGGCGTTCAATACAGGACCATTGATATATGCCCCTTTTTTGCTTTCTTTTGTCTTGTTATTCTCATTTTTTTCTTTTGAAAATTTAGAATGTTCACTCTCGAGAAATGTCTATCAAACTCCCGAAGAAGCTATTATGAAGATGGCGAAACATGTAGAGTTGACATAATCGAGTGCTTTCTTGTGCTTTTACTATTTTAAAAGTATTGTCTGTTATGTCTTTTGTCCTTCATGTGCAATAAAATGTGATTTTTTTTATGAGAATCCAGATTTTTCTCCATCATTTGCACCTTTAAAGTCCCACTTTGCCCCTCCAATTGTATCTCTGTCTTTTGGTGGTATTTGATTACCTGTACAATTTTTTTTTTTTTTTTTGCGCTATAAACAAAAAAAGAACGACAATTGTGAAAAAATATATATATATTTTTCACATTCTGCTGTATGACATTCCAAAAAAAAAATTTAAAAAATCTAAATATTTTAACATTTTAGGCCAATTTGTTTTCTGCTACATATTTTTGGTAAAAAAAAAATTGCAATAAGCATACTTTGATCGGTTTGCGCAAAGTTATCTTGTCTACTAATTACGGGAAAGATTTATGTCATTTTTATTGTTTTTTTTTACTAGTAATGGCAGCGATCTGCGATTTTTTGCAGGACTGCGACATTGCAGCGGACAGATCGGACCCCTAACTGACGTTTTTGACACTTTTGGGGATACCAGTGACATTACTACAGTAATCAGTGCTAAAAATATGCACTGTTACTGTAATAATGACACTGGCAGGGAAGGGTTAACCCTGTGGGTGATCAAGGGATTACATGTAAGCCTAGGGGAGTGATTCTAACTGTAGGGGGGGGGGGGGTAGCTTCTGAGATGACCATAGAGACATGTGATCCTATATAGCAGGATCACATGAGCTCTGTGATCATCCCAGGGAGAAGGACGGTCGGCTGTGTTTACAACAGCCGACAGTCCTTCTCTCTCAGCGAGGAACGATCGCGGGTGTCTCCATGTGGCACAAAGAAGAGTGGAGACATCGCTGGAAGTGGCAGCAGAGGAGACCTTATTACACTATGTGGAGTGCTCTTTATATCTTTTGAGCTTACTGGTGGTGTTGAAGGGGACCGTATGCCATTCCTGTGGAGGGAGAGGAGGACCTTGCCATAGAGTGATCTGTTGTGCCTTTTTTAAATTTTGTGATGGAAGTCATTCAGCTCTGGTAAGAGACAGTGTGAACAGCTCCCTGGTGGTGGTTCTCTGGGCTTGCGGACTCTTTCACTTGTGTGCATATTGAACACTTATGGACTGTGATATTTCCTTATATATGGACAATATATGAGATCATTTTATTTGATTAGCGCCACATTTCTATTACATTTTATTGGATCCTAATTTATTCGGGACTTGTGTTGGCTGCTTTTCGCCCTGATTTATTTTATGCAAATTGTGGTTTTAGCGCAGTAATATTGTGATTTAATACTAAAAGAAACTGCCTGAAAAAAATTGACAAAACATGATTTGCTCAGATAGACTCTTGGGGCTCGACTGATGACCCTTCACCCCTGTCCAGGCTTGTTAATGAGCCTCCGTAAGATGGTTGCCCCCCCCCCCCTTCTTTCTCCTTCCCACTGCCTCCCCTCTTACCCTTTCCTCTTTCCAACCCCAGTGTGAAACACCACCGCAGTGCCCTTCACCACCCCTTGTGGGTATTCACTTACCTGATACTGTGGACCCCATTAATATGTGAAGTCATTTGCGCTTTGTAAGTAATAACTCAAAACCCTCTTCATTCCATGAAGCAGACCATCAGATCGGAAGTGTGTTCTCAATAGCCGATAGACTAAGGAAAGAAGCACAGACATCCACTAGTGCAGACCGCTTAATTCATATTTGTTATTAAAAACAAGTATCGCACTTAATCCATGAAATCAGGCATGGTATAAGCACAGGCAAAACATTGTTCTCTAACAAGGCGTCCAAGCCCCACCAAGCATGATGATGTCACTGCCTACCTGACGCTTATTGCCCAATTGGCTTTCTCAAAGGATGAAAGCAATGGTTGTATACTGTTTGGTAATTTTTTTGATGGACGAATGGTATATTGCTCTGTGTTAAGCCCTAGATCACCTTGATGTTTTGTCAGCTGTGTGAAATTGAATTCTCCTATGTTCCACTGGATATTATATTTGTGAAGATGTCTTTGTGTCTGTATAGTTCGGTTCTGTTAGCATTGGAACGACTTGTAAACTGCTTGAATTTTTGATCAATAAATGCTCACTTCAAAAAAAAGAAGAAAGTCTGGGATCCCTTTGTTTGTGGAGGAACAGCAGTGATTAGATAAGGTTTTCTTGCTTGGTTGATTCCACAAGGAATAGTCAGTTGGGGCCATCTTACAATACCATATACATGAGATGAATGCTAATCTGGTATTTTTGGACAGATTTGGGAATTCTCATTTAATGTCTATGAAGCCATTAAGCCAAAGGTTGTTTTTAGTTAATCAAGGATTTTTTTGGGTTAGAAGCATTAACTGTAGTTTGGTTATTAAACATAGAAGCAGAGATGTGTAAACCATCTACTGTAATGAAATGAGACCCAGTGTGGATAAGCTTGACTATTGAATACCTGCATATCTCAGATCATCTGCCTATTTTGGTCCACTCTTTTTGGTTCATTGATTCAATTAAGCAATTGTAACTTTCCTACTTCAATAGTGTAATTAAATTACAAATGCCTCTGTTCCAATGGGAACAATAAAACACTCCTAATTTCCAAGGCTCAATACGTCTTGCAGAGTGTAATGTCTAAAAGCAGACACTCCAGTCAGAATACATACTGGACGAGTGTACCTTCACCTTTGGTGGTCCACCTTTCCTTAGGGTTAGTCTACTGATACTAGGTTGCCCCCAGTACTTACCAAATGAAGAAATATACTTTGGCTGTAAAATGTCACTAGAGGACCCACGGTAGGAAAGTAGGCATATGGAACAGCAAAGGAAGAAGCAAGATGGAAGCCACTTTGGAAAATTCAGGACTTACAGCAGGTGTAATCTATATACATAGAAAAAGTTAGGAACTTGGTGTTTGTGGTAGAACTGAAGTAATTTCTACTTTGGGCATTGGAAGACACTCTATACTGCAACCACATGCCACCCTTAAAGTATGACTAACAAGAACTGCAGCCTTTGAACAGTAGTATGTGTATGTACTGTAGAGGCAACTAACAGGCCCCTGGGAAGGTTTTCTGGCACTGGCGGGCTCTCTATGCTGTGACTGGCTGTCAACTTGACAGTGACTGACAGCCAGTGCAAATAGTAATTACTAAGTATGTACTGCAGTCTGGCCCTATTGCTGTAATGTGGGCACATAGTTTTCCGTAACTCACAAGTCTTGTCTCCCTAAGAGCAGGTGCGTTGCTTGGAAATGGAGCAGTTCATGTGGAAATTTAGGGCAGGGATAGAAAAATGATAGAAAATCAGGCATTTGGGTGGGATGGATGATCGGATGTGACATATTGTATTGGCTGGGGAAAAGGGAAGAAGAACAGATGCATAGGACAGTGATCGATCAATGGGGGTGACTGATCAGGGGTTTAAACAGTCCCTTTTTTACTGTATAATTGGTCAATAGAGTGGAAGAGGAATAAGGGGGAAAAATTTTGCTGAAAGCTGAGTTATCCACTGCCAAAACAAAACTCCTATTTAGACATTATCCTCAAAGGAAAATTAAACTGCTAGGAAAACAAAACTCTAATTAAGCATGTTATATTATTAAGGAAAAAAGTTTAATTTTTTTTTCCATGGATCCTACTGGTCCCCACAGGGGCAGTCACGCTGAAAACAAATTTACCACCATATACTAGCCTAACGTGTATAAAAGCAAATGCAGTCCACAAATTAAAGTGGTTGTAAACCTCAGTAATGAAATCTAAACAAAGCACATATTTCTGTAGTGTTTACTTATCTCTCCTCATAGCTCTAAGTGTTGTTTCTCTCTGGTGCTTTGTTCCTATATTATCAGCATTAGTCACAACACATGAGGTTAATTTGTGATGGGGAGGGAGCTCAGAGCGGAGCTTGTCTATTTAGAACACAGCTCTAAATCTTTCTTTCACTCCTGTGATGTGTGTGGAGGTGGGTGTGTAGTTTTCCTCCAGTCAGCTCTCACACACTGTGACTGCAACTCCCCTCCTCTGTGATACTAACAGATGGAGAAGGATTTTAACAAGATTCTGCCCTATCGTGGTGTAGAGGAGAGAAGACTGCAGATAAAAAAGTAAAATTTATATAGGAGGATTTGTTTAATCTCTGTGTATCATCTGAGGCCATTCACTTCACTGGGTATATGAGATGGCTTACAACCACTTTAACCCTTTCGCTGCCAGGCCCTTTGCCCCACTTTTTAAACTCAGCTGGCCATTTTTCCATTGCTTTTTTTATTTTTCCCTTACAGCTTTCAGAGTTTGTAAAAGATCCCCTCAAACCATATATTTTCTGAAAGCACATAACCAGTAGAATAAAAATAGGGGTAACTGATTTTTAGGGCACAATGATATTTGCACAAATGTTTATCAAAACAATATTTTCACTAAAAGCACACTAAAATCAATATTAGCAGATAAAAAACTTTTTGCAAACTGGTGAGAATTTAACATAAGCAAAAATGTAAATAACCAAATTTCCAAAAAAATCTGAAGGTTTTCATATTTCCCTTACAGCTTTCAGAGTTTGTAAAATCCCAACCATATATTTTCTGAAAGCATAGGACCAGTAGAATAAAAGGAAGGTGCTACTGATTTTTAAGGCCCCACGATATTTGATATTTGCGCAAATGTTTACCAAACAATACTTTCGCTAAACATACACTAAAATAATTATTAGTAGATACAAATACTGCAAGTTTTACATAATTCCTGCTAAATTCCATCTAAACATAAAAGCTAAACCTGTATTGAGTTAATAAATAACAAATATTTGTAAATTTAATTTGTGCCTTTTTGAAAAAATGGTGAAAATCAAACGTATGCAAAGTTTTCTCAAAAAATCTAGAGGTTTTAATTTTTCACTTACAGCTTCAGAGTTTGTAAAAGACCCCTCAAATCATATATTTTTGAAAGCAATGTGTAATTGTGAACAACAAGCCCCAACACTTTTCAATTATTCCAATCCAAGATCTTCTTTAGGGGGCTTTGCAAAAGAGGGGATATCTAAATTATTGAATAATTGGAAATTAGTGAGTACATACTGTACATACTCTGATGGTGGTTTGGGTTTATTGGATTCCCAGCTGGCTGTGGTACACATCTCCTAAGGAGCTGGAGTCATTGCATTGGTAAGCATGGATAGCTTATTTTTCTGGACAACCTGTACTCTGTTGGGGAGCAATGACCTTATTTAGTTTGGTCATTCTCTTGTCCCATACGTGTTTTTGGGAGGTAATAATAACCACATGAGTGGGTTCGATTTTTGTCTGTCCCCTTTTACGGAATAAAGTAAGTATATACTTGGACCCTTCAGTGTTCTTTTGGTACATTTATCACCCCTGGTGGGAAGAAGAGAGAAGTAATAGGCAATATTATTACTATGGTTGGTAAATTTCTAATACCACAGCTAGCACTGTGAATCCATTACCACTAGAAAAGCAATGGTCAAGTAGGAGCAGCGCCAATACTAGATACATATAAATGCATCAAATTATACATGAAGAGAGTCCCAAAGTCTTTACAACCAAAAGCAAAGGAGAAGGAGGAGATCAATCCAGATTGTCCAATCACCGGTGTGTGCAGTAAGGGAAAACGAAATCCACTCAGTGGTGACAGCCAAAACTCCTTACCAGATAGTCTGACCCTCCTGTTACAGAGTGGTCAAACAGTCGCTGGCAAGATCAGGATACACTAAGTGTAAATGAAGAATCCCTCTCAGCTCCTCCGGCTAAATAGGACTCCCAAAATCCAGGAAAGCAATGTGGATAAGGGAAAAACACAAATCTTGACCCCTCTTAACCTCCAGCAGGAAATGACACCACCTCAGAAGGATAAAAGGGCCATTAGTGTAGTATGTCTGAACAGGCAACTTTATTGAAAAAAGTATTGCACTTGCATGAAAAGCTTCATAAACGAGCATATGAAAATGATCAACCGCGGTATACAAGGAGCGTGCTTCACATCGGTATGTCCGGTCCGCCTTACGCGTATTGCCATATATTTGACATCGTCCACCCATTTACTTATAGTTACATAGTTACATAGTTTGTGAGGTTGAAAAAATACATCAGTCCATCCAGTTCAACCTATGATGTCTGTGTGTGTTTGCTATTAACCGTACATTGTATACCCCTTTATGTTGTGGTCTTTAAGGTGCCCACCTAATAGTTTTTTGAAACTATCGATGGTCCCTGCTAATACCACTGCTTGTGGAAGAGAATTCCACATTCTTACTGCTCTGACAGTAAAGAACTCCTTACGTATTTTAAGGTTAAACCGTTTTTCCTCTTGCTTTATTGATTGGCCACGTGTCTTATTGTATTCCCTTTCTCTGAAAAGTTTGTTCCTTATGCTAGGGTCATCATCAGTACAGTATTTGTACATTGATATCATATCCCCTCTCGAGCGTCACTTTTCGTGAGAGAATAAGTTCAATGCTTTTAGTCTTTCCTCATAGCTGATGTCCTCAATTCCCCTAATTTTTTTTTTGTTGCTCTTCTCTGGACTCTGGACTCCAGATGTGGCCGGACCAGAGTCTTGTAGAGTGGGAGAATAATCTCTTTATTTGTGGAGTTATTCCCCTTTTTTATTCAGGCCAGTATTTTGTTGGATTTGCTTGCAGCGGCTTGGCATTGCATGCCACTGCCAAGCCTGTTGTCCACTAGTACCCCCAGGTCCTTTTCCATCTTAGATTCACCCAGCGGTTCCCTCCCTAGTGAGAAGCTTGCTTTCGTGTTTCTGATGCCCAAGTGCATTACTTTACATTTTTAAACATTAAACCTCATCTGCCATGTAGTTGCCCACCCCATTATTTTGTTCAGGTCTGCTTGTAAGGTTTCCACTTTCCACATCCTGCATAGAAGATATTGGCATGCTTAGTTTAGTATCATCCGCAAATACCGAGATTGTGCTGGATATCCCCTCCTCTAGGTCGTTTATGAATAAATTAAACAGGATTGGCCCCAGGACAGAATCTTGGGGGACCCCACTTTCCACACCCACCCCATCCGAGTACTCCCCATTTATCACTACCCTCTTGACTCTCTCCTGGAGCCAGTTCTCTATCCAGGTTCTCACCCTATGGTCCATACCTACGTACCTTAGTTTGTACAGTAAGCGTTTGTGGGGGATTGTGTCAAATGCCTTTGCAAAGTCCAGGTACACCACATCTACAGGCCTTCCTTTGTCTAGATGGCAACTCACTTCATCATAGAAGGTTAATAGATTGGTCTGGCAAAAATGATTTTTCATGAATCCATGCTGATTACGAATAATACCGTTTTCATTCCTAAAGTCTTGTATATAGTCCCTTAACATCCCCTCCAAAATCTTGCAGACTACAGATGTTAGGCTGACAGGTCTATAGTTACCCGGGATATATCTCGGCCCTTTTTTAAATATTGGTACCACGTTGGCTTTTTTCCAATCAGCCATACCCGTCTGTAGACTATCCTTAAAGATCAAGAATAATGGTCTGGCTATCACCTGGCTGAGTTCCTTAAGTACCCTCGGGTGCAAGTCATCTGGTCCCGGTGATATATTTATGTTAAGTTTCTCTAGTTTAGTTCTAAGTCTATCTTCTGTTAACCATGGGGGTACTTCCTGAGGTGTATTATTTAATTTATCATTACAAGCTGGGTTAGTGTAGCCCCCTGATTCTTTTGTGAAGACTGAAGAGAAGAAATTATTTAACACTTTCACCCTCTCTCTGTCCTCTGTGGCCAGCTTCCCTTCTTCATCTTTTATGGGGCCAATGTGTTCTGGCCTCGCTTTCTTACTGTTTATATACTTAAAGAATTTCTTGGGGGTTTTTTTACTCTCTTCCGCTATATGTCTCTCGTGTTCTATTTTAGCTGCCTTGATTTTGCCTTTACATTTCTTATTGCATTCTTTGTAATGCTTGAATGCTGCCAATGACCCCTCAGCCTTGTATTTTTTAAGGCCTTTTCTTTAGTATTAATATGCATTTTTATGCTGGAGTTTAGCCACCCAGGGTTTACTTTTTGCTCTTTTAAATGTATTTCCCTTTGGAATGCACTGGTCAATCCCTTTGTTTAGTATGCTCTTGAAGCACTCCCATTTTTCCTCCGTGTTCTTTGCCCCAGGGTTCTATCCCATTTGATATTTTCTAGCAAAAAGCACAGTTTTGGGAAATATGCTCTTTTTAGATTCAGTGTCCTTATATTACCCTTGTGTGTCCTATTACTATGATTAATACTGAAACGAATTGACCTATGGTCACTGTTTCCTAAGTTTCCCCATATTTCTATATCCATGAGCAGGTCTGTATTGTTGGCAAACAGTAGGTCTAGTACCGCATTGTTTCTTGTCGGTTCATTCACCATCTGACCCATGAAATTGTCCTGCAAAACATTTAGGAACTGCCGAGCCTTGGATGAATGTGCGGTTCCTTCTGCCCAGTCTATATCTGGATAATTAAAGTCCCCCATTACATTGACATTTTCCATCCTTGCTGCCAATCCAATCTGTGAAAGGGGGTCCGCCTCCCCCTCCTCCCTCTGGTTGAGGGGTCTATAGCATAAGCCCAATATCACTTTTCCCATAGTGCCTTCCCTTTGAAGTTCTACCCATAGGGATTCTACCTCATCCATAGCTCCATTATTAATATCATCTCTCATATTTACCTGCACATTGTTCTTAATATACAGACATACCCCTCCCCCTTTTGTACCTTCTCTATCTCTGCGATAAAGGGAATACCCCTGAATGGTCGCCAGCCAATCTGAGAGCAGTCAAACCAAGTCTCTGTAATCCCCACAAATTCTAAGTCCTCCTCATACATCAGCAGCTCCAGCTCTCCCATCTTGTTGGCCAGGCTTCTAGCATTGGTATACAAACCTCGTAATTTTGTCGGGTTGCATACTACATCCTCGTTTGATGTTGTTTTTAGGCTGCTCTTGCAATTTTTTCCCCATACCCACCTTGGATTTAGGAAATCTGAACACCCTACCGCTAATGTCCCCATTTGTACCCGCTGAACCTTGCTCCCCGCTGGCTAATTCTACATCTGTACCCTCCCCCCCCATCACCTAGTTTAAAATCCCCTCTAACTTGTTGGCCATCTTCTCACCCAGTACGTTTGCACTCTCCCCATTTAGGTGCAATCCGTCAGTACAATACAGTGTTTATTATTCATTGCATTGGCCCCACTGTCACTGATAGGATATTTGGGTGACCACCTGTGTGCCTCCAGACACTCACATCTGGGCAGTCGGCTTTTACAGATATGGTAAACACTTCTGTTTTTAAAGGGAGCTCTGACATTGAATGCATTATGATAATATTGTCTGTAAGTGAATAAACAAAAGGCTGGATACATTGTAAACTGATCTATGGTTTGCCCTGTAAACTAATTGTATGTCTTTGATATTTGGATATCTCCCTTTTGTAATATCCCCTGAAGAAAATCTTGGATTGGAATGATAGAAACGTGTTGAGGCTTGTTGCTCACAGTTATTGTGGGATTATGGGCTGTTGTTAAAATTTGCTGCTCGATCAGCCCTTTTGGGGGAAAACCTTTGGTGTCAGAGAGTATTTTTTTATATATGATCATTTGTGTGGTACACCATTGAGCTGCATGAACGTCCCAAGGGGAACCATTTTTCATATTCATTGGTACATCTAAGCCCCCATTCACATTAAGTTGCTCCGACTTCGGGGGCGACCTGTGAAGTTGCGTGCACCGTGACTTCAGCGCGACTTGCACGGACTTCATATAATGAATGTCTATGCAAGTCGCCTCCAGGTCGCCCCGAAGTAGTACAGGACCCTTTTCTAAGTCGGAGCGACTTGCGCCGCTTCTATTAGAACCGGTCCTGTACTACTCAATGGACCAGACGGTGCGCGACTTGCCAGGCTGACCAAGTCGCCTGGCAAGTCGTAATAGTGTGAACCGGCTCTAACACTCCCCTTTCTCAGACTGACAATGCTACTGTCCAAAGGTGCCCATGTACTCCTTCATCCAGAGTGGAGGCACTCTAATACAGGAGGTGTGTTAGTGGCCAGGTCGCCAGGTGAAAACAGAGGGGGAAAAGACTAAGAAAAGAAAACTAATATAGCCCCACATATTTATTGGTAAGCTGCAATATATTTAAATGTTATATTTTATATTTTGGTTTTGGCTACTGTAGATATACTATAGCTGAGCAAGATAACCTATTGTCTGTCATCTTAGGGAACATGGATACATTTGCAGTGATGCACTGTGCTATTATTTCAAACTCCCACAAGTTAATCTTTAGCCATGTACTGTATGTAGTGCAGCTTTAAAGCCCAACTCGCTTCCCCTATTCTCAGAGCCCCCCATCACCCACATGTATGTTATGCTCAAATTTTTTAATACTTACCTTTTACAAATGCCTTCAGGCCAGTCATATGACACATATGGCCCTGTTCCTCTTCAGCTTTTCTCTCCCACTGGACTTTAAGATGCTTGAAATTTTCCTTAAATACACACAAAAAAACAGATAATATCTGGTGTATATGTATAATCTTGGTGGAAATGCCGAGGAACACAAAGTACAAATCACGATATTCCCACTTGTGTACAGGAGACCAGCTTTTTATCAAATAAAATCTATTCAAAAACAAGTTTCACAAATAAGTGCAACACTCTAGCCATCTTGGGAGTATCACCCAAACTAAATTAGGATCCTTGTTTTGCAAAAAAATTATTGTCATATAGCATAGGTACACTCATGAAAGGTCATGGTTGACAAGACCACCACATAAATGGTGGACTTCAAGTATGAGCAAGTATAAGATAAATATGAATGTTGAAATGAATTGGAAAAATGAAATATACTTAGAAACGGAATTGATTCAGAAAGTAAGATTTTCCAGCCTGTGGTTCTACCATGTGTACAAATTGGCAAAGTGCCTCATTCAAGCAAATGAGATCTGTAAAAAGGTACATTGTTAACTTTCGTCTTCCTAGACAGCAAAATGTTAATGTGCTGCCGAAATGTCTGCCAGAAGATAAAGAACTTTATAATGTGGTCAATAGAGCTCAGAGTGAAAGCAGAACGATTGAGTGATGAGGTCAAAGCTAGTGAAATAATGTTTCTGTTGAAGAAGAAACGCTATTTGTTCTCCTTTCTGTATTATTGATTTTGCAGCAAATTATCTTTTTTTGCTTTGGGAGCAGATATTGAGAATTTCAAAACAGAAAAATAACTTTGAAGCCGGCAAGTAACTAAAAACATTTTATCACTGCGTTTCCATTAGAAATAACTCGACTGGCAGTGGACCAGGTCAAACTTGCAAGTTCCTGCTTAAGGTTTGCCTTTTGAGGTGGGTTAATGGACTAGTGATGGCCCAAAGCCGATTTTCTGGATTTTTTTCCCTTTTTTTTCCGGTTAACTTGTTATTTTATTTTTGTAAGTCACTAATCTCAGACATTCAACCCAATTCAGGCTTTAAATACGATTTAAAAAAAGCAAATCATTTCACAATGTGCTAATGTTGCATTGACAGAGATAAATTAAACTTTAAAGGGGTTTTCCACTTTCAGCAAGAACATTCAACACTCTCTGCCACCTACAGCTGTTTTTTTAGTTTAATAGTAGATTTAATGGGACCATGGTAATTAAAAGATAAAAGTTCAACATTATACTTTGAGTGTATAAAGGGGTAGGGAATTAGCGCTGCCCAATAGGGATGGTATAATGGCGTCAGTTTTACAATGTGAATAGATGGTACATAAATAGATGATAAATGTCTAAAAATATATATGTTATAAGTCTCCAAATTATTATCACAGTACAAATAAATATAAAGTGACTAGTCATATAAAGTGCACTACAAGTGATGAGGACATTTATGACGAAACGCGTACAGCGTAGTTGCGTTACTTCCCGATCTGGATCTGCCGTGGAACGCATTACGTTCCGGAACACTACACGAGTAGCTTTTGGTTTGGCTTTTGGTTTGATCTCCCCCCCGAGAGGTATATACTATACATGCTGATTTTTCTTCACTTGAATGTGAGTACCTTTCTTTTATATGTGAAATAAAAACCTACCATACAGAGTTACACTATATGTCCCCCCTTGTTTATTTTACACACTACATCACCGGAGTACTACCCAAGGATAGCTGGATACTGGAATACAGCACGGTCCCTTCCCTCTCCCTTTCACACAGAGCAACAAGGAAGTAGAGGAGGACCCTTAGGAACATACAGCTACATGCTGAGGTATACAGCTATAATATACCCTGCCTAATACCCCTGTGTGGGGCTGGGCACTCTGGTGAGTGCAATTTATTACACCAATCACTTGGAAGCACCTTTTTTAGTGTATGAAGGTTCCTGCCACTGTTATTAGAAGATCAAGCACTCTACTATATGGACTTTTTTGATTGTTGCTACAGTCTTTTGATCCAGGAGTGCCTCTAATGTGCACATATTATACTTGCACATTTTCCCTGCCTATTTGATACATTGTTATCGAATATACTTCGCACATACATCATCACCTTTCACTTTTCAGTGGTACACCTATTAGGTGAACACTGCACACCCATTCACACCCGCCAGCTACTTTGCACTTTAGTGGGTATATTTAAGAGGTGATCACTATACACCCAGCACAATATTTATATGAAATAATATAATATAACCCTATTGTTTATTTATCTATTTATTCACTATTGTCACTTTGCCACACCATCTAATTAAGCTATTGTGTTTATACATGTGTATTTTTATGTGGATTTTATGTACAATACCTTCTGCACATTACCTCATCACTTGTAGTGCACTTTATATCACTAGTCACTTTATATTTATTTATTTGTACTGTGATAATAATTTGGAGAATTATAACATATTTATTTTTAGACATTTATCATCTATTTATGTACCATCTATTCACATTGTAAAACTGACACAATTATACCATCCCAATTGGGCAGCGCCAATTCCCTACCCCTTTATACACTCTAATACTTACAACATTATACTTTGTACAGCTTTTTAATGCTATTCGTGCACTACAATAATGTCTCCTATAACATTCCTCTCTAATGACTAAATCTCACATAAATGGGCAATCAAAGAGGAAGTCAACTACTTTCATTTTAGACCTTTTCTTTATTTATCCTGAGGGGTTAAGTGTGTCCTAGGGGCGTGATTCTAACTGTAGTGGGACAATGCTATTGGTGTAAAAACAAAGATCAATGGTTCTACATAGTAGAACCGTCTGATCTTCATTTTTACACAGGGGAGAATGACAGGCGGCTTGTTTACATAAGCCGCTCTGCCTTTCTCCTGCTGTACCGATCGGCGAGTGACCGGCGGACATCGGGTCCGCCGGTCACACGCCCGCACTCCTCCCTGAACGAGCCTCAGCGGGCGCGCGCTCGCCCGTTATTGGCTCTAATAGCAGTGACAGGCGAGTGACGTAGATCTACGTCACTCTGCCTGGCCGGGGCTGACTGCCGCAGTAAATATACTGTGCGCAGTCGGCAACCGGTTAAAGGCCTGTGATCCCTCTTTTATTAAAAGGCAAAAATAAAGCAACGACCAACATATATGGATTGCCCATTCAGGGGTTCTTCTCCAGCAAAAATACAAATAATAACAGCAACGAAAATGACAAGTCACCCTGCTATGCTTTGCACAACTGCTGCTTGTACACTGGCTTTTTCCCATTTCACTTAGCCTCGGTTTGCAGTACCTCACTGCACAGGCAGCGTTTTCCCAGTCTTCTATTGTCCAATTTTGTTGAGCCTGTGCAAATTGTAGCCTTGGTTTCCTGTTCTTAGCTGACAGGAGAGACACCTGTGGTCTTCTGCTGCTGGAACCCATCTGCTTCAAGGTTCGATGTGTTGTGCATTCAGAGAAGTATTCTGCATACCTTGGTTGTAACGAGTGGTTATTTTATTTACTATTGCCTTTCTATCATCTCGAACCAGTCTGCTAATTCTCCTCTGACGTCTGACATCAACAAGGCGTTTTCGTCCACACAACTCACTGGATATTTACTTTTAACCATTCTCTGTAAACCCTAGAGATGGCTTTGCTTGAAAATCCCAGTAGATCAGCAGATTTTGAAATACTCAGACCAGCCCGTCGGGCACCAACAGCCATGCCACGTTCAAAGTCACTTAAATCCCCTTTCTTCCCCATTCTAATACTCAGTTTGAACATCAGCAAGTCATCTTCAACGCATCTAGATGCCTAAATGCAATGAGTTGCTGCCATGCGATTGGCTGATTAGCAATTTGTATTACCAAGCAATTGAACAGATGTACCTAATAAAGTGGCTGATGAGTGTATGTTTTGTGTTTTGGTCTTGTGGATAGGTTCTAGCAAACTGATAGAATCAATTCTTTTGAACTACAAGTGACAGACCCCCGTACTCAAAAAGAGTATGTCCGCCATATAAGCTACCTTTGCCTGGTACCAGCACTATCCAAGATCCCTTAGCCCACCCAGTCACCTGTCGAGACATCAGATAGTGTAGCCATGATATATACAAGTCTAGCCGAGAATAGCTTGTGTATGGTTTGGCACATTTATTGAACAAACTCACAAACAGTATATACTTCCTGATGAGATTATCCCACTAGGTCAGGTGCCTGATTTTATTATGCTATGATGATGAAATTGTATACAGAAATATAATTAACCTGAACTAATTAACTAGCCATCTGGACAGAAACAATAGGTAAGTTCATTAACAATTAACAATGGGACAGACACACTTAACAGAAAACACATCACACATACAATAGCAGGAGACCACCAGTAACAGACTGTCTGTCTCTTACATTGAAGAACATGGAACAGAGGCCAATGTGACCAGCTCTTTCAATGAACATGCTCAGAATCAAACAGGCCAGGAATATTCTTTAGGGCAAATACAAGAAAACAATCCCTCAAAAATATAATGAAAAAAAAAAAAAAAAAAAGAAATATAGCAATAACAAATAACAGGGTGAATGTGGGCATAACAAGGTCCCTGCAGCCAGTGTCTGTGACACTACACTTCCATAGATTTATTAGATTTAGAATTTTGGCAAAGTTTAGGAGGAAGAGAATAATAGATTGTTTGTGTCAACTTTATTGAGCCACCCGTTTCCTGAAATTGAGGTCTTATGCTACTTTTTCACAAATCTTTGGAACAGTGGTGGCTGGTGCTCAAAATTTTTTTTTTGGGGGGGGGGGGGGGGCGCAAAAATAAAAATGTAATAGGTATTGCTTCGCGGCAAAAAATGCAGTAAAAAATTGCGTGACTTTGAGGTCATGGTACAGGCATGGCACAGATGATGGTACAGGCATGGCACAGGTGATGGTATAGGCATGGCACAGGTCATGGTATAGGCATGGCACAGGTCATGGTACAGGCATGGCACAGGTCATGGTCCAGCCATGTCACAGGCATGGCACAGGTCATGGTCCAGGCATGGCACAGGTCATGGTACAGGCATGACACAGGTCATGGTCCAGGCATGGCACAGGTCATGGTACAGGCATGGCACAGGTCATGGTCCAGGCATGGCACAGGTCATGGTCCAGGCATGGCACAGGCATGGCACAGGTCATGGTACAGGCATGGCACAAGCATGGTCCAGGTCATGGTCCAGGCGTGTCACAGGCATGGCACAGGTCATGGTACAGGCATGGCACAGGCATGGCACAGGTCATGGTCCAGGCATGTCACAGGCATGGCACAGGTCATGGCACAGGTCATGGCACAGGCATGACACAGGTCATGGTCCAGGCATGTCACAGGCATGACACAGGTCATGGTACAAGCATGGCACAGGTCATGGTCCCGGCATGTCACAGTCATGTCACAGTTGTCACTTACCTGCTCTTGGGCTGGCTCACTCGACCGGACCAGCTGCTGTGCTGTGGGCAGGTTCAGGCCATGAGGGGACGACACTGGACACCCCAACTTCTCCGGGCAGCTCCTCTTCTGCCGATCCCTCTCTGATCGCAGATTATCTCTGCACGATCCGATCCCGGATTACAGCCGGCTAATCACAACATGAGGCCGCAATGGCATCCCAGTCTTAGTCTTTAGGGTTCAATATAGAGTTGGCCCACCTATAACAGCTTCAACTCTTCTGGGAAGGCTGTCCACAAGATTTAGGAGTGTGGTCTAAGGGAATGTTTGACTATTCTTCCAGAAGCGCATTTGTGAGGTCAGGCACGAAAAAAAAAACACATACATAACATTAAAAAAGGCTTTCCAAAACATAGTTTGTCTAACCATTTTAGGATCCACCATAATAGAGACCCCAGCCTTGTGGCTTTTTGTGGAATAGAAAAAGTTGAACAACATTGGAGGGGGGTAATATGACCCAGAAAGTTTCAATGAACGAAACAGAATGGATTTTCAAAATGAATACTATGCACCCTATGGGTATGAACATTGATATAGATCTAAACTGCTTCATTTCGAATTATTAAAAATAGGAGGATTCATCCTGCGCATGCGCGCGGCCTCGGGACGGATGTGATCTGACCGGGCTCCGCACACTGACTCCCTGCATCTGCCTTCATCCACATCAGGACAAGACATCTAGCCTCCCAAGACACCCCGGACGACAGCATGAGATGCGGAGGACCTGGCCAGCCTAAAAAATCCAGGCAAAAACAGACTTACCCGCTCCTTTCATCGTGGCCTACTTCCTCTCCTTAGCCCTCAGTCTCCAAGTTGGCGCCGGGTGGGACAGACACATGCGGGGCAGCCCCCCACGGCAGAACGGACACTGGCCACTACCTCCACAGCATCCCTAGAGGTACATTATGCCCAGGAGGGGGGAGACATCCCGGCCATATTACAGGGACAAAGCTCCCCATGCCCCTCATCCCCGGCCCTTTTTTCGGGCCTGCGGCCTGGTGAGGGGTCCCCAGCTTCCTTACTGGATAAACAAATGGCTGATATGGCCGAATTGGCCTTCAGCCAGCATAGCCAGCAGAGCCCCACTCGGTCCTTTCCGGATTCTAATCTTGCTGATCCACCGCCTGTATATGCGGGTGATGGAGTGCTTATAGCCCGCTTCTCCAACTTATTGCAGCAGGAACTCTCTAAAGCTTGTACAATCATCACGACGGATCTTAAACATGATTTCCAGTCAATCGGGACCAGGCTAGAGACTAGAGAAACTAAAATGGATGGTACTGTTGCAAGGGATAACCAGAACTTCCGCATGATCTCTGAGCTACACGAGTGCTTGGAGGAGGCCTACTCTAAAATCCAGGAACTGGAGAACAGGTCCCGCCGGTACAATATACCTATTAGGGGGCTCCCTGAAACGGTGGTGGATCTGGAAAGCACGGTCCAGGAACTTATGAAGGCGTTGATCCCTGATATCAGGCCCCACCAACTGGAAATTGACCGTATCCACAGGGCACTTACGGGCCCACGGCAAGACGGCCTCCCCCGCGAAGCCTCACTACTATGGGATGAAGGAAAAGCTTATGTCAGCTGCTAGACTTAAGCCCGACCTATCCCTTTTTGGGTGCTCCTGTCCAACTCTTTACAGACCTGGCTCCTTCCACAATACAGAAAAGAAGAACCATGAAGCCGCTATTGCAACAGCTCATCAACCAACAGATAAAGTATCGCTGGTACTTTCCCTTTAAGCTCTCCTTCACCTACAAGGGAAAGTCCCATTCCTTCACCAAGTTTAATGATGGGGAAGATCTCCTACTTCAACTGGGCATCATATCCAAAGAGTCGTCCTCCCCCAGACAGCGAGAGGGGACTGATGGTTCGCTTTCGCCCATCTGGACCACACCGAAGCATCGTTCCTGCTGTCCCCCCTCCTGCAGAGATGTCCAGCCCACCTGAAGCGGACTGCATCATGCTCTACGGCTCTGTTTTTGGCTACACATGTAGTACCCTGTCACTCTGACTGGTGACCCCTGTCTGGGGTGTCTCTAGGTCCTGGGACTGTTCCATGCCCCTGGACCGGAGTTGTGGTTCTTTTGTTCTGACAATTGTTTTAGGTCTTGTCCTGACCTTTTTAGTTTTCTATCTGCAGATTTCGGTGTACACGCTTGCCACCTATTTTTGTGTGTACCCTTGCCTTCATCTCTTGGGGTGGGGGCAATGTTGCACGTGGTAGTTAGGCTGGGCCCGGAGACGGGTGTCAGCCTATGGGCCTTCTGGTCCACCGATTTTCTTTTCTTTTTTTGCCTTACCCTTTCTCTGATCCTTGCTCTTTCTCTTTTCTGGCTCGTTTTCCCCTCTCTTCCTATCTTTCCTCGTCCCCCTATTTTTTTGTGTATTGCCCTTATGATTTTTTTTTTTTTTTTTAGGCTTCATATCCTACTGGTGCTTTAGGGACCCATGGGGCGTCCTCGGCTCGGGGGTCTCTCCAGATCTCCGTCTGGTATCTGCAGCAATAAGGGATGAGTGTATTCTGCCATACCACCATGTCTAACATACGATCCTCATCTTATACAGTAGTTTCCCACAATGTGCAGGGTCTTAATGCTCCCACGAAGAGGACCAATGCATTCCAATGCTATCAGAGAACGGGTGCAGATATTCTTTTGCTGCAAGAGACCCATTTCTCGAGAGCATCTGCCCCCAAGATTTCTCAGTGCCTGATATACGCAGTGCTATTTGTCCGGCGGACCCGGGAAGAAGTGTGGCAATCTGTTTCTCTAAAAAGGTTCCATTTGTTCCTGACACTATTGTCATGGATAAGGAGGGTAGGTTTGTTATGGCGGCGGGGAGGATCACTGATCAGGCTGTCTCCTTCATCTCATATTTTGCCCCCAATGTGGGACAGGTGGCTTTTTCTAGGGATATGTTGGCTACTCTGGTCCCTAACATTAGTGGGGGTGTGGTGCTGGGGGGGAAATAGTAATCTTCCTCTGGAACATGTCCTGCATAAGTCCCACCCGGGCAGGCCAGTTGCTCGGCGCCTGCCCAGGCAGAGTAATGCTCTGTCGCAAGTTTTACACCACCATGACTTGATGGATGCCTGGAGGAAATTAAATCCCTCCACTAAGGATTACACTTTTTTTCCCACGTCCATCATACGTACTCTAGAATTGACCATATCTTGGTACAGACACCCATGATACCCTATATCACCTCTGTGAAAATAATGGATACTCCCTGGTCAGATCACTCCCCATTACGCATGACTCTATCTGATCTCTGGACTCCCGACCATCCCTGTCTCCTTGGCGCCTAAATGCCTCTTTGCTGAGTGACCCGACCATTTGTTCGGAAGTGGAGACGGAAATACGTTCTTTTTTTGCTACAAACCAGCCTTCTGATATGTCTACCTCCAACAATTGGTCGGCGCATAAGGCTACCATTAGAGGCAAGTTGCTTCAGCTGGCTGCCAGGACTAAGAAGCATAATGATAGCGTTATTAAACAGCAGGAGGAACAGTTAGCCTCTCTACGGGCAGAACAACGTAGTTTCCCGCACGTTGATATTAGACATAATATAGATATGGCACGGGCGGCCCTAAATCTTAGCCTCACTACGCGGGCAGAGAAATCAGTCAGGTGGTCTAAACATACATTTTACGCGTTAGGAGATAAGCCAAATACACTTTTGGCTAGGAAACTGAACCCTCGGAATTTTACTGCAGCACTTCCCAAGCTACGCCTTAAGAATGGCCAAATTTCTCAAAATCCTAAATTGCCGAATTTCATGACTTTTACTCAGCTTTGTATATGGCACCGGAACGGTTCCGGTCTGCACAAGCGGATAAATTCTTTGCGGACGTCCCCTTGCCTAAGCTCAGTACTGCTCACATGGAGCTTCTGATCCCCCATATGTGCTCCTATTTTAATGCCATACGAAAGGGGGAGCCCCTTCCGCCCCATGAAAATAGCACATTTTTACATGTGATCCCTAAACCAGGGAAGGACTACAGCGAATGTGCGAACCACTGCCCCATATCCTTGATCAATGTGGACTTGACGGTCCTGACAAAGGTCATGGCCAACAGACTTAACTCCTTTCTAGCCTCCTATGTGCACCCTGACCAGGCTGGGTTTGTACCTACTAGACAGGCCTCTTGTCAGGGATACCACATGCAGGCATCCAGCAAGGGTGATCAGATCAGTTGGCTGCACCAAGGAATCAGGACCCAGATGGATAAAGATGTAAATAAGTTTATTAAACAAAATGACACACTCCAATACCAACACCAGTGACCATAAACAAGTAAACAAAATATAAATGATAACAGTACAAAACCCCAATAGAACCTAACAAACTATATACAAAGGGATGGAGCAAACAATAGCAGGACAGGACAGGGACAGGAGACAAGGAAAGCAGGGAGCCAGGTACAGGAAGCAGGATGCAGGGAACAGGACTCAGGATCAGGATACAGGTTTCAGGATACAGGTTTCAGGATACAGGTTTCAGGATACAGGTTTCAGGATACAGGTTTCAGGATACAGGTTCAGACAGGGACACGGCTAGCAGAGAAAATACTGAAGCACTGAGCCTCAGTGAAGGGCGGGCTTATATTCCCTCAGCAGTCCTCCTCAGGTGCAGCTTAATTAAAAGAACAGTCCAGCTGCTGGGAGACACCCGCTGGTGGGCCCTGGAACTGCGCCCCTCAGTTCCAGGAACAACAGTGCCACCAGCAGGTGACCCATGTAATGACACAGATCCTGACAGTTCCCCCCCTTTAAGGAGCGGCCTCCGGACGCTCCATTGTGCTTCTACCCCAAAAGTCCAAAAAGGTCTCCCCTCCATGTCTGCGGGTCTTCTAGCACTCTCTAGGCCAAAGTCCTTTAACTTGCCGGAAGGCGTGCCACCAGAGTCCAGCAATTGATCATGCGCCCCACCACCAGGGTCTGGAAGCCGTCTTGGCACCCCACAGGTCAAGTTCCTGAAGAGGCGTAACATTAGGGATACACCTGCCCTCATTGCAACACATGTCCCAACACTGGGACTGAAGGCAAGCTGGACATCAAGCAGGGGAGCGCCAGCGGCATGCAGGAAATCCGGCAGTGGCACACCAGGCTGGGCAACAGACAGTGGCACATCAAACAGGGCGGCAGACCGTGGCTCAGCAGGCACTGGATCAGCAAACACTGGGTCAGCAGGCACCGGAACAGCAAGCACTGGGTCAGCGGGCACTGGAACAGCAAGCACTGGGTCAGCAGGCAAAGGATCAGCAGGCACAGGATCAGCAGACACATGATCAGCAGGCACAGGATCAGCAGGCACAGGATCAGCAGGCACAGTAGTGGTCACCAGAACAGCGGGCACGGGATCAGCTGGCACCGGATCAGCGGGCTGAGTAAGAGACACCGGATCAGCAGGCACCGGAACAGCAGGCACTGGGTCAGCGGGCACTGGAACAGCAAGCACTGGGTCAGCAGACTGGGTAGTGGTCACCAGAACAGCGGGCACCAGAACAGCGGGCACTGGATCAGCAGGCTCAGTAGGAGGCACCGGATCAGCGGGCACTGGACCAGCAGGCATTAGAACAGCAGGCACTGGATCAGCAGGCTCAGTAGGAGGCACCGGATCAGTGGGCACTGGATCAGCAGGCTCAGTAGAAGGCACCAGATCAGCGGGCAATGTAACAGCAGGCACTGGATCAGCAGGCTCAGTAGGAGGCACCGGATCAGTGGGCACTGGAACAACAGGCATCAGAACAGCGGGCACTGGATCAGCAGGCTCAGTAGAAGGCACCGGATCAAAGGGCACTGGATCAGCAGGCTCAGTAGGAGGCACTGGATCAGAGGGCACCGGAATAGAAGGCACTGGATCAGCGGGCTCAGTAGGAGGCACCAGATCAGCGGGCACTGGAACAGCAGGCATCAGAACAGTGGGCACTGGATCAGCAGGCTCAGTAGGAGGCACCGGATCAGTGGGCACTGGATCAGCGGGCACTGGAACAACAGGCATCAGAACAGCGAGCACTGGATCAGCAGGCTCAGTAGGAGGCACCAGATCAGCGGGCACTGGATCAGCAGGCATCAGAACAGCAGGCACTGGATCAGCAGGCTCAGTCGGAGGCACCAGACAAGCGGGCACTGTAACAGCAGGCATCAGAACAGTGGGCACTGGATCAGCAGGCTCAGTAGGAGGCACCGGATCAGTGGGCACTGGAACAACAGGCGTCAGAACAGCGGGCACTGGATCAGCAGGCTCAGTAGAAGGTACCGGATCAGTGGGCACTGGGTCAGCAGGCTCAGTAGGAGGCACTAGATCAGCGGGCACCGGAACAGCAGGCACTGGATCAGCGGGCTCAGTAGGAGGCACCAGATCAGCGGGCACTGGAACAGCAGGCATCAGAACAGTGGGCACTGGATCAGCAGGCTCAGTAGGAGGCACCGGATCAGTGGGCACTGGATCAGCGGGCACTGGAACAACAGGCATCAGAACAGCGGGCACTGGATCAGCAGGCTCAGTAGAAGGTACCGGATCAGTGGGCACTGGGTCAGCAGGCTCAGTAGGAGGCACTAGATCAGCGGGCACCGGAACAGCAGGCACTGGATCAGCGGGCTCAGTAGGAGGCACCAGATCAGCGGGCACTGGAACAGCAGGCATCAGAACAGTGGGCACTGGATCAGCAGGCTCAGTAGGAGGCACCGGATCAGTGGGCACTGGATCAGCAGGCACTGGAACAACAGGCATCAGAACAGCGGGCACTGGATCAGCAGGCTCAGTAGGAGGCACCGGATCAGTGGGCACTGGATCAACAGGCTCAGTAAGAGGCACCAGATCAGCGGGCACTGGATCAGCAGGCATCAGAACAGCAGGCACTGGATCAACAGGCTCAGTAAGAGGCACCAGATCAGCGGGCACTGGATCAGAAGGCATCAGAACAGCAGGCACTGGATCAGCAGGCTCAGTAGGAGGCACCAGATCAGCGGGCACTGTAACAGCAGGCATCAGAACAGTGGGCACTGGATCAGCAGGCTCAGTAGGAGGCACCAGATCAGTGGGCACTGGATCAGCGGGCACTGGAACAACAGGCATCAGAACAGCGGGCACTGGATCAGCAGGCTCAGTAGAAGGCAACGGATCAGTGGGCACTGGATCAGCAGGCTCAGTAGGAGGCACCGGATCAGCGGGCACCGGAACAGCAGGTACTGGATCAGCGGGCTCAGTAGGAGGCACCAGATCAGCGGGCACTGGAACAGCAGGCATCAGAACAGTGGGCACTGGATCAGCAGGCTCAGTAGGAGGCACCGGATCAGTGGGCACTGGATCAGCAGGCACTGGAACAACAGGCATCAGAACAGCGGGCACTGGATCAGCAGGCTCAGTAGGAGGCACCGGATCAGTGGGCACTGGATCAACAGGCTCAGTAGGAGGCACCAGATCAGCGGGCACTGGATCAGCAGGCTGGGTAACAGGTATAATTGTATGTGTTGGGAAAAATCTCCTTTTCTTTTTAGGTTTAGATACAGAAATCTTGCTAGTGGTTGCAGGGCTATGAATAGATTGTGAAGCAGATGGAAGCGAAATGGCAGTATTGGGAGATGGTGGAAAAGGAGAGACAGTTACAGAGGAGAATTTCTGAGAGGTTGCTAGAGGCAACAGAGTAGTAGAGGAAGTTTTGACAGAGTTAAATGCAGGAAAAGTGCAACTCGTTAAGCCAGGATATGAACAAGCAGTGGAAAGCAAACCATACCTAACTGCAGCTGTGGTTGCTACGGGTAACGGAGAGGATAAACTTTGAGAAAACTGGTGTCCAGAGGCAGAAGTGGATTGGTGTGAGTTAGCTGATGCTAAATTGGAAAGATCTGACCAGGTTTGCAATAAGGCCTGAACAAAACTCAATTTACAACCCCCTTGTCTGATTAGAGAATATACAGCATTCATGCAATCCAACAGGGCCTCTGGAGAATACACTGAATAATGTTCAATAAAATAGGGTTTATCATCTTCCAAGAGCCACACAAGAGATACCACCTGAGAGACACTAAAAGGAGGAGAATAATCATCACCACCCTTAGGGGTATTAGATAAAGCCAACTCTGCACAGAGCTGAATAAGTGGCTGAATCTCTTTGAACAAAACTCTGCCTTTGTCAACAAACGAGTGGGCCAGACGGATGCATTCCAACAACTGCTCGCTAGTGTAAGTTTTCAAAATTTGGCGACAATATTCCCTGTCTTCTGTTACAAGCAAAGAAAAATAAAAGACCTCCTCTGACTGCATCTTGCAACAACCAGAAAATTCCTAATTCCCAGGTGCAACCGATCTGATCGTTAGTGGCTTCAGTATTCTGTCAGGGATACCACATGCAGGCATCCAGCAAGGGTGATCAGATCAGTTGGCTGCACCAAGGAATCAGGACCCAGATGGATAAAGATGTAAATAAGTTTATTAAACAAAATGACACACTCCAATACCAACACCAGTGACCATAAACAAGTAAACAAAATATAAATGATAACAGTACAAAACCCCAATAGAACCTAACAAACTATATACAAAGGGATGGAGCAAACAATAGCAGGACAGGACAGGGACAGGAGACAAGGAAAGCAGGGAGCCAGGTACAGGAAGCAGGATGCAGGGAACAGGACTCAGGATCAGGATACAGGTTTCAGGATACAGGTTTCAGGATACAGGTTTCAGGATACAGGTTTCAGGATACAGGTTTCAGGATACAGGTTCAGACAGGGACACGGCTAGCAGAGAAAATACTGAAGCACTGAGCCTCAGTGAAGGGCGGGCTTATATTCCCTCAGCAGTCCTCCTCAGGTGCAGCTTAATTAAAAGAACAGTCCAGCTGCTGGGAGACACCCGCTGGTGGGCCCTGGAACTGCGCCCCTCAGTTCCAGGAACAACAGTGCCACCAGCAGGTGACCCATGTAATGACACAGATCCTGACACCTCTGATCAAACCAGGAGGGTGATTGATGTAATTTTGGCCCTTCACTCTGATTGGGATGCTTGTGGACCCAGGAAGGGGATGTTGCTCTCCCTGGATGTCCACAAGGCGTTTGACTCACTCTCCTGGGATCTCTTATATGTGATGGAGAAATACAGGTTTGGCCCAGGTTTCCTGTCTATCCTTAAGGTACTATATGATAAACCGGAAGCCTCAGTTATGGTCAGAGGTCACAGATCGGCCCCTCTACAGATCCATAGGGGTACCTGACAGGGATGCCCTCTGTCCCCGTTGCTTTTCGTCCTGGCACTGGAGCCCCTGGCGTTTAGCATCCAGCGACATCGGATATTCAGGGTCTTAACTATGGGGGGGGTGGATAATAAGTGTCTGCTCTTTGCGGACGACATCTTAATGTTGTTGTCCTCCCCGATTGTCTCCATACCTAGCCTATATAAAGTGCTGGGCCACTTCTCACGGATCTGGGGACTCACGGTCAATCATGCAAAATCTCGGGCACTGAATATATCTCTAGATCATAGCACGGTGGAGCTACTGAAACAGAAGTTTTCTTTTCAATGGCAGGCTCAGGCTCTTCCCTATTTAGGAATCAACCTCACTCCCTCTTTACGCACCTTATATGCCCTGAACTACCAGCCATTGCTTAGACAACTTTCGGAGGACCTCACCAGATGGCAAATTAGGCCTCTATCTTGGTTTGGCGGAATTCATTTCCAAAAATGGTGGTACTTCCAAAACTTTTGTATTTATTCCGTACCCTCCCTATACAACTTCATAAACCAGATATTGTTTCCTTTCAGAAGAAAATGCTTTCATTTGTTTGGGGTACTAAGAAACCGAGGGTTAACAAGCGCACTCTCCATGCTCCCAGGGGGAGGGGGGGCCTAGGGGTCCCGGACCTCTTTAAGTATTTTTATGCAGCTCAATTAGCCCAGCTCATCAGATCCCATTCGTGGACCGCACTCCCTTTGTGGCTGCGGGTGGAGTCTGTTTCTGCTGGGGCTCACCCAATCTCTCACCTGCTGTGGCTGCCTTCCAGGTCCTGCCCGGCCATTATGTGTCCTTCGCTTTCTCTCTCCCTGGGGCTGTGGGATAGGCTCTCCAGGTCGTTTCAATTTGTATCCCCCCCACAGACCGCTAGCCCCTTTGTTTGGAAACCCTGACTTTGCCCCGGGCCTTGAGCCCCGGGCGTTCTCATGGTGGACGAACAAGGGCCTGATGCGAATTGCGGATGTCTGTGACCACAGGGGTCTTTTCACCAAAGGGGTTTTGATGGAAAAGTTGCATATGCCAGAGTCCGAATGCTATCGCTATGCTCAAATTGCGCACCACGCCAAAACTCTGCAGCGCGGGTCTGACCTCGCTTGTAGAACCCTAATGGAATTCTTGTGTGAATTTAAAAAAGTGAAGGGCCATATTTCTCAAATATATGCTATCCTGACATCCTCATTGATGAAAACTAATTTATATGGGGGCTTGGGAGGGGGACCTTCAGGAGACTCTGGACCTGGCAGATTGGCATAAGTTGGCTACCACTGCCTCTAGGTCCCTTATTAATACCTCTATCATTGAGGCAAATTATAAGGTTCTCCTGCGATGGTATATGGTTCCTACAAGGTTGGCGGCATGTGTCCCGGGGGCTTCTCCGCTGTGTTTCAGGGGCTGTGGTCAACAGGGGACAGCCTAACATGTGTGGTGGGTCTGCACGAAAGTACGGCACTACTGGATACGAATCTATAATTTCATTTACTCTTTGACCCAAGTGAACCTGTGGAAATCCCAGAGACAGGCGTTGCTGGGGGAGATGGTGATGGATGCTCCCAAAGGGGCCAAATGGCTTATACAATTTATTTTTGTGGCGGCGAGAATAGTGATAGCACGGTCCTGGCGCTCGGCAACAATACCTTTTGAAATGTTTAGAGCAAAATTGACTTGGCTGATGATTAATGAATGTTTACCTGCTGTACTAAATGATAGGGTAAAACTGTTTGAGAAGGTCTGGCATCCATGGTTGCGGTACTTGGAAGGAGACCCCCGAACCGACTTAGGTTGAATGATGCCTCTTGGGCTTTTTGGGCTTCTCTGGGTGTAGACTAGGCTTTTGCACCTGCTCCCCTTGGGGGTTGCCCCCTAGCTGTACCAGTCAGGGCCTTCTGCAAAGTTTATGTGTCTCTCTTCCTTCTCTCCCTCTTCTCTCTTTTTCCTTTCTCTCACCTTCCCCTCTTTCTTTTTCCTCTCCCCCTTTCCCTCTTGTTTTACCTTTCCAGTCCTTTCCTTGGGACGGTGGTCATCTGCGGCTGCCCTGCCTAAGTTTATGGGTCCCCCTGATTCTTTGGGACCATGTAAGGCTGGGGTTGATTGGGTGGGGGAGTATTTTCTGATGTTGCATTAATTTTGTTTACCCCTATCCCCCCATTGCAGTATTGTGTTTAGCTTGGCGGTTAGTTCATAACACTGTGGACTTTTTGACACTGTCAGTTTATATCACTGTTCCCTGTATTTGGGCTCTTTTCCTTGCCCCCCTTTTTTTTTGTTCCCTTTTTCTCACTTATACTGTTGTATTTTATTGCAAAATCTTTCTAATAAAAATTATTGTAATAAATAAAAATAGGATTCAATGTTTTTATTATATATTTTTTATTTATTTTTTAAAATATTTTATTGTACTGATCCAATCCAGTTCATCCATGTGACATCATGGCATTGCACAACTAGATGACACTAAAGTTAATTTGTTATATTCATCATTGGGGCAATGGTTGACTTTGGTATTCACATATTCCACCAGTAGAGGTGATGGTGTGATTTGAGTATACCTGTCAATTTGATGCCTGGTATATAGAAATATGTCTGCATTGACCTTTGGAGGGTGTCTCTGGACATCTGCTTGGTTCCGGTGGGAGGATTGAACTGGATTGGCTCATCCCGAGGCGGTTGTATATATGTATATATATATATATATATATATATATAGTGAACTGGTGTGTGATGATGTCAGACGTTTGCTGACGAATCGCATTGGGATACTGACACGCAACACGTCACTTCCGCTGTGTAGAACGCAGGTGGAACAAGAAACGGCATCCCCTGCTCGCAACAAGCTTGAAAGCAAGTTTTACATTGTAAATGATCCTTTATTTTTAATAAATATGTTTCTGAATACTGCGCAATGAGAGGCCTTCTTTTTTTCATACATCCTCATCCTGAGAATACATACCTCACCTGACAGGTCCAGAATTGTTTTTAAAGTTGGTGTTGACTACCTGTAGTGGGGGTAATACATATCTGGTGAGTGGATTGTGCATGCGTATGTCGGTGGAGGAGTGGACATTCTCAAAAGTCATGGGTGTTCCTTTGAGTGTAATACCTAAAAGAAGATAGCACAATATATGGGACTTATGAGCACCTTTTTGTCACATTGTGTTTTCAATATTAATTATTATTAATTCATTTTTCATTTTCACTGTTTTATGACCGCAGTCTACCTGCTTTTTTTACACACCGATGTTGGAGAAAAGGCCTGGCTCACAGTCTGCTCTCTAATTCATCCCAAAGGTGTTCTATTGGCATGAGGTCAGGACTCTGTGTGTGCCAGTCAAGTTCCTCCACCCCAAACTCGCTCACCCATGTCTTTATGAACCTTGCTTTGTGCACTCGTCCAAATCATTTGGTGGAGGGGGGGGGATTATGATGTGGGGTTGTTTTTCAGGGGTTGGGGCATGAGAGGAGGATATTCTTCAGCTATATCAGTAGACTCGAAACACGTCAGCCGATGTGTCTACGAGCATTGTGAATTTACATACGTATATGGACTTAAGCAGATGATGTTATGTCTAAGCTTTGATGCAAGCATTGGTTTTTGAGTACATTCACCTCCTTTTTATATAATTTAATAAAACATGTTTTGAGGATAATGCACTAGACCTACACGCCTTTTTTGCTTCTTATACTTATATTATCCATATTGGACATCCCCAGTCTTTTGAGGGCAGCGAGAAGCACATCCTCATTATCCACATGTAGTAATATGTCAAGATAGGAGTTTGAGACTTATCGAACAGCACAGGAGAGTTAACATAGCGACATTTTCAGAAGTACTGATGTTGCAGAGAAGGCCTGGCTCCCAGTCTCCACTCTAATTCATCCCAAAGGTGTCCTATCTGGTTGAGATCAGGACTCTATGCAGGCCAGTTAAGTTCCTCCACCCCAAACTCACTGATCCATTTCCTTATGGACCTTGTTTGTGGACTGGTTAGCAGTCATGTTGGAACAAGAAGGGGCCATACCCAAACTGTTCCCACAAAGTTGGGAGCATGAAATATTCCAAAATGTCTTGGTATGCTGATGCTTTAAGAGAAGCAAGGTCCATAAAGACTTAGATGAGCGAGTTCTGGGTGGAAGAATTTGACTAGCCTGCAGAGTTAAACAGTGCAATGATTAAAATGGATATCAATGCCCATTAAATAAGAAGTATGGCCAAAGCTTATTTGGTCATACTTCTTATGTGGGTCACAGGAGTGCACTTACTTTTGCACTTCTGTGACCCAGAATGCGCCGACAGCAGGCTAAACTCTGCTGTTGGCTGATGTCACAGACCTGCTCCAGGATCCCGCCCCTCTCTTCTACTGAGAACTCCAACCACTTTACTTCCGTTGACTCTACACCAGGAATATATGGAGATTTCGACCACTTGGTGTTTTCACAGACCACCGGCAGCCTATACACTCCGGTAGACGCTATAATGAGTGGATATTGTTGATCCGCCTGCTAGTTGTGCCGCCTTGGAGGTGGCCATGTTGTTGGTTACTAGCGGCTGGACTAAAAATCTCCATTCATTATAGCCTGTACCGGAGTGTATACGCTGCCACCTGTTCTGTGAAAACACCAAGTAGTTGAAATCTCCAGTTATTCCTGGTATAAAGTCATCGGATGTGACATCTTTGAAGTTCTCGGCAAGTTGGAGGGACAACTGCTGCAGCCATATAGGTGCTTAAAGCGGAGTTCCACCCTGGAATTTCTTTTTTTTTTAAAAATACCCCCGGGACAGTCAGGGCTAGTGCATTCCACAATGGCTAGCCTCTGATCTGTCCCGGTTGCACTTACCTGTTAGGACAAATACTTACCTTGAAAACGTCTTGTCCAGCGCTGCCATCTCAGATGTGGGCAGCTTGAAGCCAGCGAGATCCTCTTCGGCGTCCTCTTCCGCCTTCTTTGGTCCCTCGATGCCCTGCGCCGGCCCCGCCGTCACTTCCGGTGCGCGCGCGTCATCCCTCCTCAGCTTCTGGGCATGCCCAGAAGCTGTTTAGAAGGGGATGATGCGCGCGCCCCGGAACTGACGTCGGGGCCGGTGCAGGCGCAATGATTCCTGGGAGCGATGACGTTCAGCTCCCAGGAATCATTGCAGAGCCAGGAAGTGACGACGGGCCGCGGCTGAGGAAGGAGGAAGAAGGAAGTAAGGTAAGTATATTTTCTTCGCTACGAGGTAAGTAAGAAAAAAAAAAAAATGCGATTATCCATTTCTTTTTCAGGTGACCCGGAGCGAGAAGATGGAGGTAAGTATAAAATTAGGGTGGAACTCCACTTTAAGTATGTTTGTTTTTTTCACTTCCCACACTTCTTCCACACTTCTTTTTATGGATTTCCATTGAGTGAAAAACACATCATGCAAAATACACAAAATGCAAAGGTGGGAATGGGCTCTTGATGAGACTGAAACTTTTTAGCAAGTCACAAATAGGAATGGGCAAAATTGGAGTTTTTACTTATGACAAAATTAGGAACATTTCGGTGAAACTTTGTTGTGTGTAATGAATTAGAAAGGTTAAATGTGTATTTATATTTGTACAATGGGCTTTAAATGGCTCCTGAGTGGAGGCACCTTTCCGCTATTGTATGCCTTTTCTTGTGCCAAAAAATTCTAACCCTAACATGACCCTCATAATAACCCTGGATGCTAAAGCTGGTCATACACTAGTAAAAGTAGTTCAACCACTTGACTCCCGGAAGATTTATGACCAGGCCACTTTTTGTGATACAGCACTTTTTTTTTTTTTTTTTTTGCACTATAAACAAAAAAGACCCCCAATTTTGAATAAATAAATAAATAAAAAAAACATATCCAATAAAAAATTTGAAGAAAAATAATTTCTTCATAAATGTAGACGAATATATATATTCTGCTACATGTTTTTAGGTAAAATAAAATCCAAATAAGCGTATATTGATTGTTTTATGCAAACGTTATAGCATCTACAATCTATGGGAAATATACTGGAATTTTTATTTATTTATTTTTATACTAGTAACGATGGCGATCAGCAACTTATAGCGGGATTGCAATATTGCAGTGGACAATCAAACACTACCTGACACTTTTAACACTGCAGGAACCAGTGACATTAATACAATGATCAATGCTAAAAATATGCACTGTCACTGTGCTAATGACACTGGCTGGAAAGGGGTTAAACATGTAAGGCAATCAAGGGCCTAAATGTGTGCCTAACCAGTGTTTGTGTTTACTCCTCCTTTCCCGCCCTGCACCCTGAGCCCACCCTTTTATGAAGCCTATTAGAGCCTCTGGCTCTAATCATGTGCTTAAAAAAAATCCCTATTGGAATCCATGCATCCTGCATGTAGATTAGGGGGCTGGATGCATGTATGGGGGGCGGCGCCCCTGCGCCCCCAATGGAAGGGCCACCACTGGTGAAAATGTAAACATTTGTAGCTATTCTTGTTTAACCACTTGCCGACCGCCAGCAGTACATATACTGCGGCAGGTCGGCTCTGTCCCGCAAAAACAACGTAACCCTGTATTCATTTCATAAGTCCATCCCCCACACAGTTAGAAAGCACCCCCTAGGGACACATTTAACCCTTTGATCACCCCTGGTGTTAATCCCTTCCCTGCCAGTGTTATTATTACAGTAACAGTGCATATTTTTAGCACTGATTACTGTAGTAATGTCACTGGTCCCCTCAACAGTGTCAAAAATGTCAGCTAGGTGTCTGATCTGTCGGCCACAATGTCGCAGTCCCGCTAAAAATCTCTGATTGCTGCCGATACTAGTAAAAAAATAAAAATGACATAACATTTCCTCTAGTTTGTAGAGGCGATAACTTTTTGCGCAAACCAATTACTATACACTTATTGGGATTTTGTTTACCAAAAATATGTAGCAGAATACAAATTGGTCTAAAATAATGAAAAAATTAGATATTTAATTTTTTTTTTTTTTTTTTTATATAGCAGAAAGTGAAAAATATTTTTTTTTTTTTTTTTTTTTTTAGAATCGCGGCCCCCATTTTTTGTTTATAGCACAAAAAATAAAAATTGCAGAGGTGATCAAATACCACCAAAAAAAAGCTCTATTTGTGGGGAAAAAATACATTTTTTTTTTTTGGGTACAGCGTCGCACGACCGAGCAATTGTCAGTTAAAGTAATGCAGTGCTGAATAGCAAAAAATGGCATGGTCATTAGGGGGGAAAACTGTCCAGACCAGAAGTGGTTATAATATTGTATGTAGCAAGGTTTCCAGGCCTACGGCCTGATATGGATCTGTCATTGTTACCGGTTACCTCTCCAGCTCATGTGAGCTGTGGCCCCAGGTGTGAGAACAGACACATAGACAACTCCGGCATCTTTGTTTTGTGGTTTTATTGTATTTAAGGTGATGGGAGAAGGGAATGAGTGGGATACTCCTTTAGGCTCAACTAAGTACAACTTGGGACTTTATCCATAGAAATATCTGTCAATGCTGCCTTGACGCCAGCCGACGCTAGCCAATGCTCACTGACGCACTGTAACTTGAAAAAAAGTGATGAATCCTCAACTTTTAGTCCAGAAGACCCAGGACTGTAGAATATTGAACTGCTGACACTGCTGCACTGCAAGGTCACTGACTTCTCCCTCCAGCCGTGCACTGGCTTGAGGTAGCGTGTTGCGAATTCCTGTATGGCTGCAACCCTCAACTGGTACTCTGTACAATTCAGTGCCCAAACTGCAGGCGCCTCCTTTACACTTTAGCTCTTCAGGGTTCACTGACTATGTACCCCCTCTGTCACTTCAGGGTCCTCAACCTAGGTACCCCCTTTACAGCTAGCTGACACTGGATCCAGAACCTCTTCCGGAGCGGTCTCCTCTAACACTTCAGGCAGACCCCCAGGGGCAATCCTCAGTACTCAGGAGCTGTGTAGGCTTTCCTGGGACTGAACCCCTCTCGCTCTCCGCTGGTTCTCAGCACACCGGATCCCCGCAGCTCAACTCAGCACTCTCTGGATTCTCGAGCCACACCCCGAGACATCCTCTTCCTCAGACAGGAGGAGAGACAGCCGTACCCTCCCTCCTGGGACTCTGCTTCCCGCCAAAGACGCTGAGTCATGCACTCCCCTCAGACTTATACCCACTCCCAGATTCCTCTGCGGCAGAATCTGCCTTCTGGGGTAGTTAGAAGCCTGAATGTATCTCTGATTCACTGCCCAATGAGAAGCCTCTCACAGAGCCAGTGGAGAGACTCCCCTCTCAGCAGACACACTTGGTAGCCATGACAACCTACCTGCACAAGAGAAAACATATCTCTGCTGTTAGGCAGACAAAGCCCACTATATTTTACTTAGCACCTACCTTGTAGGGTGCTACATGTATATATCTGAATGTTTTTAAAAATACTTACCTATTTGTTTTCTGTTTGTATGACTGCCACTGTTTTGCTGATGTCAGTCTGTCGATGTCTGGCTTTAGGTCTTGCGCAGTAACAGTCCATAAAACAGCATGGAGGATGTTATTAGTAATGCATGAACTGTGCTTGGTCTTGTTCAGATTCATGACTGAAAACATCTGTTCCTATAGGTAGGTGCTCCAAAACATGGACAGAACACGGGCAGCTTGAAGTCAGAGCTGTGGCATCAAAGCAGGGAAGGGAGATGGTAAAAGTCTTTGATTGCAGCTTCCTGGAACTTTGCTCACAGGCTACTGTTGCACTGAACTTCTAATAATTCCTTCTGAAAGTGATGTGGTGCACTGTCAACATCAATATTTAAAGTATCGGCAAAGTTGGTAAAGGCTGGGTGCTGTTCTTTAAAGTCGGAGAAGCACCAATCAAATTAAATAATCAGCAATTTACTTTGGTAGCCAGTCAAGCACATGGCAAAGCACACAGGGATGAGGTTGAGATGCTCTGACAGATAGGAAAGTGGGAAAGACTGTTTTGTTCAAGCTGGGACTTCCATAGGCATAGTTTCTCCTGGAAAGCTGTGATTGCATTGTACTTTTTTTTTTTCACTAAAAATACTGGATGAACCCTCTGCACACTGCTATACCCTTTCTAGTAAACTTTGCAATTATAGGGATATTTAGTTCACAATATATGTTTACGCTGGCCAATTGCATCAAAGTAATCCTTCTTTAGCCAGTCCTACTTTGCTCTGCCACTGCAAATGCTACTATGAACACAATGCCAACATCGGGCAAACAGATGCAAATTGGGCAAGATCTACAAGGTTTAGGTCTGGCCACTGACCTGCAGTGCAACAGAAACTAGATATACATGTGCTCAGATCCCAATAGCTTGTACATGCATATAATCTACCAGGTGCTAAAGGGGCGTGACCACACATAAAAAAACTGGATGAACTCTCTGCACACTGCTATACCTTTCTAGCAAACTTTTCAATAAAAAACAGATATAGTTAGTTCACACATATTGCAATACATGTTTAGGGTGGCCAACTGCATCAAGGTAATCCCTCTTTAGCCAGTCCTACTCTGCTCTGCCATTGTAAATGCTACTGTGGACACAATGCCAACCTGGGGCAAACAGACACAACATGCTTGCTCTTATGACTTGTTTGCGGCCCTGCTGCTTCTGATTCAGTTGGGGCAAAATGTTCTGTTATGTTACACAACATGGCAAAAAATCACACAGCCAGTTTGGCTCTGACAGTTTGGGCAAGGGCTTCCCTTTATTTTGCATGAAAATAGTAATTTCTTCCAATAATTTCCAATTTCTTTCTACTCAGCAAACTTACTTGTCTGTGGTATGGTACATCCATATGTTCTGTGCCCACCTCCTTCAAAAATGGTTGGAACTGACAATGGTTCAGGTGCCACGCAAAAAAGGAGATGCAGAGTTTTTGTGACTGTGGTCATTATGTTATCCAGTTCCTGAACCTTGCCATCTGGGTGGATATTTCAATGATGGTTTATCACTGGTGTGTGGTAGTTACTTTTTTGCATTTTCTCTTTCAACAGTCCAACCAAGGTAGTTCTCCCTCCACACATTGCAGGTGCACCATCAGTAATAAGCCCCACCAACTTTTCCCTGGGTAATTTCATTTCACTTATGGACTCCTTCACCGCATTGAAGATGTCCCTCCCTGTTGTTGTCCTGTGCATGGCGACCACATTCAAGAGCTCCTCACTGACGGACAAGTCTTTCTTCACCCCTCTTACAAAAACGGCTAGTTGAGCTGTATCAGGATTGTCAGTGGTAATGAAAAAGCCAGATTACTGTGTACTTCTCTGGCCAGCTGTCAATCACAGCCAGTGAGCCAATGGGGGGAGTCACAGCAGCTTAGGAGGGAGCGGCTTTCTCTGGGGGCACTACTCGAGGGGGAGGAGCCAGGAGCACCAGTGAGAGACCCGAAAAGCAGAGGATTGGAGCTGCTCTGTGCAAAACCACTGCACGGAGCAGTTAACTATAAAGTGTTTATTTAAAAACAAAAAACAAACTTTTAATACCACTTTCATTCTTGGACCTTTTGTTGCTTTTCTTGGTGGCTAACGTTAGCATACTTGGCTCCGTGATTGGTCTCAAAGTGCTGACGTAAATTTTAGTCCATTAGCATTGCCATGACCTTGTAGCAAAGAAGATATATCAGCTTGCCTCTATTAAGCATGAACATTTATTCACTTTCCCATCTCTCATTAAATTGCCTTCCATCTGCATCAACTTCTCTTTTCTTGGACATTTTGGGGTTATTTGGTCCTTATACCTCTATAAAATGATATAGAATTGGTGAGCATATCCTTAGTGTACCGCTCCACAAACCCTGGTATTTAACCATTGCAGAGAGAAAAAATATATATAGAGGCGCCTCTAAGTGCAGACCATATAAAAATGTACTGCGAGATATAGATGTGTAAACTCACATTTAGATGCATAATTAAAAGCCTGGATGAAAACAAAGGGCAGAGTCCCTTGGTGAGTCCTGGCTAGCGGATCTGGGTGTTTCCGGCAGATGGATGAATGGCTTCTTCTCTGTTTCCTCCGAGAATGTGCCGCCTTCCAGGGAGTGCGGGCAAAAGCGAGGCCTGAACCGCACCTTGAAATGCAGATGCGCCAGTGATGTCACAATAATGCGACGCGTTTATGCACCGTATGGCTTAGCCCAACACAACGCGCTCCTTTCTCAAGGGAGACAAGGTAGGGTGGAGACAAGAGGGTGCCACAGCTGCAGGAGAGGTGCGAGGGCCACATGAATTGATTAAGCCCGCGAGGCCTTGTTTTGACACATTCTAAAATTATAATGTTGAAAGAAACTTATATTTTGAAGTACTTTTGAACAACATTGATCAAGTTGCCAAATTAACATTAATCAAATGTTTTTTTACAAAAGTTCTTTTTACTAGTGTAGCACCCTCCTAGGTAGGTGCTAGTGAGGGAGTATAGTTTTTGGCTCTGTCTGCCTATCAGAGGAGCAGCATGCAAATCTATATTGCTTTCTGCCTACCAGAGAGCAGGATCTGTGAGTTAAGTCTGCTCAGTGTGCCCAGTGTGTGATTCATTGGGTCTAGATAGTGTTTCACGCTGGTCCAATAGGGAGGCATGTTGGACAGTGGAAGAAAACCTGACCAAAGGGTGCACAGGCTTTGATACAGTCCTGGTGATTGGCAGAGACCGGCTGTCTTAGTGCATTATGGGATACTGTATAAAAGCCAGGAGCACATGTGCTGCAGGGTCTTTGGCTGATGAGCAGAGTCCCGGAGGGAATGTGGTGGCTGCCTCCTCCACTGTAGTGGTGGCACGTGGTCGCCACCACCCGGGGATCAAAGGAACGGAACTGAACTCAGAGGTCCAGGAGAACTGACTAAAGGGGATGAGACCCTCAAAAACAGTATCGTGAGTACAGGGGATTGTGTCAAGGAGCCTGACCTGAGGGGGAGCCACCCTGGAGTAGGATAGTCAGAGGAGGGGTGTCAGTGTGTCAAGGTAAAGGGGATACTAGGAGAGTATCCTGAAGAGAATTTAGTTCAGCAAGTCATCTGGATAGAGACTTAACCTATGTTCACCTAGTGGCAGGGTGAATCAGCAGCCTGGCTGTATCATCAAACAGGAGTCCTCGCATCTTAATAGTTATCTGGAGTATCCCTCTATTCCCTTCTCCCCCCCATGAGTTCCCGTCAGTCCTGCGCATGTGCGCGGGAGCTTTTTGTTACTGGGGGATAAGCCATGAGATCACCACGCCACGCCAATATTACCACTTTTGACGTGATCGTACTCACTTTTCTCATATGATACCAGATTGTATGATTTTCATCTAAAAATGGCACAGGCGGCCGTTTCTTCAGAGCGCATGCGCCGATGACGTCAATATACAGTAAATATCTCCTAAATGGTGCAAGTTTAGAAGATATTTACAGTACCTATAGGTAAGCCTTATTATAGGCTTACCAACAAGGAAAAACTTGCAGGGGGTTTACAACCACTTTAATGTTCTCATTATATTAAAAATTCATATGTCTTTTTAAACATCAGTTATAATAATAAATTTGATTATGTTTTTATGTAATTGTGGATTTTTGCATATTTGGTAGGTTCAAGTGGTTATGTTCAAATGGGCACTTTAAAATCCCCTTTTTCCCCACTTTCTCTTCTAAGTGAAGGGAGGTCAGTATTTTTTTTCTATGGTAAAGCCCCGTACACACGTACCGATTGTCGGCCGTAAATATTCGGCCGACGACCGATCGGCCGATTGTAGGCTTGTTAGTATGATGCTTCCGACAGCCAACAGCGCATTTTCGGCCGAACAGAATCTGTCGTGCAGGCATTAAAATTTTTGTTGGCCAACACCAGAACGGCAGATTGTTCGCCAGTCAGTATAGATTTCGGCCGACAGACAGCAGATTTGCAAGACTGGGCATGCTCAGAAAAGAAAAAAGACAAGGAAAGTTAACCATCACATGACATCACTTCTGCAGTCGGCTGTTGTTGGCCGACAAAATTCGTGTGCAGTCTTTTGCAGTTTTTAACAGACACGACAGCCCTGGACAAAAGACAGCCGATCGTTCGACCGACGATCAGTACGTGTGTACGGGGCTTTAATCTTCCAAATGAAAGCAGAATGAAAAATCAGTGTCACAATTATATCACTGACAGATTTATCATACCTACAGCGTAAGTTAAGGTGTGTTTTTTTATGGGTCTATCCTACACCCCTTGTGGGTGGATTGATGTGGGCCCTAACGTTCCCCGTCAATTGGACTTTTAATAGCAGACAGCGGCAAAAGCTTTCTTTGAGTTTTTAAAGTGATGCAGTAATTCAGGACATATGTTTATATCTACAGGGTCAGTAAATATGTGCATAATGTTGCCACTCTGTATGCCATATGTTGTCAAAATGTTTAATTGGATTCCCTTTGTTTCCTTTTCTTTTTATTATAGATATGTTTTGTATTATAACCGCTTACCCCTGAAGAAGAGAAAAAAAAACTCTAATTCTTCAAAATGCATTGGGTTCAACTCTGTATGATCCATACTGACAGTGATATTGTGGTTATTTCCATATACTTACCAATATTCAACGAACTGTAAACCACATCGGTATTTTTTATATATATTTGATCTGTCTTACTATGTATCAATAAAGTCTTGTGATTTTTAATCCATTTTGGAGTTTATACCCCCTAAAATCCAATTTGAGAGTCTAGTCCATTAGTCCATTTCACTAGGGATGCACTTCCTCCTACTCCCTGCAACAGCAATTTATATATCAAGGCCGGCCCTATCATGGGTCCCTCTGGGTCCATTGGAACCAGGCAGCACTTGGAGAGGGGCAGCAAATTGACTCCCAAGATTTTTTTCTCAGCAGTTTTGTGTGTCATCAGTTTGCGTTATGGGCGTCATTTCCCCATCTCATACTGCCGACCATGGTGCAAACTGATGAGGAGGGGGCGCATCTCCCCCAGGGGAACGTCCTTCACGTGATCGTGGTGTGCACAATGACGTCAGACATCAGCACACTCCATCTCACACAGGGCAGACTGGATCTTCTAGGGCGGTGGGCGCGGCAGACACAGGAGTGACAGGAAGACTGAGGACAGACAGTGGGTGTTTGGTGGACCGGTCCAGTGGTGTGTTATGGAAGAAGATAACAGTATACCTTTCAAGCCTTCTTCTTGAGAAAGCAAAGCTAAAGAGTTAAAACCTATCTGCATTGTATCAGTGTGTCATTTAACCACTTCTGGACTGGAAGGATTTTCCCCCTTAATGACCAGGCCATCTGTTGCGATTTGGCACTGCATTCGTTTAACAGACAATTGCATGGTCGTGCGATGCTGTACCCAAATAAAATTGATGTCCTTTTTTTTCCCACAATTAGAACATTCTTTTGGTGGTATTTGATCACCTGTGCAAATTTTATTTTTTTGCGCTATAAGGCTCCATGCACACAGGGCGTCATAAAAACGTGCTCCAAAGCTGTTTACTTGACGCCGGGAAACAGCAGCTGTAAAAACGTGCTTTCAGTAGCTTTTTCCACTAGCGTTATTGCACGTTTGGCCACAGTAGCTGTTAGCAGCGTTTTTTCTGCCTCCATTCAAAATCAATGGTTCCCTTTGGGAGTCTATTGATTTGAATGGAAGTCGCACCGCAGGTCGGTTCTTGCGGCGCGACCTGCACTGTGAGAATCTTGAGGGGGAACTCCACGCCAAAATGGGGAAAAAAACGGCGTGGGGTTCCCCCCCCCCCAGGTTCCAAACCAGGCCCTTCGGGTCTGGTATGGAATTTGAGGGTAGCCTTACACCGAAAAAACGGCGTGGGGTCCCCCCCAAAATCCATACCAGACCCTTATCCGAGCATGCAGCCCAGCATGCCAGGAAAGGGGAGGGGACAAGCGAGCGGCCCCACCCCCCCTGGATCATACCAGGCCACACGCCCTCAACATGGGGGGGTGTGGGTGCTTTGGGGCAGGGGGGGCTCTGTACCCCCCACCTCAAAGCACCTTGCCCCCATGTTGATGAGGACAAGGGCCTCATCCCCACAACCTCCGGTCTTCTGCTCTTTTGCTTCTTGTCTTCTCCTCTCTGGTCTTCTGCTCTTTTGCTGTCCGCTCTTCTTGTCTTGTCATCTGTGACATAAGGGGGCGGGGTCTCCAGATGACGTCATCTGGCGGCCACGCCCCTAATGGCTATATAATAAGCTGCAGAGACTGGAGACCGGCATAATCGCCGGAGACGTCGTCGGAGGAGGACCGGAGGAAGAAGAAGAGCCGACAGCAAAAGAGCAGAAGACCAGAGGACCGGAGAGGAGAGGAGAAGACAAGACAAGACAAGAAGAGCGGACAGCAAAAGAGCAGAAGATCGGAGAGGAGAAGACAAGAAGCAAAAGAGCAGAAGACCGGAGAGGGAGAAGACGGATGAAGATTTTTAATAAACTTTCCAAAACATCTCCTGTCGTTATTTACACACACTGTCTTTTATGGGGTGAATGGGTAGGGGTACAGTGTACCCCATACCCATTCACATAGGGAGGGGGTCGGGGATCTGGGGGCCCCCTTGTTAAAGGGGGCTTCCAGATTCCGATGAGCCCCCTGCCCGCAGACCCCCACAACCACCGGCCAGGGTTGTGGGGATGAGGCCCTTGTCCTCATCAACATGGGGGCAAGGTGCTTTGAGGTGGGGGGTGCCGAGCCCCACCTGCCCCAAAGCACCCACACTCCCCCATGTTGAGGGTGTGTGGCCTGGTATGATCCAGGGGGGGTGGGGCCGCTCGCTCGTCCCCTCCCCTTTCCTGGCGTGCCGGGCTGCATGCTCAGATAAGGGTATGGTATGGATTTTGGGGGGGGACCCCACGCTGTTTTTTCGGCGTGGGGCTACCCTCAAATTCCATACCAGACCCGAAGAGCCTGGTTTGGAACCTGGGGGGAACCCCAAGCTGTTTTTTTCCCCATTTTGGCGTGGAGTTCCCCCTCAAGATTCTCACAGCGCAAGTCGTGGCGCAAGTCGGATCATCCTGATCCGACTTGCGGTGCGACTTCCATTCAAATCAATTGGCTCCCATAGGGAACCATTGATTTTGAATGGAAGAAAAAAAAACGTATAACGTGGCTTAACACACGTTAAGCAACGTTATTCAGCCTTTAGCAGCGTCAGACGTTTTTACAGCTTGACGCTGCAGCTCCAGAACGCACAGTTCCTGGGTTTTTTTTTGGAGCTGTAAAACGCCTATGCCACTTGGAGCTCCTAAAAGCTCTATGTGTGCATGAGGCCATAGAATAACATGGATGGGCGTTCGGCAGCTGCAAAAAAAAACGTCTGACGCTGCTAACAGCAACTCCAAAAACGTCCAGTGTGCATGAGGCCTTAACAAAAAATTGCGACAATTCTGAAAAAAAAAAAAACAATGTGTTTCACATTCTGCTATACAACATTCCCAATAAAAAAAAATGTAAAAATCTAATTTTTCATCATTTTAGGCCAATGTGTATTCTGCTACATATTTTTGGTAAACAAAAATCCTAATAAGTGTATTTTGATTGGTTTGCGCAAAAATTTATCGCGTCTACAAACTAGGGGAAAGATTTATGTCATTTTTATTTTTTTTACTAGTAATGGCAGCGATCAGCAATTTTTAGCGGGACTGCGACATTGCAGCGGACAGGTCGGACCCCTAACTGACATTTTTGACACTTTTGGGGGGACCAGTGACATTATTACAGTAATCAGTGCTAAAAATATTCACTGTTACTGTAATAATAACACTGGCAGGGAAAGGGTTAACCCAGGGGTGATCAAAAGGGTTAAGTGTGAGACTAGGGGAATATTTTCTAACTGTATGTGGAAGGGACTTGTGGAATCAACACAGAGATCCTAAATAGGGTTCATTCCACGGTCTGCTGTGTTTACAACCCCGGTTCAACGGTCTGCTGTGTTTACAACAGCAGACCGTCGTTCTCTTTCAGCGGGGAGCGATCGCGGATGCCGGCGGCAATCGTCCTGTGGATCAACTTCCCCGCTTCCTAATGGGGGCGGGCGCGCGCCCCCAGGAGCGCTTCCGCGAACCGACATACCCATACGACAGTTTGCGCAGCCTAGCCAGCCTGCCGCAGTATATCTGCGGTGGGTGGTCGGGAAGTGGTTAGAGGTATACACAACATGTCTGAACTTTTCAGGCTGAGGGCTGGACAGTTCACAGGGTCAAAGAGGCACAGAAGAACATACAATTACAAGCAACGCCCAAGGGGGCAGTGCTAAATATATACAAATACTATTAATAGCTATTCCATAATGTATTGTATTACTTGCGAACATCGCAGGGGTGTTTTTTGAAAAAAAAAAAAAGAATTAGCTGGAACTCCTCTTTAATGTTTATAAAGGACGCGTGCCTCAATATACTGTTTCGTGACTGAAATCGGTCAGAATAGATCCCAACAATTTTGGAAGGTAGTGGGTCACGAATAAACAACATTGAAAACCTAACACAGTAACGAAATATGGCCATTGGAATAGGTTGGGCTTTTGGTATTAATGTACCCTGCGGGCCCCATACATGCCAGCACTATTCTGTTACTTAGCAGGTCTAAATTGTATAATTATCTTTTCAAATGCAATTATTTCTCCCCAAAGGCAGGAAGTAGTTGAGTTCAACTGATGTAGTCATTTATGGTCCACTGAAGTACTATAAAAGGAATTCTGTTCCAGTAACTACAAACTGCAACACTTCAATTCACAAAGGAATAATGCCAGCTATTTATTTCTGACATTTGTTAAGTGAATGTTTATACATAAATCCCTAATTTGTAATGTTAGAAAAATATTCAGCTAATTTAGAAGGCATAAATCTTGGTTGTAGAATAAAATGGTAAGATTATGTAACTGAAAACAAGGCTTTATTGCAGTTATGTCTGCATTTCCTCACTTACAGTTATATTTCAGCTAAAGCTAAATTTGACTTTCTCGCTAAAAATCATATTGGCCCCACAAAATACATTGGCCATGAACCCCCAAATTCAGGATCATAATCAGTTAAGCAAGGATTCCGAAGAGGAACCTAAAATGGCGACTGTCGGGAACCTAAAATGGCGACTGGCGAAAGTCGGGATCTCCTGACAGTTTGAGCAAAGCGATTTCTACCTAGCCCTTGCTGTGGAGCATTTTCAAAGGTTGATCAATTGCTGGGACATGGCTTATCCCATCTGGTGATCCCTGCTGAGTCCTCTTTGACGATAAAAATATATACTTTAAAAAGGAGTCCGCATGCCCAGTGGGGTTGTCATGCATGCTCTGAAACGCGTTGTGTTCCCCTTTTTGCCCGCTGGTGACGTCACGTGCTGCCTATGTTGTGGTCCAAGCTGGTCACAGTCAGCCGGCCCATAAGACTCAGAGTCCAGGCACTCTCTTCACCGCCAGTCACCATCGCGGCTCTGGCGTTGGATCCTCGGACACACCACATCACGGCACTACCACATCCTCATTTGATGAGCTTTTTCTCCATTACCTCATGTGAGTGTACTATTGTTCATTTTATACATCATTAAAAGTATTGAACTTAGAGGCGCTTTTCTTGTCTTTCCTTGTTACTTCGAGTCCTCTTTGGGAAGCTCTCTAAAGGCTTATGTGATTGCCTGTTTTTGGTAAACAGCCACCTTTTTTCCTCTATTGAGCACCTTGGGATGTATGAAGCACTCGGAGGAGATCATCATTGATATCGTGCACAGTTGACTTCATGCAAAGACTGTTTTACTTGCCATTTTTTAATGGGACTTTTCATAAGCCACTTAATTGCTTTGGCTCTTTATCAAAGTGATTTATAATAATATTTGTAGAACCCTCCTAGTTAGGTAGGTGCTAGGTAAATGCATATAAGCTCCTTCTGCTTATCAGGGGAGCCTGTCACATGTTTCCAGGTGTAATTCACCGGGTCTGAGGGAGTGTCCCCCACTGTATCCAATGAGGGAGCTTGTTGGACAGTGGAAGAAACCCAGCCAGTGACACATTAGCTTTTATGGGAGTTCCAGTGGGAGTGCATTCTTGCAATGCATCCTAGGATTTCTCATAAAAGCGGAGGGGGCATGTGACAGGACGTCTTTGGTGGGAAGCAGAGTCCCAGGAGGGGGAGGATGGCTGTCTCTCCTCTTGCAGAGTGTGAGGAAGGTGGTCTTAGGCCATTGGCCTAGTGAACCAGGTGTGGAGCTGAGCTGCAATAATTGACAGTGGAGCTGCTGGCAGAGTCTCTTGGGAAAAACAGTGTCCGTGAGTACTGAGGGACCTGCCAAAGGGTCTGGCCCAGGAAGGGGGACCACTCCACTGAAGTCAGGGGATCAAGGAGCTAGCTCACACGGAGAGTATTACAGTAAAGGGGGTGCAATGTAGAAAGCCCTGAAGAATAGAAACAAAGGGAGTGCCAGGAAGGGCCCTAAAGAGTGTTCTGCAGTACAGTACAGCTTATCTAAAGCGGTTCATTAATTACTACTTCATGGCTAGTGACAAGGTGAAGCAATGGCCTCAGTTACTTCTAGACTTCCCAGCAAATTGTGCATAGTTTATTCATGTTGGAGTGTCCCACTCATTCCTTTCTCCTATCCAAGTTCTCAATAAAACCACAAAAAACAAAACTCCTAGACTGTTTCCTGACTGAGCCAGGCACTTTGAAGTCGCTGAACTATTGTACGGTTGCTATGGGTAACCCAGGGGAACCCGTTACCAGCAGCTCCCAAGGGAGTAGTGCTACATATTATTTATGCTTATGACAATTTTTTTACCTTATTATTTTTTGTATGTGTCACAATTTAATTTGCTTTAACAGTAATATTTCTAGTAATGATAAAGATGTTTATACCTTGTCACACTTTATTGATTATTACAGGGTGTGTCTTGTTTCATATATGTCCCATGTTTTGAGTTTCAGATAGCGCACTTGTTTCTTTTTCTTTTCAGTTGAGCAATGGGCAGGGTATGGCTCTTCTATGGGGCGATAACAAGTGCTTAGGACCTTAAAAAAGTATTGGGATCTGTCCGCACTAGTGCGGTTTCCAGATGCAACTTGAGTCACACAGAATTGCATGACAATGGAAATCATATTGTTTTCAGTGGTGCCCATTCACATCATAATAACTCAGCACAGCGTGATTTTGGAAAAGATTCCTTTACTACTTTGGTGCAATTCCAGTGTGATTTTGGACCCAAAGAATATGAAAACTGTGACGGTACTCACTGTCACTGGGAGTGAAAGACAGGTACTTAATGGACACTGAGAATATGGCTTGGATTGCTTCAAATGGGGTCTGTATTTACACTTATGCTAATGTGTATTGTACTTCAATGGCAGAGACAGGCTCTCCCTATAGACCTTGTGGGAATAGCGGAGACTTGGTTCGACCCCTCACATGACTGCCTGGCAAATATCCAAGGGTATTCGGTGTACCGGAAGGACAGAGTAGGAAAAAGAGGGGGAGGGGTATGTCTCTACGTCAAGAACAATGTAAGAGTGATAGAGAGGAGTGACATTACGGAAGGGATGAGTATGGATTTAGAATCTGTGTGGGTAGAACTCCTTAGGGAAGGAGTAAAGGGAAAAGTAATTGTGGGGGTTTGCTATAGGCCACCTAAACAAGGGGAGGAGGTAGAGCTGGAATTTTTAGCATTTTAGGGTAAAGTGGCAAAGCTAGGATCAGTCATCATATTGGGGGACTTCAATTATCCCGACATTGACTGGGGAGAGGGGATTACACACTCACATAAGGCCCGTCTATTCACGGAAACCTTACAGGATAATTACATGTCACAGTTGGTGGATTCTCCTACTAGAGAAAACGCAATCCTGGATCTATTGATCACTAATGACCCAGACATAATCTTGGAGGTTGGAGTCCAGGACAACCTGGGCTCTAGCGATCACAGGATGATCACATTTAGTGTAAATAACAATAGAACAAGGCAAGTGGGGAACATAAGAACCCTTAACTTCAGAAGGGCAGACTTTCCAAAATCGTACTCATTGATGGAAAGGGTAAACTGGAACCGAACCCTAGGATCCCTGACCACAGAGGAAAAATGGGAATGCTTTAGGAACATATTAAGCAAAGGCATCTTGCAGTGAATTCCTATGGGAAATAAATTTAGAAGAGACAAAGCCAAACCTGGCTGGCTAAACCGTAGCGTTAAAAATCTTATTGGGGGAAAAAAATTGGCCTTCAGGAAATATAAATCAGAAGGCACAGTATTGGCTTTCGACCAATACAAGGAGGCAAATAAGAAGTGTAAACACAAAATCAAGATGGCTAAAATAGACTTTGAGAGACAAATAGCGAAGGATAGTAAAAAAAAAAAAACCCAAAGAAACTCTTTAAGTATATCAACAGCAAAAAAACTAGGGCAGAGAATATTGCACACATAATTAGCGATGATGGGAGGATGGTTACAGAGGACACTGAAAAAGCAACCGTGCTGAATGCTTTTTTCTCGTCAGTATTTACACAGGAAACGGAGGGGTACACTGACCATGACTGTTTGGTTAGTAGTAATACACAGGACTTGCCACTATGGCTAACAGAGGGTGAAATCAGGGAAAGGCTGGATAAACTTAACACAAACAAATCACCAGGCCCGGATGGCGTACATCCGAGAGTACTCAAGGAACTCAATAAGGTTATATCCAGACCACTGTTCCTGATCTTTGCGGACAGTATTAGGACAGGAGATGTACCAGGAGATTGGAGGAAAGCTAACGTGATTCCGATATTCAAAAAGGGTCAGAGGCATGTCCCGGGAAATTATAGGCCTGTCAGTTTGACATCGATAGTATGTAAACTTCTGGAGGGGATGATAAGGGACTATATCGTAGAGTTTGCTAAAGACAACAGCATCATCAGTAATAACCAGCACGGGTTTACAAATGGGCGTTCTTGTCAAACCAATCTATTAGCATTCTACGAGGAGGTGAGCTGTGAGCTAGATAGGGGCAGACCAGTGGATGTGGTGTACCTAGATTTCGCTAAGGCATTTGATACAGTTCCCCATAAGCGCTTAATTTATAAAATAAGGTCTGCAGGTATCGACAGCAGGGTTTGCTTTTGGATACGGAACTGGCTAAAAGGGCGTGTCCAAAGGGTGGTAATAAACAGCGCATACTCAGACTGGTCTGAGGTAGTAAGCGGGGTCCCCCAAGGCTCAGTCCTGGGACCAACCTTGTTCAATTTATTCATAAACAGCATTGAGGTCGGGGTCAGTAGTTCAATATCAGTTTTTGCAGATGACACAAAATTGGGCAGGGCAATAACTGCACAGCATGAAGCAGATATCCTACAGGATGACCTGGACAAAATAACGGAGTGGGCAACGACTTGGCAAATGAGGTTTAACGTAGAGAAGTGTAAGGTTTTTTTTTTTTACTAAATTTTTTATTTATTTATTTTTCAGTTTTTCCATTAAACTTTTACATACATTCATGGTATCGATTATTATTTACAATATAACAGAGTCTGCATTTTTCCTTATTTTCCCCTTTTCTTTTCCTTTTCTTTAACCTCATTATCCTTCCCTTCTTGGGGATAAGTTATATCATCATTGTACTATGTTTATAACCCAAGTATTCCTCATGTACCAGGTCTATTTAGACCCTTTAGCCTCTGCAGTATCACATCACATCTCGTACCATGAAACACTTAACTTCCCCTTGTAAAAAAAGAGAGGGGGGGGGGGGGAGAGAAAAAAAAAGGGGGGGAAAAAGGAAAAAGAGAGGGGGGGGAGAGGGATCTGGCTGGCTTAGGGATTTCTCTTCTGGATATACACTCTATCCACTAGTCTTTCATACTGGGTTCTGCCTTCTCAAGATGACGTATTCATTCCATCTATCCCAAATTAATTTATATTTGTCTATTTTATGATTAGCATTTAATACTAAGTTTTCTAATTTATTGACCTCTTCCACCTTATTAATCCACATATTCAAATCTGGTGGTTCCTCTTTTTTCCACCTTAGGGGAATGCACATTTTAGCTGCATTGAGTAAGTAAGGTATTATTGAATTTTTATATTGTTTTCTTGGTATATTAGTTTTATGGAGTAGGAAGAGTGCCGGATCCATTATCAGCTGGTGTTCTGTCAGTGTAATTTCATAAATCTGCTTCCAAAAATTTTCCATTTTGGGACATGACCAAAAAATATGGATTAATGTCCCTTCGCCTTCTCCACACCTCCAACATCTATCTGTATTTACTGATGAAATTTTATGCATTTTTACTGAAGTTTGGTACCAACTTGACATTATTTTAAAATTAATTTCTTGTATTTTAGTACTGATGTATGTTGAGTGTGTCATCTGGTATATCTGCCTCTTCTCTTCTTCCGTAAAGGACTTGTCTAATTATTTCTCCCATTCCTTCATATAACTTAATGGTCCCTTATCCCAGCTGTCCCCTAATAGTAAATACAATTTAGATATGGGATGTAATAGAGTCCCTTTTTGTACACACATCTCTTCAAATTTTGTATATTGTAATTCCTCCTCTTTAAGTTTTGGTAGCGTCCCCAGGAAGTGTCCAAGCTGAGTCGCTCTCCAGCGGTCCAGTTGGAAATCTCCCATGGGGTCCATCATCTCCTCCTCCGTTATCCATCTCCCCTGTTTCATGAAATGATCTACCTGGTGAATTCCTTTTTCCTTCAAGTCCCTAAATTTTTTATCCTGAAAACCCGGGGTAAATCTAGGGTTACTCAGGACCGGGAATATGGCCGAGTGTTTCCTCGTCAATTTGTATTATTGAATAATTTTTGCGCATGTCTTAATTGTAAGCCCTATAAGCGGATGTATTTTCATGTGAGTTTGTATAAAGCGGCTACAGAACGGAGTTCTTTCCAATGAGATTTCAAATTGTGCCTGTTCCATATTTGGCCAAAGTTTTGTATTTCTATGTCGGCACCAGTCCACAAGTCTACATAGATGTATAGTTTGGTAATACCTCCTCATGTCTGGTACCGACAAACCTCCTTCCTCTTTTCGTAGTGTCATTGTTTTTTTACTTAGTCTAGGATGTTTAGCTGACCATATAAATTCCCTCAGTATACTGTCTATTTGTTTAAAATAGTTCTGTGGTATAGCTATTGGTAAGGTTTGAAAGAAATACAAAAATTTTGGTAGAATAGTCATTTTCACAATAAGTGTAAGGTTTTGCACTTGGGGACTAGAAACATAAAAGCACAATACACGTTAGGAGGGGAACCCTTGGGGGAATCAAAAATGGAGAAGGATCTGGGAGTCTTGGTTGATGATAGACTAGGCAACAGCATGCAATGTCAAGCAGCAGCTGCCAAAGCTAGCAGAATATTAGCATGCATAAAGAAAGGGATGTATTCCAGAGATAAGACCATAATCCTTCCACTTTATAAAACTCTGGTCCGACCGCATCTGGAGTATTCTGTCCAGTTCTGGTCGCCAGTCCTCAGAAGGGATGTGTTGGAGCTGGAGAAAGTCCAGAAAATGGCAACTAAACTAATTAGGGGATTGGAGGACCTTGATTATGAAGAGCGTCTGCAATCGCTTGATTTATTCTCCCTGGAGAAGAGACGCCTGAGGGGGGACATGATAGCAATTTTTAAATATCTCAAAGGGGATCTCAGCTTACAAAAAAAGCTGTTCAGTCGAAGGGATTGCATGAGGACTCGGGAGCATACAATGCGATTAGAGGAGAAGCGTTTTAACCTCAGGCAACGTGGGGGGTTCTTTACTGTTAGGGCTACAAGATTGTGGAATTCTCTACCACAAGAGGTGGTTTCTGCGGGTAGTATGGTAGCTTTCAAAAGACTATTGGACGTGCATCTCAAGGATCAGAACATTCAGGGGTATGTGAGATGATTACAGCCACACACACCTACACAGGTTGAACTAGATGGACTATTGTCTTTATTCAACCTCACCTACTATGTAACTATGTAACTATTGTTTGTGTATTGAGATGTGATGTGGATTCTGTTAAGCCTGTCTGTCCCATTGTTAAATGTTAATGAACTCACATATTGTTTAGGTCCAGATGGCTAGATAATAAGTTCAGGTTAATTCTATTTCTGTATACAATTTAATCTGCACATGATAATGTAATCAGGCAACCCCCGACCTGTGTGTGGTAACCTGTGTGTGGTAATCTGATCAGGAGGGGGGAGGTCCATGCTGTATATAAATTATGCGTGACTGTTCAATAAACAGAAGATTCCAGTACAAGCTAATTTGTTAGCTAGCTTTGTATGGGGGCGGCTGGAAATTCTGATATCTATGTTCATGATTGGGAGGAAACTGAATACTGACGGAAGTCCACAAGTACAGTATGGGTTGCGGTTCTGTTACACAAACCATATCCAAGTTGCACTACATAATCGCACTGAAAATTGGATCAAAACCAGATTGCAGCAGTGTAAACGTAGGCTTATTGACAAGTTATTTTTAGGTTTATTAGAGTTAATTCAGGCTTATTTTTCTGGGCAGTACGTCTGAACTGCACCTGAGCCATTTCAGGCTGAAGGATGAGGCCTGCACGGAAGAGCAATGGGTTTCTCTCTGTCTGTCCTTCTCCGGGAGACATCTTACTTTATATTTTGTTTCAGATTTGAACGGTCAAATAAAAAATGGACCTACCTGATTTAATATAATTTGCATGGATGCATTACCCACACTACATAATTGCTCCTACATTTTGTTGATCTGGCAAAGAAAATCTGAAGGCAAGCTTATCTGTGTGGCCTGCATAAAGTTAGCCCATACATTTCAATCTGGCTGTGCAGTCTCTGTACATGCTCTTTTAGGGTGGTCATACGCACGCCACTGTTGGAATATAATATCCCTGTGTCATTTCCTTAAAATTACCGAAACTGTGTATAATGATGACAAACCTAAACAATCCATTCAATTTGTATCCCATCAGACAGGCCCTTATATTACATAGTTGCTGGTAGATCTAAAGGAAATTGTACAATTGGATTGTATAGTGTAAGGTTAGCTTTAGATTTATAAACAACTATGCCAAGTGACGGTGTACCTAAACAACACAATATGCATGAATTCAAATAGGCCCCTGTACAATATGGTTGTTGGTAAACCTAAAGCAAATTGTATAGTAAGATTGTAAAAAGTATGGTCAGTTTAAGATTTCTTCCATGGGTGGCTTCTTAGGGCACTGTAAGATATACCCATTCTCCATCCTGCCCTGCCAGTTCCATATGCATAAACACAAAAACTCAGCTAAGTGGAGCGTTCATGCCTACAATACCAAGCAACCAAGCATTTCACGTTAGATTGTACCTGCTTGTTCAACAGCTCTCTGAAGTTTATAGGCAGTTCAAGACTTTATGGCAGCCATGTTGTGTAGGAAGGATGCTCTTCCTGAGAGTATGGTCAACTGCTTCTATGAGAAATCATGATCATTCTAAAAGCAGCCATTTTTTTTGAAAATATAAAATACAGTAGTAGCAAATACTAATACAAATGTAATGGGGTTGACCTACTAAAGGCAAATAGGTCTCACTTTGCAAGGGGATTTTCCCCAGAGGTTAGTGAATTTGGTGAAATTTCATTTTGCAAAGTGTACCTAATTGTGGGCAAGGAAAACAGACAAAAAAAACCCGTATTTTTGCTTGCACATGACAGGATGATAGAAGTCAGCAGACCTTCACCACATTCACTAAGCTCTGGGTGCGAGGGTAGTCTGAAAAGTTTATGGCCTGACATGGAAGGAGTGACCACACAGATACGAAACGTTATCACTACACTAAGCCACTCTTCCAGATGTTCAGCGCTGAAAATGGCACATGCACTCTATACGGTTTTCATGTGCTCTTTGCTAATAGTTGGCACCCCCTCAATCAAGTTTAAATTGAAGAAAGTGGAAGAAGGCTTGCAAGGTTCCATCAGCAGGCAAAGTGATGGCAATAATCTACTGGAATTCTGAGGGTGTGCAGCAGCATGCAGAATCCTATTGAAATCACTTTGTCTGCTGACAGAACACTCCAAGCCTTCTTCTTCCACTTTCTCCATTGTAAACTTGACTATGGGAGGTGCAAACTGTTTGCAAAGAGCACATGAAAACATCAGAAAGAGTGGCTTGGTGCAGTGATAATGTTTCATGTCTGTGTGGTCACTCCTTCCATGTCGGGCTGTGAACTTTTCAGACTACCCTCATAGTTCCCTTTTAAAGTACAACTTCCTATGTGTAGTACTGTCCCCGCAGGGCCTGCTTAATAGTGTCTTGACAGGCTCCCCTGATTACCAGCAAACGGTTACCTTTAGATAAAGTCCCTGGATCCCTCCTTGCTCCTGATGGCTCGTTACATAAATTAACAGTCTATGGATGTTGTTTTTTTTTTGTTGTTTATTTGTGATTGGGACAGGAAAAAGGAATAGCGGGATACTCCAACTGAACTATTCACATTGGTTGAGGACTTCTATCTTCAGGACTTTCATATCAATTAGGAACAGCCAGGCTGTTAATACACACTGCCACAAGTCTAGATAGGGTTAAGTCTCTTGCTCTCTTTACTCTCTGACAAGACGACTTGGTGGATGATAATTTATCTTCAGGACACTCTCACTAGCATCCCCTTTCAACTGACACCCATCCACTGACTATCCTAGGAGAAGGGGTGGCCCCCCCCTCAGGTCATGCCCCTAGACACGGGATTCTGTACTCACTGTACTGCAGAGACAGATCCTCCAGTGTCTCTCCTCTCAGTCAGCTCCTCTGGACCTCTGGGTTCAGTTCCTCACTGCGACTCTCCAGGCCCTCAGGATGACCCCCTGAGGCCGCATGCTGCTTAAACCATACTGCCACATGAATGGAAAGAGTTAAGTATCTTTGCTCTTTCTCCAGCAATAGACTTGGTGATCTACATTATCTTCAGGATACTCTCTAGCATCCCCTTTACTGACACCCATCCACTGACTCTTCTAGCTGTATGGGGTGGCCCCCCTCAGGTCAGGCCCCTTGACACATATCTGTACTCACTGCACTGCAGAATCAAATCCATCAGTGTATCCCTTTCCAGTCAGCTCCACAGGACCTCTGGGTTCAGTTCCTCTCTAGCCCTTTAGGCCCTCAGGTCGGCTACCTGAGGCCAGATGACACCTCTACAGTCCTCTTCGGGACTCTGCTATCCAGCCAAAAGACCTCGAGCACATGTGCTCCTGGCTTTTATGCAGTATCCCAACATGCACCGAGGCACTTTCCCTTGGCCAATCATCAGGACTGTATCAAAAGCCCATGCACTCATTCGTCAGGTTTCCTTCCACTGTCCAACATGCCTCACTATTGGACCAGTGTGAAACACTCTCTAGACAGAATGAGTTGCATCCTGAGTACAATGAGCAAACCTTAATAACAGATCTTGTTCTATGATAGGCAGAGAACAATATAGATTTACCTGCAGCTCTTCTGGTAAGCAGACAAAGTTCAAAACTATACTTTCTCACTAGCACCTACCTAGGAGGGTGCTACACTTGTAAAGTGAACAGCCTTATTTGCCTTTACTATATTAATCCTCAAAACAACTGATGAATTTGAGAATCCCAACAGGCCCCATTGAAGCAAGTTTTAGGCAACTGAGAGTTTGGAAAACAACAAATTAACATGGATTTGTTTGGTATTTTTACAAGCCTGCATGAATAAATTTCTGTTACGTCAAATTAAAAATACCTTCTTGAGCTTCAGTTGTGACTTTGCCAAGGCTGAGATGAGGTCACAAGGGAAGAGGCTGCAGAGGGGGTCTGATTTGTGTCAGAAATGTGTGAACACAGCTATCAACTACACAGGCTAGGATGTACATGAGTGTCTCTTCTGTCATCCAGCATCTCATTTCTTTTTTTTTTTTTGAAAATATTTTATTGAGGTATAAAAGTGCATAAAAACATCAGTAGAAAACAGGCACAGTTTAACACATTTGCGTACAAAGAACGGTGTTGAAAACAAAGTTAACACGGGACAACTATCCAATGCGTAATACATGGAAATTTGGTGGGGACCTGAAGTACGTAAAGGGAAGCAGCATAAAAAACATTATGGCGGGAAAGTAAGCAATATAACAACCAACAGGCTCTATAACAAAGGTTGTGGTCCAAAGTACAAAGGCGGAGCCAATCTCAAGTATTCCACCAAGCTGAGAAGAGAAAAAGAAAAGCTCAGAGGAATAAGGAAACCTCAAAGGGAGCACAGCTACTTGGGTCAGGTAGGTCCTTAGTAAGGACCATACCTTGGGCGAACATCGCCCAAGGACAGGAGAGAGGGGAGTCATCCGCATAATAAAATAACAGTCAAGCTACTAATGTGTAGAAGACAGGAGGGGTGCCAGTCGCCCGGGCCTGCCCGGTGACAACTATGCGCCCAGCACGAAACGAGAAAAAGCGGAGAAGGGGGAGTAAGGACAGGTGGGGGAGAAGAGGGGGGGGGGGAAGAAGAGAGAGGGAAAAGAAAAAAAAGGGGGGGGAGGTCCAAAATGAGCAGTGTAGTCGTGGAGCGACAAGGTCCAGGGACAGAAGGTCCTTATTGGCAGAGGCGGGCATATTCAGGTGTAGAGGTGTAGTGAGCCTAACAGGCCCATTTTTTTGTGGTATTTAGAAGGAGCGTCTCTTGCAATGTAAATAAGTTCCTCCATCTCCGCCACCTTTTTAACCGGTTGCCGACCGCCGCACGACTATATACTGCGGCGGTCAGCCCCGGCCAGGCAGAGTGACGTATCGGTACGTCACTCGCCTGTCACTGACTTGCGAGCCTATCGCGGGCGGGCGCGCGCCCGCCGAGGCGCGCGCCCGCCGCGGCTCGTTCACAGACAAGTCAGTGCGTGTGACCGGCGGACTCGATGTCCGCCAGTCACACTGCGATCGCTCCTGTGAAGGGAGAAAGACAGAGCAGCTTGTGTAAACAAGCTGCCTGTCAGTTCTCCCTGTGTAAAAGTGAAGATCTGTCCGTTCTACTATGTAGAACGGTTGATCTTTGCTTTTACACCAATAGGAATGTCCCTACACAGTTAGAAGCACGCCCCTAGGACACACTTAACCCCTCCCTGTCCAATAAAGTTAACCCCTTCCCTGCCAGTGTCATTTTTACAGTAACAGTGCATATGTATAGCACTGATTACTGCAGTAATGTCACTGGTACCCCCAAAAGTGTCAAAAATGTCAGTCAAGGGTCCGATCTGTCCGCCGCAATGTCGCAGTACCGAAAAAAAAATCGCAGATCGCCGCCATTACGCGTTAAAAAAAAAAACACCAAAAATGACAAAAATCTTTCCCTTTGTTAGTAAACGCGATAACTTTTGCGCAAACCAATCAAAATACGCTTTTTGCGATTTTTTTTACCAAACATAGGTAGCATAAAACAAATTGGCCGAAAAATTTTAAAAAATTTTGATTTTTACTTTTTTTTTTGGGGAATTTCATATAAAAAAATGTGAAAAATATTGTTATTTTTGCAAAATTTACGCTCTTTTTTTGTTTATAGCACGTGATCAAAAAATCGCACAGGTGATCAAATACCACCAAAAGAAAGCTCTGTTTGTGGGAAAAAAAGGACGTCAAATTCGTTTAGGTACAGCGTCGCACGACCGCGCAATTGTCCGTTAAAGTCACGCAGTAAAAAATCGCAAAAAAAACCCCTGGTCCTTTAGCAGCCAAATCCTCCGGGGCTTAAGTGGTTAAGGCGTAGGAGCCATTGTTTGACGGAAGGGGTTTGTGTAGATTTCCAAAGCGTGGGGATACATTGCCTAGCAGCATTTACCATAAGTATTGTGATGGATTTCGAGTATGTTCTGCTGGAAGTAGGGGAGTGGTGCAGGAGATATTGGGCAGGTGTGAAAGCTAGATCAGATGTGGTCATTTGCGTGATGATCCGGTGAACGTCCTGCCAAAGGAAGAAAGGCGAGGGCAGGACCAAAAGACGTGCAAAAGTGTGCCAGGTTCAGCCAAGCATCGCCAACAAGTCTGCGAGGTAGAGGGGAAAAGTTTGGGCAACAGTGTAGGAGTGCGATACCAGCGGGACACAAGTTTGTATCCGCTTTCTTCCGTAGTAATGTTGAGGGAGCATTTGTGGTTATTGGTGAAAATATTTTCCCATTCCTCCGGGGAAAATGAAACGGCAAGCTCCATTTCCCATACTTCACAGCATTTAAGCTTCTGTTGGTCAGGGTTATCAGCATCTCATTTCAACAAGTGGATGGGGATCCTGGATGGTGCCTAAACAAAGATTGCTTCGTCCATCCAAAATAAAAAAAACAGATGAAAGAGTTGTGAGAACTATGATCTCAGTGAGAAGTAATGCATGCAATTAATATAAATAAATATTGTATGTCTGATGCTGGGTCTACTTTAATAAATGTCTGCCTGGAGCTTCTGGCTGGCTGCAGATTACCATAATACATAATATCTGGGTCATCAGGTAGATTATACAATGCTTGTGTTTCATTTAATTAGAAGACTGTGGAATAACTGGGTCAGACAGACCCAACAAGGTCAGTGAAGCTGCTTCACAATGTCTGTTAACATTCTCCACTATTAGGTTGTAGATTGTTCCTTGAACTCACCTAAATTTTTCATTATTCTGCCAAACACTGGGGGCAGAACTTTCTCCCTTTGTGAAAAAAAAATGTCAATAAGGCTCCTCGGATCGTGGGCAGAATTGTACAAGAACTTCTTTTGGGTGACAGGTGTCCCGTGATTCTGTTTGCTCAATTTTACATTCCATAAATATTTCCCATCGTTTGTAGACGCTATAACTTTTAATATGTAGACGCTATAACTTTTAATATGCGCTTATTGGGATTTTTTTTTACCAAAAATATGTAGCAGAATACACATTGGCCTAAATTGATGAAGAAATGTGATTTTTTTTTACTTTTTTTTTTTTATTGGATATGTTTTATAGCAGAAAGTAAAAAATATTGTTTTATTTTCCAAAAAAGCCTTTTTTGTTTATAGCGCAAAAAATTAAAACTGCTAAAGTACCACCAACAGAAAGCTCTATTTGTGGGGAAAAAAAGGACATCAATTTTATTTGGGTACAGTGTCGCACAACCTCGCAATTGTCAGGTAAGGTAACGCAGTATCACAAAAAATGGCCTGGTCATGAATGGGGGTAAACCTTCCAAAGCTGAAGTGGTTAATATTTTGTTAATGCAATGTAAGTTTAACTGCTTGCTGTGCTAATGATCTAGTTGCTGCCCATAGGGCCTCCATGGACGTCTTTGGTTTGCAGCAGGTATACTGTGATGATGCCTGCAACTACAGGTATCATCCCAGTATTACATTTTTCAGCTGGAGATTCCCTATCAGGCAGAAGTGATTTGAGTGGCTAAATAGCCACTTGATCACTTCTGCGGTTGGTGGGAGAGGGTCCCACCCCCCTCCTGCTGCCACTGCCACTAGACGGGCTCTGCCATCCAAATGGGGACCCAGGAGTGATGCAGCTGGCATGCACGGAAGAGAGAGAGAGGAACTGACATTGTTTCTTCCTCTCTGTGACCCCAGAAACAGAAAGCGATCAGTATATTGTCACTTCTGGTTCCGCCTCTTTTATTTACCTAGCTGTTAGCAACCAGGAAAGTAGCCGATCAGACTGATCTGTGTCTGATTGGCTGCATTAGAGACCAGAGGAGAGATTTGGGGTCTAATAGACCCCAAATCTCTTTATGAAGGGGACCTGCCATGGCGCATGCTGTCACAAGGGATGTTGTTCATCCCCTGAGATAGCAATAAAGTTAATAAAAAAAAAGTTAATAAAAAAAAAAAAAGTTTTGTATAAAATAAAAAATAACATTTTTTTTAAAGCACCCCTATCCTTCCATTCATTACACACAAATGCGAATGCAGAAGTTACTCCCGTACGCATATGTAAATGGTGATTGCACCACACATGTCAGATATTGTCGTTAATGTCAGAGCAAAACCAATAATTCTAGCACCAGACCTCCTGTGTAACTCTGTAAAGGTATTTAAAGCAACGGCTATGGAGAATGGAGACGCCCCCTGTTGAAGTCGGAAGTGACGAAACTCGTCGGGGCGTGGCCAGATGACGCACCCAGCTACTGTATTGCGGTGACGGAGACTTCCGGCGTTTCCTGCCCTGGCGTGGAGCCAGGATTTGGTGGCAACGGCTGTCTACCCCACCGTTGTGATTCATGATGTGTCTGTTTTTTATCTACAAAAAGTGAGTGCGATTATTGATGTTTTATATGAATAAAACGGTCTTTACATATTGCACTAGTGGAGGCTTTATTTTGTTCTCCCACATGCTCTGGTGTTTTGGTGGATTAATGGTGAACTAGAAGGTAGATCCTTACATTGGACCATATGTATATCAATGCGATTCCTGCTTATTCACGAGAGTGGGTGAGCATGGCGTTTTGGTGAGTTGCCATTTTTACACTATCCCCGGCACTTGGTGGTGGAAACAGAGGTGATCCCTTTACATATCATGGTTATTTGGATCCCTGTTTGAACACACATCATTTCTCCTGCACTTGTGGCTGAGAGGACTGTGGGACATTTCAGTGATTTTTAATGGGTTTTGCAATTCTCACTAGGGTTGTGTAATTCTTTATGCCTGGACTATAATCATTTAAGATTGTCATTTATTGTTTGCGCTATTAATATTTGTATTATTCCTGATCAAATATTATTTATATTGTACCTATTTATTTTTCAAGTAGCAGCATTTATTTTATTTTATTTTATTCAGCGTTTTTAGCAGATACCTCCTGAAGCGCAGAGATCTCTTTATAGATATTACGCGTTATTGTGAGATTTACATTATATTATGGAGAATGTGAAGCACCATAGTTTGCCACCATTCCACAGGCAGATGCAATTTTAAAGCGTGACATGTTAGGTTTCTATTTACTCGGTGCAACATCATCTTTCACATTATTCAAAAGAAGGCTGGGGTAAATACTGTGTTTTGTTTGTTTTTTAATTGTTTAAGGTGTTTTCTACCATTTGCATCAGCTCTGTAGTCTAGAAAGTAACTACTGGGCAATTCAAGACACATGTCTCTTTTTTTACGTTTTTACCCAACATCAGCAAATTTAGTGCTTCTCTGAGCTTGTCAATAATGCTTCAAATGAGTCTAAACATTGTCAAATAGGGAACTACACTTGGAAGACCTGCCAGAAAAGTTGCCAAAGGTTAAGTGACATAGTGCACTTTTTTAATGTAGCTATAAGCAATCGCTGTAAGCTGCAATATTTCTTTGCCCTTCCCATAATGAGTTTGATAATGCATGTGCCCCACACATCAACAGTCTATTGGTTACAGTTTGAAATTTTGACACTTACCTTACCCCTTGTTGATATGTTGTCTCTCAACTCCCCCCCCCCGGCCAAGTATTCCATACCTCTGGGTGTGCGGAATAAATAGTTCCTTCTCCACAAGCTGTAGTTTCTTCTGTTGGTTTACACATCAATGCAGGACGTCTGAGACGAAGGGAGGAACCACTGCTCGCAGCAGGGGAAACTCATATTCGGCCCATCCAGCTGGGTGCAAACTTTCTGTATCCGGGAATAAAGAGGTGTCATATCAACAAACAGGCTGCCAGAAAGGTATAGTATAGTGATGGGCCGAACACCCCCTGTTCGATTCGCACCAGAACATCCTGAACAGGGAAAAAGTTCTAACGAACATGTGAACTCTATTAAAGTCTATAGGACACGAACATGAAAAATCAAAAGTCCTCATTTTAAAGGCTTATATGCAAGCTATTGTCATAAAAAGTGTATGGGGACCCGGGTACTGCCCTGGGGGACATGAATCAATGCAAAAACATTTTTTTTAAAACAATCATTTATACAGGAGCAGTGATTTTAATGATGCCTAAAGTGAAACAATAAAAATGAAAAATTCCTTTAACCACTTAAGGACCTCCCGTTTTACAGGCAGGTAGCCCCTCCTGCACAAACCGACGTAGTACTACATCGTTCGCGCATCTGGTGCTAGAGGGTGAGCGCGTGCCGATGGCGGCATGCTCCCACCCCCACTCGGCAGTGGGAAAGCCGATGCACAGGGCCGGCGGCCGCAATTGCCGCCGACCACCTGCGATCGCTCCCCGCTGAGAGAAGGAGAGGAGGACGGGCAGCTGTTGTAAACACAGCTGATCGTTCTTCTCTCTGGAATGATCACTGGAATAATCTCTTCTATATAGGATCACAAGTCTCTGATCATTTCAAAAGCCCAACCCCCCATACAGTTAGAAACACTCCCCTAAGCTTACATTTAACCCCTTGATCACCCACAATGTTAACCCCTTTCCTGCCAGTGTCATTAGTACAGTAACAGTGCATATTTTTAGCACTGATTACTGTAGTAATGTCACTGGTCCCCCTAAAAGTGTCAAAAATGTCAGCAGTTAGGGGGTCCGATCTGTCCGCCGCAATGTCTCAGTCCTGCTAAAAATCGCAGATCGCTGCCTTTTCTACTAAAAAAAAAAAAAAAAAAAAACACAATAAAAATGACATAAATCTTTCCCCTAGTTTGTAGACACGATAACTTTTGCGCAAACCAATCAAAATAGGCTTAATGCAATTTTTTTTAAACCAAAAATATGTAGAATACAAATTGGCCTAAAAAGATGAAAAATTTAGATTTTTTTAATTTTTCTTCTTGGAAATGTTATATAGCAGAATGTTAAAAATATATATATTTTTTCCAGAATTGTCGCTCTTTTTTTGTTTATAGCGCAAAAAAAAAAAAAAAGAAATCGCACAGGTGATCAAATACCACCAAAAGAAAGCTCTGTTTGTGGGAGAAAAAGAACATCAATTTTATTTCGGTACAGAATCGCACGACCGCGCAACTTTTCGTTGAAGTAACGCAGTGCTGAATCTCAAAAAAATGACCTGGTCATTAATGGGGGCAAATCTTTCCGGTCCAGAACTGTTTAAATATCATGCCTGGGAGGTCCCCTTAATGTGCCTGTAAAAGTGGCACATCTATACGATGTATGTAGCCTGCTGCAGCAATACTGACATTTCTAAAGGAAATAATGTAATTTAAACTTGCTCGCGGCTGTAATGTATTGTCGGCTCCCGGCAATAAAGAAAAAAATGAAAAAAAGTGGCGTAGGGTCCCCCTTCCCCCCCAGTCCATACCAGGCCCTTCGCCAAAATTAAATCTGACGTCATGTGACATCAGAAGGGGGCAGTGGCACCGGGTGACATAACTGGGTGGCCCTGCCCCTTGCCTATAAAAGAGCTGTCAAAGTTAAAGTGCAGCATACGGCGGGTAGCCTCAGAAGAGGCGAAGCGTCTTTGAATTTTGTTCTATTTTTCGAGTGCGGCGGGCGTCGTGATTGACGATGGATTTACATTGAGGGACACTTTTTTTTTTATTTTTGAATAAAGGACTTGTCAAAAACTGTCTTGTGTTTATTTTTTTCGTACACTTTTTTGGTGAATGGGTAGGGGTATGATGTACGCGATACCCATTCAAATAGGGGGGAGGCTGGGATCTGGGGGCCCCCTTGTTAAAGGCAGCTTTCAGATTCCGATAAGCTCTCCACCCGCACATCCCCACAATCACAGCCCAGGGTTGTCGGGAAGAGGTCCTTGTTCCCATCAACATTGGGACAAGGTGCTTTGGGGGCTACCCCAAAGCACCCTCCACATGTTGAGGGCAAGCAGCCTGGTATGGTTCAGGAGGGGGGCGTTCGCTTGTTCCCCCCCCCCCTTTCCTTTCCAAAGGGCCTGGTATAGTTTTTGGCGGGGGACCCCATGCCGTTTTTTTTATTCTGTCATAGGGTTCCCTTTAACCACTTAAATACAGGGCACTTTCACCCCCTTACTGCCCAGATCAATTTTCAGCTTTCAGAGCTCATTGGCATTTATGGGAAATATTAGTCTGCTTTGCATGGCACTGCTCCCCTTCTTTAACATTGGCGTCTATGGGAAATATTGGTCAGCTTGCCATGGCATTGCTCCCCGTCTTTAATATTAGCTTCTATGGGAAATATTGGACAGCTTGACATGGCACTGCTCACAAACTATAAGTAACAGGGACTCAAAACTTGAGGAGCACCGAGAGGGGACCCAGGGCTACAACATATCTATACATTTTAAAAGTGGAATATGCCTGTACACTACACTGACTGCACTAAACTCACTCAACACGCTATCCAATAACTATCTGCCTAATCTCTATTATAACACACTATACATGGCTGCCGTGTGAGCAGCAGCCTTATATAGTGTAGGGCGTGGACTTAGCCCCTGAGACATGATTGGCTAAAATCACCCTGCCATAAGGTGAGAGACACATGAGTCTACTCTTGCAATAATTTATTCAAAAGGGAGATTAGATAACTTCCATTTATATAATTTGTCAATTGTGCGGCCCCCAAAATAGTATGTTTTAATTTAGGATATCCCAGTGAGATCCCTGGAGAGGGAAGATAACGTAGAAAATGGGCTAATGAGAGGTCCAGTTGGCAGACCAGGTTTCGCACCTTGTTTCAAAGGGTCTGAACGTATGAGCAGCTCCAGAATATGGGTTATAAGCAGCCCATAGATTACTCCCTTTGCTTTCCTTCCACCACGGGTGAAGAGAAAGAAAATCGCTGACTGTGTTGATGGGGGGATCACTCTTGCAGCGCTATTGTGTTCAGCTGGCGGTTCTTCCTGGCCGGTAGAACACAATGATTACAGCTCTTGGAATAACTACAATCAGCTTGCCATTTATGGTCCAAATTTCAGCCACGCCCTGATGAACAATCCACATTTCAATCCATGCATGGCTGGCTTTAGAATACCGGGTTCTAGACAACCTCTATACAATGTTCATAAACCCCAGGATACATGGCAGAAAGTCTGGGAGGTAGGTACCACCAGAAATTTGACCTTACCACATACAGCAGTGGTGTGCTGCTTTTTGTAGAGAATATCTGTCATTTTCTCCAAAGCTTGAACAGGAACTCAGTATTGAAACCTTTACTTATCTGTTAGAAATGTCATAAAGTTCTTTATTTTATTACTGTAGGTATGCTGAAATTCCTCCTCGCCCATGGAAAAGGCAAAATGCGAGGAAACACAGGAAATAAGAAAGAGCACAACTAGCAAAGTTTATTGGATGTGAAAAAGCTGCGGTTAATTAATAAAAGGGGTTTCCCAATATAATATTAAAAAAATGGAAACAATTTATAACTAACCATAATAGGCTTAGCTTTAGCAGCTCAGGCCTACCTAGGCCACCATAAATCATAAAAACAATCTGTTCAGCTCTAAGCTGAATAAGTATCCTTTTCTTAATGAAAATGCAACAGTAATTAACACGAAAATTATAACGGGGGAGGGGAGCTGTACAATGTTCTGACAGGGATCCGTTGAGAGACTATTGAAGGGGTAACCCAAGTGCTGTGATCTGGCCAGTAATACACCCCCTGTAGTAGAATGCCTCCAATCTGGATGAAGGAGAACAGGAGGCATTGTCATGCTGGGCGAGGGGAGTTTTGATCATACTAGCAGATTTAGATACATTGATAAATTGAAGCCAAACACCTGCTTTTATGAAATTTTCCAATTTTTAAAGATTATCTATTAATAACATTATGATTTTGTGTAAGACTCCTTGTCTGGCCTATGTAGTCCGAATTTGTTTCTAATTGTGGTCTACTTGTATGAGAAAGTATCCTGTTCTCTTTGTATTGTTTCCTTTATGTGAAACCCATGGTGTTCCTGCCAGTCCCATGAGTCTATTAAAAACTGACCACACTTAGCAGGAGAACACATTGTGGTGTGTTCTCCAGCTATGCTGGGAACTCAGTGTGCTCTCCTCCAATGATCAGGCTTGTCCTGACACACCCCCACTGCACAGCTATTTACTGAGAAGCTCAGTGTGCTGCTGCTTTTCTTCCCCCCAGCTGTTATGCAGAGAACAGAGGGAATGGGATCACTTATAAAAAGGGAAAAAAGGTTATAACCTTTTTTATATCTATACACAAATATTTTGCCTTTCGTTTCTATTTTAAGCTGAATGGGTTGTTTTGCAAGCTGATCCTTTGCAATTACTTTAAGTACTTGTATCATAACTGTCAAGCATGACACTTTGGGCCTAATTCACTAAGAATGAGGAGAAGAAATAGGCATTCTACATTTAATTACTCCCAATTAGGAGTAAACTAGGTGAACATGTGAACGGAAAAGTAGGAGAATAGGCGAATGTGCATTAGTGAATTCCAAATCGGCATAGTCACGGTTCCATAACTGGCAAATGCCAATGAGTTTCCTAATTGAAATTGCACTGCAGTATTTAGCTAGGGAAGAGAAAATTGGCCCGTGGGACTTTATATGAGGTGGGTACATGTGACTGGTAATAACAAAAAATAGGTAGTTGAAAAGATATTAATTTTTATTGCAAAAAAATAGAGACAATCATAGGATAATAAACTTCATTTAAAATCTTGAAATACATGTATAACATAAAATACCATACATAGATATTCATGGGAGTACAAAAAATCTTTGTTTTAGAGATAATAACATATTGTATAATGTTAACATAGCGTATAAGTATCATGCATCTATTTTGACGCGTTTCGCGAGTCACTGCTCGCTTCTTCAAGAGAGAATGCATTGGAAAAATAATAAATCTGAAAAAACGAAAAAAATAATGATTGGAATATGACTCAAACACGTGTTGTTTGGAAAAGATTTTGTAAGTCATGGGAAACTCATTGGAGTGCCCAATACTAACTGCAGTATTTAGCTATGATCATGTGTGTACATGTATGCCATAAAATATGGGGTGTGCTCTACCTCGTGTGTGGCTATTTATTTATATTACAATTATTGTGCATAGTTTGTTTTCTTCTTTTGCTAACGAATGCTGTTCTGAAAGATTATTACAGAGTAGTGTCTGCTATTCCTGGAGGTTAAATTTATTTATCATTTACAGTTACATATCTGTTATATGTAAAAATTAAATTTCATGTTACATTTATTATATAGGAGAGTATAGACTTCTAGTTATCTATGTTCATTCTTTAATCATAATAAACTATTATGCAAGCCTGACTGTACTTGGCACATTGGCTTAGTGGTCTGCACTCGTGAGCAAAAAGCTCTTAGGTCATGAGTTCAAATCCCAACCCTGCCTGTTCACTAGTGTTTGATTATTTTATTTCCACACAATAATATTTTTGCTAAATAACATACCATTGCATGCAATTGAGCATGCAAATTATGGAAACAACCATTCTGATGTGGCAGTGGCAATTAGGTGTTTGCCTATTTTCAGCATACTCAGCTGTTTAAAATTTAGGCAGGTGATACCTTGCTAGGGATTTTAACCCATGATCCAAGTTTTTATAGGTAGGAGTGCTACCCACTAAGCCATTGCGATGAGCACAGCTATGGTTAGAATATACAGTAGAACCATGATTAATGAATGAACATAGATCAAGAGAATCTATTGTCCACTAAAATACAAATGCAAGAACATTAATAAATCATCAAAAATTAGTAGATGTGACTTGTTTTGCTTCTTTTGCTGATATTTATATTATTCTTATTGATGTAAAAGTTATATCTCTACTCTATATATGTCAAACTTTTTATTATGTCTAATTCGTATTTCATGAAAATGTTGAATTCTATTTATAGATGTTCATTCTCTAATCATGGTACTTCTTCATTTTCTAGGTATAATTGTACTCAGCACAGTGGCTTAATCTTTAGCACTTAGGTCGTGAGTTCAAATCCCACCCATGCTACCACCTCCCTAGAATTGAAATGGCAAATACATATGTGCTTTGGTGAACGCAGAAGTGCCATCAACGAGAGATAAACTGTATCACACTGATGGCAAATATGCTTTCAGCTACGCACATATCCATTCGCCATTAAAGCTTTAGGGAGGTGATAGATAGCATAGGTGAGATTTGAACCCATGACCTGACCACTAAACCACTGTGTTGATCAGATTTATACCTAGAATATATAGTAGTACAATGATAAAAAGCCTAAACATATATAACTAGAAATCAACATTCTAATAAAATTCTATTTAGATATTAACAATTATTTATCATATAATAGAGACGTAGGAGCCTGGTTTGGATTGGGGGAACCCCCACGCTGTTTTTTTCCTCGATCAAATTCGTGTTGTTACACCCACTTGTGGCAGGCAGCACAACTCCACTCCACAAAGCTACAGAGTTCCCTGGACAAAATTAGAAGCTACCCCTAACTTTCTAAATGTTACTGAAGGGGATTTGTATTTCAAAAATGTTGTTGCAAAGCAAACAAGGATTAGAAGTATGTGAAAAAATGATAGTGCGCTAATTCAAAAAAGAAAATAAATCACTAAAGTGATGTGAAATGTGAAAACCTTCTCATAGGTATGTGGTGTTATCGTTAACTAATAAGGAGTTAACACAACTCAAAGGATGATGCAATTTGCATGTAACAGTGATATGTACAACTCAAAGTGATAAAAATATCCAATGCTGATACACATGAAAAAAACTTCCCACAAAGTGTATAATGATATAAGAGGTTGAAATAAATATATATAAACATAAAAATCTAATTATATATAAAAATTAGAATGTATAGTGAAAGTCCAATCCAACACAAAAGTGAATGGAATGTCCCTCCACCTGGTGAAATTCCTCCTTACCCGGCGGATAAAAGGTAAGTGCTGTGAGTATATTCTTGCTGGTATAACCTGTATACCCTGATGTAATCCACCTCCAAATGTGTGCAAACACCGATGCAAAAAGGCAAATCACGCCTCTTACCAGATTTGGGAAAAAAGCAGGCTCAACTATGGCTGATAAAGATCTGGAGCCGGAGCGTGGTTTCCTTCTCCCTCTGATGATGGCGAGTCACTCTCTATTACAGTGGTGTTTCTCCGATTCACATAAAATATATGAAAGAGGCTAATGGTGCATTACCTTTGATGATGTTTATTTCCATAAAGATTTACACTTACATGTACACGGTGGACATAAGCGATGAATAGACACTCTGAGCAGAGAGATTTCTAAAGCAGAGTTGAACTCTCAGTTGAAGCCCTATTGGAGGAAACGCGTCAGCAGGGGAGGCGTGCCGTCACAACGTCACTCGTGGTCCGTGCTGCAGCTGGACCCGAGCTGCTTTAGAAATCTCTCTGCTCATAGTGTCTATTCATCAGGAAATATAACAAAGGCACAGGTAAGGCCTTCTCTCAATTAAAGTAATTGTGTATTAATTTGCAACAGAGGTACATTAATGGTATATTGTTACTCAGAGGAGCTGGAATTTAGCAAAATGAAAAGTGAACTCAGCCTTTAAGTGAGGCATATGCAGACACACTCCGCTGTCAGGGAAAAATGGCAAAATGGGACCAAAGATGACTCATCTGTGGCATTTTCTGTGAATGGTGAAGTTTTGATTGGGTAACATGTGAACATCACCAGAATGAGGCTACCAAAAACAAGACATGTATGTAGGGGGTGGTGAAAATTGCTAGCTAAGTTACATTCATTAGGACTAGCCAGGATTTGATTTTAGCCAACAGTTTAGGGAGCACTTGCTAAAATGCATACATACATTCCACCCTGTATTTACAGGAACATGTACAAATGCAGGACGTCTTCTGTGCATAGAATCAGGAATTGACATGTGTTCTGAGGATCACTAAACAGAAAATTCCAACACTACATCCCCCTAATCCCTGGGAACACCAAGACATCTCCCACACTTACCTTGCAAATCAGCAATATCTCCTCATGATAAAAAAAAATTATCTTACCATGTTAACTTGCTGACAACTCTGAGCAGCACTAACACTTGCAAGTGCGTCCGAACGTTTTTCCACTCGTAGACCTACGTTGTCAGACATTTCCCTCTCTCGGTGGCGCGCACGCCCCGCCGGAGGCTCGCTCCCGCTGTATTCAGTCACAGCGGGAGTTGGGCCAGGGGAGGAGCGGCGGTGATCACCGCCGCTCTTCCCCGATCGTCGGGGAATCGAGTGTGGAGATCCGCCCGCTTGTGTAAACAAGGAGGGCGGATCTCCTAAGTGACAGGCAGGGTCAGATTGCAGGGTTCAGTATAGCTGAACCTGCGATCTGTCCCTGTGTCACTCAGTCCCCTCCCCCCACACACGTCAGTAAGCACCAGGCATACATTAACCCCTTGATCACCAATAAAAGTTAACCCCTTCCCTGCCAGTGTAATTTTTACAGTAACAGTGCATATTTATAGCACTGATTACTGTAGTAATGTCACTGGTACCCCCAAAAGTGTCAAAAATGTCAGTCAAGGGTCCGATCTGTCCGCTGCAATGTCGCAGTCCCGCAAAAAAAATCGCAGGTCGTCGCCATTACTCGATAAAAAAAAAAAACACCAAAAACGACAGAAATCTTTCCCTTAGTTACTAAACGCAATAACTTTTGCGCAAACCAATCAAAATACGCTTATTGAAATTTTTTTTTACCAAAAATATGTAGCAGAAAACAAATTGGCCTAAAATGATAAAAAAAATTGATTTTTAAATTTTTTTTGGGGGATTTTCATATAAAAAAATTTGAAAAATATTGTTATTTTTTCAAAATTGTCGCTCTATTTTTGTTTATAGCGCAAAAAGTAAAAATCACACAGGTGATCAAATACCACCAAAAGAAAGCTCTGTTTGTGGGAAAAAAAGGACGTAAATTTCGTTTGGGTACGACGTTGCATGACTGCGCAATTGTCAGTTAAATTTGCACAGTGCAGAATCGCAAAAAGTGGCCCAGGCGTAAGACAGCAAAATCCTCCGGTGGTAAAGTGGTTAAACCCCACCAATGCTTTTGTGGGAAACTGATCTAAACAAAACCTTTAGTTCCCAACAATGGTCGATAGCCATAAGATATAATTATATCGCATCACACTGCACCAACCATTTGGACTTGACCAAAAAAATAATAGCTAGATGGTACAGAACTCCCCACCTGCTAGCAAAATTCTACTCCTCAAGCTCTCCCCTTTGCTGGAGAAAGTGTGGGCAAGCGGCTAATATATGTCACGGATTTTGGGACTGTAAAAATCTTACCAGCTTCTGGAGAAAAATATTCAATGTTCTCTCAGAGATCACTGGCATCTTAATGTCCCCTGATTCAGCACTAGCAATTTTGCATATCAGTATTGATACTGTAGATACCCTACTCCTTTCAGAATAATAGTAATGCATCTTCTGCTTTCAGCCAAACAAATTATTGCCAGACACTGGAGAGATGATCGAGCACCAAATCCTTATGAAGTTGTATCACAGTTGAATCTCAATTGCCAGTATGAAAAACTGCTAGCTTTAAGAACAAACTCATGCATATCCTTTGATAAAAACTGGAAAGCATGGGTGGATTGGTACATCTAAATCCATAAACATCACTGATGTTTTATATTATCTTTGGACCGTTATGCCATGTCTATCATATCTATGTTCTCTGTCTAAACCGCTATACCTATTGTACCTGTATTGTAGTTTGTTGGATAACTCAATAAATATTTAAAGCATAAAAAATTTACTTACAAACAACATCACACAATGAGTGGTAAAGGAATCAAATGCCGCGGCTCTAGCGTGCTTGTGTTGCTTGACACCACGAGGAACCTAGGACCCACTGCGCCAGTGTAGGGTCAGACAATTGGTCCAAGGATTTCATCCCGATACCTAAGGGCAGCCATTGCCTAGCCTGTAGAGGTCTGTGTGTCCCTCCACGGATATGCCTCTCCCGACCAGCACTCACCCACCACCAAACCTGTCATGCTGTTACAGGCAGCATAATGTGTCTATGTGTTTTATGTCTGTCACATGTGCTCAAGGTGAACCTGGTCTAATCTGTGAAAAGCACAGGGCACCAGTGGTGGACCTGCCAATTCTGGGGTTCAATGGCAAATGCCAATTGAGCTCCACAGTGCCGGGCAGTGAGCACAGGGCCCACTAAAGGATGATGGGCCCTCAGACCATCCTCATAAAGTCTGTTTCTGATTGTTTGGACATTCACACCAGTGGCAGCTGGAGGTAATTTTTTAGGGCTCTGGCAGTGCTCACCCTGTTCCTCCACAAAGGAACCGATACCGGTCCTGCTGATTGGTAAGGACCTTCTACAGCTCTGTCCAGCTCTCCTAGAGTAACTGCCTGTCTCCTGGAATCTCCCCCATGCTCTTGAGACTGTGCTGGGAGACACAGCAAATCTTCAGGCCATGGCATGTATTTATGTGCCATCCTGGAGGAGTTGGACTGCCTGTGCAACCTCTATAGAGTCCAGGTATTGCCTCATGCTACCAGTAGTGGCATTGACCCTAGCCAAATGCAAAACTAATAAAAGATTAGTAGGGAAAAAAATGTCAGTGGCCTCCACCTGTAGAACCATTCCTGTTTTGGAGGTCGTCTCAATGTTGCCGATCTAGTGCACCTGTTAATTTCATTAACACCAAAGCAGCTGAAACTGATTAACAACCTCTTCTGCTACTTAACTGACCAGATAAATATCCCAGGAGTTTAATTGACTTGATGCTATACTCTGATTAAAAAGTGTTCCTTTAATTTGAGCAGTGTACATATCTCTCTTAGTGAGTGTACAGCGTGTTTAACAGTGTAAATTTGCTGTCCCCTCAAAATAACTCAACACACACACACCCATTAATGTCTAAACCGCTGGCAACAAAAGCGAGTACACCTCTAAGTGAAAATGTCCAATTTGGACCCAAAGTGTCAAAATTTGGTGTGGCTACCATTATTTTCCAGCCCTCTTGGGCATGGAGTTCACCAGAGCTTCACAGGTTGCCACTGGAGTCATCTTCCAATCCTCCCCAACGACATCAGAGCTTTGCATTCCTCCACCTTCTGTTTGAGGATGCCCCACAGATGCTCAATAGGGTTTCGTTCTGGAGACATGCTTGGCCAGTCCATCACCTTTACCCTCAGCTTCTTTAGCAAGGCAGTGGTCATCTTGGAGGTGTGTTTGGGGTTGTTAGCATGTTGGAATACTGCCCTGCAGCCCAGTCTCTGAAGGGAGGGGGGTCATGCTCTGCTTCAGTATGTCACAGTACATGTTGGCATTCATGGTTCCCTCAATAAACTGTAGCTCCCCAGTGCCAGCAGCACTCATACAGCTCCAGACCATGACACTCCCACCCCCATGCTTGACTGTAGGCAAGACACACTTGTCTTGGTACTCCTCACCTGGTACCCGTCACACACGCTTGACACCATCTGAACCAAATAAGTTTATCTTGGTCTCATCAGACCACAGGACATGGGTCCAGTAATCCATGTCCTTAGTCTGCTTGTCTTCAGCAAACCTTTTTACGGGGCTTTCTTGTGCATCATCCTTAGAAGAGGCTTTCTTCTGAGATGACTGCCATGCAGACTAATTTGATGCAGTGTGCGGCGTATGGTCTGAGCACTGAAAGGCTGACCCCCCACCCCTTCAACCTCTGTAGCAATGCTGGCAGCACTTTTTCCCAAAGACAACCTCTGGATATGACTCTGAGCACGTGCACACAACTTCTTTGGTTGACCATGGCGAGGCCTGTTCTGAGTGGAACCTGTCCTGTTAAACCACTGTATGGTCTTGGCTACAGTGCTGCAGCTCAGTTTCAGGGTCTTGGCAATCTTCTTATACCCTAGGCCATCTTTATGTAGAGCAACAATTCTTTTTTTCAGATCCTCAGAGAGTTCTTTGCCATAAGGTGTTATGTTGAACTTTCAGTGACCAGTATGAGAGAGTGAGAGCAATAACACCAAATTTAACACACCTGCTTCCAATTCACACCTGAAACCTTGTAACACTAATGAGTCACATGACGCCGGGGAGGGAAAATGGCTAATTGGGCCCAATTTGGACATTTTGACTTAGAGGTCATTTTTGTTACCAGTGGTTTAGACATTAATGGCTGTGTGTTGAGTTATTTTGAGGGGGCAACAAATTTACACTGTTATACAAGCTGTACACTCACTACTTTACATTGTAGCAAAGTGTAATTTCTTCAGTGTTGTCACATGAAAAATTAAAGTTACTTACTGGTAACGTCTTTTCCAGTAGTCTTTCAGGGCAGGCACTTCTGAGAGAACCAATCAAATGGATTTAAGCCTCCCTCCAGCTGGCTGCCTCAGTTCTTCAAGAGTACCTCAGGCCACTGGGGAGACACAAAGATATATCATACTAACCTCCATCCTCTGATCATCTTATATTCAGATCTTCTTCGGGTGGGTAGTAGTGCTGTCCTGAAAGACTACTGGAAAAGACGTTACCAGTAAGTAACTTTAATTTTCCCTTGTCGTCTTTCAGGACAGGCACTTCTGAGAGGATAAGCGAGTACTTACTTTCAGGGTGGGACTACCGCTTGCAGGACTTTTCGCCCAAAAGCCTGATCCTCAGCGGATAGTAGGTCCAGTCTGTAGTGTCTGGAAAAGGTTGTATAGCTGGACCAGATTGCTGCCCAACAGATCTGCTCCGGGGTAGCCCCAGCTCTTTCCGCCTGAGAGACCGCCATTGCTATAGTAGAATGTATATAACAATATTGCTGCGCTAAAACACATAAAATCGATAGATAAATAATCAGAAAGCAGCCACACAAATCTGGAATTAAAAGACAAATCCAAAAGTATTGTAGTAATAATGTGGCGCTAATCATAGAAATAAAAGTCCCAAAAGCTCAGCTGAATGCAACAGTCCTTGAGTGTCCACTTCAAAATAAGAGGTGTAGAGAGCCGCAGGCCCGGAGAACCACCACCAGACACACTAGTCACACTACCTCTTACCAGAGATGGATGACCCTCATTACAAAGGTCTGATACAGCCAAATGATTACAGTGCAGGAACGATCCTCCTCTCTGATGGCACAGGGTTCACAATTCAACCGAATATGGGCTCATGGAACACAAAGTGAGACACTTCTCATAGTGTATACTGCATAAAAGGTATTTCTTTTCCACGCACGGTCATAAAAACTTACATTAATGTAGATTGTAACTGGCAATGTTTTTTCCTCTTCATGCAGTCGCTATCTGCCGAAAACCACCAACAAAATGGCCGCCGCATCTCCTCCACAATGGGTGGTGCTCACGGTGACGTACGTCGACACGTGGAGGAGACGCGGCGGCCATTTTGTTGGTGGTTTTCGGCAGATAGCGACTGCATGGAGAGGAACAAACATTCAGAGGAACAAAGGAATCTGACTTCCTGAACTCCTTCGTGATGGTTAAGTATTGCAGAACACATCTTCTGACATCTAACTTGTGAAAATTGATTTCCTGTTCCTTCACAGGATTTGAACAAAAGGTAGGTAGCACTATCTCCTGGTCTCTATGGAACTTCGAGACCACCTTAGGAAGAAATGCTGGATCGGTCTTAACCTCCTTGGCGGTAATCCCGAGCGTGACTCGGGGTTGA
>NC_138778.1:103109343-103124343 GCF_965119305.1 Pelophylax lessonae
TTCCCACACCCTACTCAGTATCCCAGGTACTGCACCTCAGCCATACCTAGATGACACTTGTCTGGTTTCAAGGTCAGGCCTGCGGCCCGAATCTTGTCCAGAACCACCCCTATGTGAACCAGGTGCTCCTCCCAAGACCCACTGTAGATCGCAATGTAATCCAGGTATGCACAAGCAAAATCCTGGAAGCCATCGAGGAGCCTATCCACCATACGTTGGAAGGTAGCCGGGGCATTTTTCATCCCGAATGGCATGACTATAAACTGGTACATGCCAAACGGGGTAACAAATGCCAACTTGGGGATAGCATCCTCGGCCAGGGGAATCTGCCAATAGCCCTTACACAGGTCTATTGTAGTTAAATAACGTCCCCTGGCTATACGATCTAGTAGGATGTCTACCCTGGGCATTGGGTAGGTGTCAGTGGTGGTCTTCTCATTGAGTCGCCTGTAGTCCACGCAGAACCGGGTAGTTCCATCTTTCTTAGGCACCAGGACAACAGGTGAGGCCCAAGGGCTGTCAGAGGGCTCAATGACTCCTAACTGAGTCATCTCCTGTATCTCCTTCCGCATTCCTTCTCGGACTGCTTCAGGGATACGGTAGTGGGGCTGTCGAAGGGGTGCTTGTCCCAGGGTCTCTATCTTATGCACAGCCAGAGTCGTGTAGCCGGTTCTTGGGAGAAAGTTGCCTGTTTCTCCCACAGAAGTCGCTTAGCCTGTTCCTTCTTTGTGGGGCTTAACCAGTCCCCTAGCTGTACAAGGCTAGTGAGGTCAGTCTGGGAGTCTCTCTCTAGTAAGTCAGGGAGGGGTAAACTTTCTGAGTCGTCCGCAGCAGGGGCACATACTGCAGCAACATCCAACTGCCGTTCCTGATACTCCTTCAGCATGTTCACATGAAAAGTTCGCTGGATTCTTTGATCTGCACAGCTGGCAATAACATAGGTAGTATCACATACCTGAGCTACTACTTTATACGGGCTCTGCCAAGATGCCTGCATCTTGTCGGTTTTCACCGGCTTGAGCACTAAGACCTTCTGCCCAACCTGGAAGATACGCTGTCGCCCCCCCCCCCCCCCCCCCCCATCGTACCATCTCTTCTGTCTCCCCTGAGCCACCTAGAGATTTTCCCTTACCATCAGAGACAGTTGCTCCATACAGTCCCTGAGTTCCAGAACATAGGGCACTATAGGGGTCCCCTTCTGCTCTGTCTCTCCCTCCCAGTGTCCTCTAATGAGATTGAGGGGTCCGCTAATCCTTCTCCCATTGAGTAACTCGAAGGGAGAGAACCCAGTAGATTCCTGGGATAGCTCTCTGTACGCAAATAACAGGTGAGGCAGAAATCTCTTCCCAATCTCTGCAAGTGTCCGAAAAGGTCCTCAGCATTTGCTTGAGGGTCCCGTTAAAGTGTTAGTCTTGGGGTGGTAAGGTGAGCTCAGCAAGGGCTTAATATTGCACACCTTCCACAACTGCTGGGTGAGCACAGCGGTAAACTGGGTTCCCTGGTCAGAGAGAGCTTCAATGTTGGACATAGCTACTGCCTTTGGGTAACGGGTGGCGTAGTCCACCACAGTGAGTATATACTTCTTCCCGGATGGATTAGGTCTGGCCAAGGGACCCACAATGTCAACGGTTATGCGGTAAAAGGGCTCCCCAATAATAGGCATGAACATAATTCTGGCCTTAGGGTGGTCCCCCGGCTTACCTACCCGTTGACACGTGTCACGCGTTTTGCAGTATTGTCGCACATCCTGGTTAAAAAATAAATTCTGTGTAATCCTATGGGCTGTGCGACGGGACCCTAGATATCCTGCTAGTGGTAGTGGTACATCATGCCTGATTCGCAGAATCTCCAGCTGATATTTCTTAGGCACCACCAGCTGTCATTTCTGCGAAGGTGCTTTACATCTCGGGGATGGCTTAGGGATCCTATACAGTCTATCCCCCACCCATTCATAAAGCTCCCCATCTATTCCTCTTTCCTGAGTATCTGCCTTAGCCCTATACTTGTGTAAGGTCGGGTCCTCCCGGGTTTCCCTCCCAAATGCCTCTGGGATATCCCAGCCTAGGGGAGCCTGATCTAAGGTACATGTCGGGGAAGATAGTCTTACCTGGGTCTCAGTAGCAGGCAGGCCGGTTCCAGCAGCACAGGTCTGGGCACGGGTAGTCACTTGGTTGGCTTCAGCTGGGTCCATCGGGGCGTAAGCAGTAACGAGGGATGTCAAATCATTCCCCAGTAGTACATCCACTGGCAAATCCTTCATCACTCCCACATTCACATGTCCTGGACCAACCCCCCAATCCAGGTGAACAGGGGCAATGGGTAGCCGGAGAATGATGCCTCCCGCTACCCTTACGGCTACAGTGTCTCCGATGTGTTGGCTCTCTGCGATGAGGTTCTTCTGTAGTAGGGTCATGGTGGCGCCAGTATCACGTAGGCTATTGGCTACCTTTCCATTAACCCGGACAGTCTGCCTGTGTTGGTGCCTGGTTTCCCGGTTAGCTGCTTGTACTGGATCAGCCTTGTGCAGGACGTCCCAATGTTTTTCCTCCTCAACGTAGTGGGCCACAGGCATGGGTGTGCGAGGGTTCCCCCTGCTGGCTTTCTCCAAGACTGGGACTGCCTGGCTGGATTCAACGGACAGTCTGTTTTTTTTGTGCCCTAGCTGTTTACACCCAAAACACCTGATGGGTTGTGAGTAGTCCTGGGAGTTGAACCTGGGCTGCCGAGAATAAGTGGCTGCTGGAGGGGGTGCTGCTGATCGATAATCGACCTGAGCTGTTGTACTGACCACAGGGTTATCCAGTTTGCGGGCGTCTGTGTATTCGTCCGCCAGGCAGGCTGCTTCAGGCAAGGTGCAAGGTTTTCGGCACCAGACCCACTCTCTGACGTCCAGGGACAGCTTGTCAAAGAAGTGCTCCAGCAGGAACAGCTGCAGCACCTCTTCTCCAGATGCTGCTTGGCATCCAGTGACCCAGTGCGCTGATACACACGATCACAAGCGGCGGATAGTGGACTTTTTTTATTGGAAAAAACTTTTATATTTGGCTATTTACCTTTGTACTATTGCCAGAATGTTTTTTACCCACGATTTGGAAATAAAATCTGTATTTTAAAAATACTACACTATCCGGAGCATTTTTGTCTTCCTTTCTATTGGCCTGAGGTGAGAGGAGAGAGAGGGGGAGCCCGCCATCCTATCGACCCAAAGTGAGCCACGAGGAGACCCCTATTATAGCCTGGTGGCTATCTATGCTTGGTTGGTCTTGATGCTATAAGGCATATATGACCCACATCATTTGGTAAGTGATCCACTCTTACCATTTATCACAGTGGAAAAGGAGCCAGAGCTGCACTGATATCACAGAGTGAACCGAAAATTTCCACGCTGAGCACCTGCACTTATTTTGTGAATAAGCATCATTTGCACAATAGACTCACTATTTATTTGAACTTTTATTTGAACTCTTCACTACAGTCACTTGTTATGGACTTTATTTTATGAATCACAATTTATGCATATCACTATTTATGTTTTATTAATATTTATTATATTAATAGAGGAGTATTAATTTCTTATTGAGATAATTTTATATATACTGTATATATTTCAATTTACGGTAATTTAATTTATTGATAATATTCACTAAGATATATTATTTTTTTTTTTTTCCAAAATATTTTTATTTGGTATTAACAAGAGTTACAATCGTGAAAAGACAAACAAATGTGAACATTCGAGAGCAATAAAGTACAATCGTTTTAACGAGTTTTCTATTACAGAACTCAACTTTTGAGAAAAAATACAACATGAGTCAAAGGACTAGTCGGGGTTAACATAGCTAGAGTGTAGCAACAATAGAAAAATCAAGTAAATGCAATCACAAAATAAGTCTGGTTCTGGTCATTAATGATCTAGTCACATAGAGAGACTAGTGTTGGGTGAAGATTAAATCAATGTTCTCTGATATTTCCGATGAGTGTAGAAGTGGTTACTAACAAGGAGAACCAGTGAGGGAAGTCTAGGTGTCGTTGGGTTCATACTAGGGAATCTTAGAGAGAAGCTTTATTGCCATGGGCAAATGTAGGGCTGAAGAGGAAGGACGCACCGCCGTGGGGCAATCCGGTCCTCCCCCCCAACCCGCTTATAGTAAGTCTGTCTTGCATATGGTAATGTTATGTAAAGTATGGAATGTGGGTGAAGGTGAAAGGGGGGGGGGGTAGGAGAGGGAAAGGAGGGGAAAAGGGGGGAGGAGGGGCAGGGGGGGCAGGGTGGTCCTCTCCTTCCGGTCTCTGTCCCAGACACGCCTCATATCAGAGGTGGAATGGGTTCAGGTTAATTGAAATCTTAGGAGAGTGATAAGGTAGAATTCGAAAATAGAAAAATGAGTAAGCTATATCGGAAGCAAGGAGCCTCTCACATTCTTCCCTTGTTTAGGGGTGAGAGGGGTTCGCTTCACGATAATATTGCTATAAATGGAGAGAAATTTGCTCGTAGGGTAAGATCATGAAGGGATATAAAGTGAAACATCGTTCGTTGGTCAGTTTGCTATGTTGCGGGCACAATCTTAGTTTTAATTGAGGTTTTGGCTGTTATGTAAAAGATATGTGTTTGAGGTTTGGAAATGGGTCCATGGACTCCAGATATGTGCATGTTTGACAGTCGTGTCTCGTGCTATGGAGATCATTTCTTCCATTTTAGCTATTTTGTCCACTCTGCGAATCCATTCATGAATGGAGGGGGGTTAGGTGATCTCCAATGAATAGGAATGCAAGCTTTTGCTGCGTTAAGTAAGTGTGGTATTAGGGTTTTGCGATATCTATGATTAGGGATGTCTGAGTGGTGTAAGAGGATTTGCGCTGGGGAGAAATTTAGCGTAGAATCCGTGATAGATGCAATCATAGTATGTATTTGGTTCCAGAATGGCTGTAAGCGGTTACAAGACCAGAAAAGGTGGAGCATCGTTCCTGTTTCAGAGTTACATCTCCAGCATTTGTTTGAGACGGATGGGTTTATTTTGTGAAGAAGGGAGGGCGTTTTGTACCATCGAGTTAAAATGTTATAGTTGGTTTCCTGAGCTGAAATGTTCAGGGAACATTTGTGTGCTATGATACAGATTCGCTCCCACTGGGTTTCTGAGAGATGTAAATCCAAATCTGAAGTCCAGGATTTGAATGCTTTGGTATCGAGTATCTTGGCTTTGTCAGATAGCATATTGTAAGTGACTGAGATTAGATGCCGTTGTGGGGAGGCGTTAAGACATAGTTGTTCAAGAGGTGTAAGATCCCTTGAGATCGAACCGTTTTTGTTTATCGTGTTTAGGTAGTGACGTAATTGGAAGTATGACCATATCGGAATTGGGGTATTGTCAGGGACGGTCTTAAGAGACGAGCGATCCAATACTGAATTGTCCTTGAAAAATTGGAACGCTTTAAGCTGGGTGTGATTCCAAAGGTTGTCTAGAAAAGATGGAGACATACCAGGGGCAAATGCTGGATTTAGTTTAATAGGTGTGAGGGGTCCTGGATTAGATGAGACTTTGGTGTGTTTACATGCTTCTCTGAAGCAAGTTAGTGTTGTACCTATCAGGGGGTGTTGAAGTAAGGAGCGTTGAATGTGAGGGGTGTCTATCCATGGCGTTGTGTGTATGGGTAGTTTAGATAGTGAGTTTTCTAGGTTGACCCAGTCTTTACTCTGTTTGTGGATTGACCAATCTACCAATCTAGTGAGATGGCATGCCCAATAGTATTTCTTTAGATCTGGTAGGCTAATCCCACCAGTATATTTAGGTCTGGTCAATAAGTTAAAAGATAGTCTGGGGCATTGGAAGCTCCATAGAAATTGTAGGCAGATTCGCTTAAATGATTGGAAGAAAGAAGTGGGAATTTTTATAGGGATGGTTTGAAATAGGTAGAGTATTCGGGGAAGGGTATTCATCTTAATGATTGCTGCTCTCCGAAAACCAAGAGAAGTATGGTTTGTTCCATTTCTTTAGATCTTCAGTGATATTTTTGAGAGTGGGTAAGAAGAGGTCTGTCAGTTTTGTCGGGAGATGTATTCCTAGGTATTTAATGGAATCATGTTTCCATTGGAAGGGAAAGTTTTTCTCGCATTGTTTCACTAGTTTTTGGGGGAGGGTAATGTTGAGAGCATGTGATTTTGAAAAGTTAATTTTGAAGTTGGATAGGTGCTGAAAGAGTTGGAATTTGCGTAGTAGAGTTGGAATGGAAAGTAGGGGGTCACTAAGGAAAAGGAGAATATCATCAGCGAATGCTGCTATTTTGTAGGTGTGATGAGCAATAGGAATCCCCTTAATATTGTCATTTGTTTTGATGGAGCGTAAGAAGGGTTCAAGTGTTAGTACAAAGAGGATGGGTGAGAGTGGGCAGCCCTGTCTCGTCCCATTACTTATAGAGAAGGCGTTCGACAGCGGAAGGGGTGGAATACAAAGACATGATATAGTTGAGCATATTGTCCTTGATACCTAGGTGTTTTAATACCAGGGCCATATATGTCCAGTCCAGCCTGTCGAACGCCTTCTCTGCATCCAGGGAGAGCATAAAGCCTTTGTGTTTATGAGACGTCAACCAGTGGTGGACGTTAAGGGCTTTAATGGTGTTATCCCGTGCTTCGCGTCCAGGGACAAAACCGACTTGGTCTTTGCTAATTATGGAGGGTAGTAGGGGGAGAAGACGGTTGGCCAGAATTTTTGCAAATAATTTAATGTCCACATTTAAAAGGGAAATGGGTCTGTAATTTATTACCGATGATGTATCCTTTCCTTCTTTCGGGATTACCGTTATTTGAGCTTCGAGTAGTCTGTGGAATGGGGTGGAAGGGGAGGACAGGGAGTTAAAAGCTTTAAGTAGTGGATCTGAGAGGGAATCAAGAAATGTTTTATAATAAGGAGCAGTGAAGCCATCCGGACCCGGGCTTTTTCCAGGTTTCAGTTGTTTGACCGCTTCTTTAAGTTCATCTTGGGAAATGGGTTTTTCAAGAAGGGGGGCTTGTTCAGAGGTGATGGGATGTGGGCTATTTTTTTTTAGGAAATCGTGTATGAGTGAATTTCTGTTTAGGTTTCCTCTATCGGTGTTTGAGTTAGTGTCAAGATTATACAGTGCCTTATAGTACTTTTCAAATTGTGATGCAATAACGGGATTGGAAACTAGGGGTCTCCCTTGTGTATCATTAATTGTGTGGATAGTTGAATTGGCTTTTTTTGTTTGGATAGCCCTTGCTAGATATCTGCCGCTTTTGTTGCCAAATTCGTAAAAGAGTTTTTGCTGTAGGACAAATTTGCGCCTTGTTTTTATATTGAGTTCATCTAGGAGGGTTTTTCTGAGATGGGTCAGGTCATCTAGAGTTTGTTGCGATTGTGTTCGTTTGTGTTTAAGCTCAAGGTTGGAAATTTTTCTAAGGAGTTCTTGGGTTTTAGCCTGCTGAGCTTTCCGTTTGGTAGCTTTAAGGGATATCATTTTGCCTTGTATGACACATTTGTGTGTCTCCCATAAATTAATGGGAGTGGTGTCTGGCGGGTCGTTGTTATTAAAGAAGTCACTCAACTCATTGAGTATGGGGGCCGGATTTAAAGAAACTGCAGCTTCAGACATCCATGACGTGTTTCAGTTTCGCCGCTTTCAAATCAATTAACTGGCGCTGCGGCGAATTGGCTAGTGAAACAGCAATAATGAATTCTGCCGTCAGCGGTATTCACTTACGATCGCGGCTTCGCAAATTCGCAAACTTATGTCTTCGTGCTTATAGCAGTTTCACATAGCGATGTGGGCTAGTGGATTAGTGCACAAATCACGTCTGTAATTCATCTCCCTCTGCTGTAGGTTCGAGGCTTACCATCTCCACCTAACTTTTTTATTTTCTTTTTTTGTTTATATTTCAAAAATGTAACGGATTACATCATATATATTGCTAAATAATGTTACACTCAGAAGCGCTTGCAAACTTACAGCATTTTAAGTGGTTTTATGATCTTGTCTGTGTGTCGAATTGATCTTATGATTGAAAGTAGCAAAGGCAAGTGACCAAACCCCTACACTACTTCAGGTCAACATGAAACCTCACAATTTTACCATGGTCTTCTTCCCAGATTCCATTCAATGTTTAGTACTTTAGCTATATGTGCTTTTTAGCCTTAACACACTCCTTTTTTTCCACCAAACAGCTTTATTCTGCACAATAGCTAAGTGATTTGCAACTTCACTGCAGTTAACAACGTCATGGGTTCAAATCCCAACAATCACTACACTTGGGATCTCTTTTCACTCTCATTTTTTTTAGAGTTTTTTTAAACTATCTTGAATTTGGGGGGGGGGGGGGATGGAGGGGGGGGGGGTGTCCTACCCAAATTTCAAGCACATTAATGGAACCAACACAATTTTGATTTTATGAGTGTGGTCCTAGTTTTCTCGAGATGCAATTCTTTACATATTTACCATGGTTCTTACAATTTCTTGACCAATAAACATAGGTGTCTGATATTGGACTCTCTCCATATTTTAACAACACAGACCCTCATAGTCCAACACTACATTTGCCTCACACCTCAACACAACACTGTCACATCCCTACTCTACATTACAACCCCTCACATCACCAGTACAAGCAGCATACAAATATATTGGGTTGGTGAAATTCTCGCGCTGTCACTCTATATAAATCCTTAATTCCTTTAAAGCTGCAGGTACTGTTATTGGTAACCTACGCAATTCAGAAATTTATAACAGGGGGGAGTACCGCGCTTAAAAGGTGCTTAGTGCATGTTATTCATACTAATTACATTTAATAAATACATTTACTTTCAGTGCTTTCAAATGTTTATAATAAAATCCCTTGTGCTAAAATTATATAGATATTCTCCAGTGCATAAAATTATATAAATATTCTCCAGTGCATAAAATTTAAAAAAATTCTCATTAATAAATAAAATATTTCTTACAAGTGATGTAAATATGTGCTATAAACAATCCTTAAATATATCAAAATTTGTTAAAATAAAGTACCAGTGATAAATTATGTGCTTATAAGCTTCCAATAATTAAATAATTCAAAAGTGAAAAAGTGCCAAAGTGTCCTTATATATATAAATAAAGTGGTGTATATTCAGACGCCTTTTCTTTCCCAAAATTCATGCAGGTGCTCTTCCATGCAGTGGCCACTAGGTGTCCTAAGCGCTCACCTCAATTGGCTTTATAACCAGCTTTGTATGGTATCATATGTGATATTTCCTCCTTTTCTATGGTTGATGGATCCGGTCACTAATTCTCACACTTATCCCTTTTCAAACGATATTCCAAGGGGTGTGTGTGGAGCCTTTGAATCTCCAAAATAAATGGGGCCACAATAGTGAAGTACCGTTTGGTGATTTTATTAAAACAGATTTAAAATAACAGACTCACATTTTCCTTCGTCTTTGCCAATGCATAACAATCGTATTGTCGCTACGTCACTTCCGGTTTGGCGTCCTACGCGTTACGCTGCGTGCCCACACAGCTTCTTCCAGGGATACCTTGCCTACCGTTGTGACGTTCTATTTATATCACTGAAGCCGGAAATGAGCTTTCCGCCATATTTGTTGTTTATATAAGATTTAATAAGAACCGGAAGTGGTGCTATGGCCATTTTCTTGGAGTCTATTACAACATCGTTCCCCTTACTCTCTTTTTCTCACTCTGCATCTATAAATAATAAACTAATATTGCATATTCCCCTTTACCATTAAAATCCTTTTATTCATTATAATCAACGTTAAAATCTATGTTTAAAACCCAAATTAATCTAAATAAAAACCGGAAGTGATGTATCGGCGAATCCATATACCAAATGATATAGTATTGTATACAATCACTATGCAATTATATGAATCATTATACATTCCATTTAGTGTATTATTATTCTTCTATATCTTAAATCTACCCTTAGCCTTATAATGACCTGTTATTATTGTGTTATATTTCATCTAGACCTACTCTTACTATGCTCCATTTATATTATTATTATATCCAACTTTTTCCTTATTTCTTATTTTTATCAGACTTATGTATACTCTTACTTATTTTCTTGTATATATTAGGACTTTTTGGGGTATATTTTCTCTACGTTCATCATCCACTATTTTCTAAAACCTAAAATTTTAAAAGATTAAAATCTTCCTCTAAAATTATTTTCTAAAAATTACTTATAAAACAATTCACATCAAATTCAATATTTAACCCATTTGGTGTTAAACAATCCAGTGTGTGAATCCAGTATGATTCCCTTTGACTTAACGTACGGATTTTATGACTTCCTCGCCAATGCGTCTTGTATGGTTCAATTGCCCAAAATTACAGATGTGTGGGGTCCCTTCGATGGTATTTATCAAAGTGCCTGGATACACTGTGTTTATCATAGCCATTTTCAATGTTTTTCACGTGTTCCTTTATCCTGATTCTTAGTAATCTCTTGGTGCGGCCTACATACTGTAGACCGCAACTGCACTCTAGTCCATAGACTACTCCTTCTGTATTGCATCCTATGAAATCTCTTATTTTATATATTGTGTTCGTTCTTGTGGATTTAAATTCATCTATTTTTCCTTTTGGTTTTTTTGTGTGGAGGCATGCATAACATCTTTTGCATGGATAAAATCCCTTTCCTGTAAAGAATGTAAATTGTGCTTTAGGTGGATCCATAACTGTTTTCACTATCATGTTTCTGATGGTTGGTGCCCGTTTATATACAAATGCTGGGTATTCCGGTAATGTGTCCTTCAGGTGTTTGTCTCTCTTTAAGATGTGCCAATGTTTTTTTATAATTTTCTCCACTTTCTTGTGTTGCATACTGTACTCCATTACTATAGGTAATTTTTCCATAAATTTACTCTGAGTTTTGTTTTTATCTTCTAATAGATTTTTTCTTTCAATCTTTTTGACTTCATTAATCTTTTCTGTTATAAATGTTGTTTCATAGCCCTTTTCTATGAATCTTTTGCCTATAATATCTGCCTGTTGTTCAAAATCTTGGTCCTTTGTGCAGTTTCTTTTTATTCTTAGGAGTTGTCCTTTTGGGATTTTGAATAGCCAATTATTGTGATGACAACTGTTTATTGGCAGGTAACTATTTTTATCTACTTCCTTAAAATGTGTCTTTGTGATGATCCTTCCATTTTCTTGTGTGATAGCTAGATCCAAATATTTTACTTCCAGATTGCTTATATCCCATGTCAATCTAATGTTCTTATCATTTTCATTTAATTTATTTAAAAATTCAATCAAAGTTTTTTTATTCCCTTGCCATAAAATCAGTCCGTCATCTATAAATCTCTTGTATAAAATCATCTCCTCTGGGATGTTGTTAAAAATGTTGTCTTCTTCCCACTGTGACATAAAAATATTTGCGACACTTGGAGCAAATTTCGAACCCATGGCTACTCCTACTTTTTGGTAATAATAAGTTTTCTTGTACCAAAAATAATTTTTCTTCAGGCAGAAATCCAGGCTTTTAATTATAAATTTTCTTTGCTTACATACCAAATTAGTATATTTCCTTAATGCCCATTTCACTGCTTCACATGCTTCAGTATGGTTTATAATGGTGTACAATGCTGCGACATCGATGGTTGCCATATATACATTCCTATCAAAATGAGGTAGATTTTCAATTATTTGAAGAATGTGTTTAGTGTCTCTCACATAAGCTGTTGTGGCTGGTATTATCGGTTGTAAAAACGTGTCTATATATTGGCCTAATCTTGCTGTTAAGGACTCTATTCCATTGACTATCGGTCTTGGGGGTGGGTTTTCTCTGTTCTTATGTAATTTTGGGATTGTATATATGATTGGGGTTCTGCATGCCTCTGGTGATAGGTATTTAGCTTCTTTCTTCGTTAACACTTCTTTTTTTAAACCAAGATGAATTAATTTTTCCAATTCCTTTTTATATTTTCCAAGAGGATTACTAGATAGTATTTCATATGTGTTTTCATCTCTTAACATTTCCATCATTTGTTCTTCATATTGTTCTTTCGTTACAATCACAATTCCTCCTCCCTTGTCCGCCGGTCTTATGACTATGTCTTTCCTCTTTTTCAATTTATTGAGGCCTGTTTTCATTGCTCTGGATTCATCATATTTGTTTATTTTCAAATTTTTCACATCTTCTAAAACCAAATCCTTAAAAACACTTATAAATTTATTGTCTGTGTTATAAGTATATTTTAAGCAATCCGGTTAGATATACAACGACCACCACAGCCAGACAATCAGCAAGACAAACAACAACTACCTCAAATAAAGATGATATCCAACACAGCACTTTACGAAATAAATCAGTTTTTAACCCACAGAACACAGACAATAAATTTATAAGTGTTTTTAAGGATTTGGTTTTAGAAGATGTGAAAAATTTGAAAATAAACAAATATGATGAATCCAGAGCAATGAAAACAGGCCTCAATAAATTGAAAAAGAGGAAAGACATAGTCATAAGACCGGCGGACAAGGGAGGAGGAATTGTGATTGTAACGAAAGAACAATATGAAGAACAAATGATGGAAATGTTAAGAGATGAAAACACATATGAAATACTATCTAGTAATCCTCTTGGAAAATATAAAAAGGAATTGGAAAAATTAATTCATCTTGGTTTAAAAAAAGAAGTGTTAACGAAGAAAGAAGCTAAATACCTATCACCAGAGGCATGCAGAACCCCAATCATATATACAATCCCAAAATTACATAAGAACAGAGAAAACCCACCCCCAAGACCGATAGTCAATGGAATAGAGTCCTTAACAGCAAGATTAGGCCAATATATAGACACGTTTTTACAACCGATAATACCAGCCACAACAGCTTATGTGAGAGACACTAAACACATTCTTCAAATAATTGAAAATCTACCTCATTTTGATAGGAATGTATATATGGCAACCATCGATGTCGCAGCATTGTACACCATTATAAACCATACTGAAGCATGTGAAGCAGTGAAATGGGCATTAAGGAAATATACTAATTTGGTATGTAAGCAAAGAAAATTTATTATTAAAAGCCTGGATTTCTGCCTGAAGAAAAATTATTTTTGGTACAAGAAAACTTATTATTACCAAAAAGTAGGAGTAGCCATGGGTTCGAAATTTGCTCCAAGTGTCGCAAATATTTTTATGTCACAGTGGGAAGAAGACAACATTTTTAACAACATCCCAGAGGAGATGATTTTATACAAGAGATTTATAGATGACGGACTGATTTTATGGCAAGGGAATAAAAAAACTTTGATTGAATTTTTAAATAAATTAAATGAAAATGATAAGAACATTAGATTGACATGGGATATAAGCAATCTGGAAGTAAAATATTTGGATCTAGCTATCACACAAGAAAATGGAAGGATCATCACAAAGACACATTTTAAGGAAGTAGATAAAAATAGTTACCTGCCAATAAACAGTTGTCATCACAATAATTGGCTATTCAACATCCCAAAAGGACAACTCCTAAGAATAAAAAGAAACTGCACAAAGGACCAAGATTTTGAACAACAGGCAGATATTATAGGCAAAAGATTCATAGAAAAGGGCTATGAAACAACATTTATAACAGAAAAGATTAATGAAGTCAAAAAGATTGAAAGAAAAAATCTATTAGAAGATAAAAACAAAACTCAGAGTAAATTTATGGAAAAATTACCTATAGTAATGGAGTACAGTATGCAACACAAGAAAGTGGAGAAAATTATAAAAAAACATTGGCACATCTTAAAGAGAGACAAACACCTGAAGGACACATTACCGGAATACCCAGCATTTGTATATAAACGGGCACCAACCATCAGAAACATGATAGTGAAAACAGTTATGGATCCACCTAAAGCACAATTTACATTCTTTACAGGAAAGGGATTTTATCCATGCAAAAGATGTTATGCATGCCTCCACACAAAAAAACCAAAAGGAAAAATAGATGAATTTAAATCCACAAGAACGAACACAATATATAAAATAAGAGATTTCATAGGATGCAATACAGAAGGAGTAGTCTATGGACTAGAGTGCAGTTGCGGTCTACAGTATGTAGGCCGCACCAAGAGATTACTAAGAATCAGGATAAAGGAACACGTGAAAAACATTGAAAATGGCTATGATAAACACAGTGTATCCAGGCACTTTGATAAATACCATCGAAGGGACCCCACACATCTGAAATTTTGGGCAATTGAACCATACAAGAGGCATTGGCGAGGAAGTCATAAAATCCGTACGTTAAGTCAAAGGGAATCATACTGGATTCACACACTGGATTGTTTAACACCAAATGGGTTAAATATTGAATTTGATGTGAATTGTTTTATAAGTAATTTTTAGAAAATAATTTTAGAGGAAGATTTTAATCTTTTAAAATTTTAGGTTTTAGAAAATAGTGGATGATGAACGTAGAGAAAATATACCCCAAAAAGTCCTAATATATACAAGAAAATAAGTAAGAGTATACATAAGTCTGATAAAAATAAGAAATAAGGAAAAAGTTGGATATAATAATAATATAAATGGAGCATAGTAAGAGTAGGTCTAGATGAAATATAACACAATAATAACAGGTCATTATAAGGCTAAGGGTAGATTTAAGATATAGAAGAATAATAATACACTAAATGGAATGTATAATGATTCATATAATTGCATAGTGATTGTATACAATACTATATCATTTGGTATATGGATTCGCCGATACATCACTTCCGGTTTTTATTTAGATTAATTTGGGTTTTAAACATAAATTTTAACGTTGATTATAATGAATAAAAGGATTTTAATGGTAAAGGGGAATATGCAATATTAGTTTATTATTTATAGATGCAGAGTGAGAAAAAGAGAGTAAGGGGAACGATGTTGTAATAGACTCCAAGAAAATGGCCATAGCACCACTTCCGGTTCTTATTAAATCTTATATAAACAACAAATATGGCGGAAAGCTCATTTCCGGCTTCAGTGATATAAATAGAACGTC
>NC_138778.1:103129343-103161843 GCF_965119305.1 Pelophylax lessonae
TATTTTTCACATTTTTTTTATATGAAATTCCCCCCAAAAAAAATGTAAAAATCAAAATTTTTTAACATTTTCGGCCAATTTGTTTTATGCTACCTATGTTTGGTAAAAAAAATCGCAAAAAGCGTATTTTGATTGGTTTGCGCATAAGTTATCGCGTTTACTAACAAAGGGAAAGATTTTTGTCATTTTTGTTGTTTTTTTTTTTTAACGCGTAATGGCGGCGATCTGCGATTTTTTTTGCGGTACTGCGACATTGCGGCGGACAGATCGGACCCTTGACTGACATTTTTGACACTTTTGGGGTTACCAGTGACATTTCTACAGTAATCAGTGCTATATATATGCACTGTTACTGTAAAAATACACTGGTAGTGAAGGGGTTAACTTTATTTGGGAGGGAGGGGCTGTATGTGTCCCTAGGGGCGTGCTTTCTACTGTGATTGGCTGTGGCTTCAGCTGTAAGGACACTGATCAACGGATCTACATAGTAGATCCATGTGATCAGTGTCTTTGCAGCGAGGAGAATGACAGGCAGCTTGTTTACACAAGCTGCCTGACATGCTCCCTCTCCCCCGCCGATCGCCGAGTGGCCGGCGGACATCGGGTCCGCTGGTCACACGCGCGGGGGGGTCCGTGACCACGCGGGAGCGGGAGCGCGCCTCCGGGGGCGCGCGCTCGCTCCCTAGACCCTCACAAGCAAGCAACGTAGCCCTACGTTAGTTTGCCTGTGAGGGGCTGACCGCCGACGTAGATAGTCGTGCGGCGGTCGGCAAGTGGTTAATAACACATGTAGGTGTCTACCAACTGTAGCGTACAAAAAATATATTATTAAAATATATAATAGAATGAACAAAATTTCAAATGTAACATTTGTGTTGCAGCGAGCAACATACTTTTTTTTTATTTTCTTTTTATTAAAAAATTTTTTCCAAAATTTTTGTTTTTTTTTCCAAAAAAGGGTTTTTTGTTAAACATTTTTTTAATTTTTTTTTCCCAAAAAAAGGTTTTTTTTGTAAACATTTTTTATTTTTTTTTCCAAAAAAAGGGTTTTTTGTTAAACATTTTTTTTATTTTTTTTCCCAAAAAAAGGGTTTTTTGTTAAAAAATTTTTTTATTTTTTTTCCCAAAAAAAGGTTTTTTTTGTAAACATTTTTTATTTTTTTTTCCAAAAAAAGGGTTTTTTGTTAAACATTTTTTTTATTTTTTTTCCCAAAAAAAGGGTTTTTTGTTAAACATTTTTTTTATATTTTTTTCCCAAAAAAAGGTTTTTTTGTTAAACATTTTTTTTATTTTTTTTCCCAAAAAAAGGTTTTTTTTTTAAACATTTTTTTGATTTTTTTTCCCAAAAAAATGGTTTTTTGTTAAACATTTTTTTGATTTTTTTTCCCAAAAAAATGTTTTTTTTGTAAACATTTTTTATTTTATTTTTTCCCAAAAAAAGGGTTTTTTGTAAACATTTTTCATTTATTTTTTCCCAAAAAAGGGTTTTTTGTAAACATTTTTTATTTTTTTCCCAAAAAAAGGGTTTTTTTGTAAACATTTTTTATTTTTCCCCCCCCAAAAAATGGGTTTTTTGTAAACATTTTTTTATTTTTTTTCCAAAAAAAGGTTTTTTTGTAAAAATTTTTTATTTATTTTTCCCAAAAAAAGGGTTTTTTTGTAAACATTTTTTATTTTTTTCCCAAAAAAGGGTTTTTTACCTAAACATTTTTTAAAATTTTTGTTTAAAATATTTTTTTGTTTATTTTTTTTTTTTTTTTGGAACGAACGAGTCAAAGGCGTGACATTCCGCACAAATGGCTCCTTAGGGTCCGGATCCACCCCACACAGCTGCTCCAATAACATGATGCGTTCTCCACACCATTTTAAATACGCCAGCATTACCTCGCTGGTGAGGTGGGTGTGCCCTGGGTAGAAAAAGACATGACAATTCGTTTTATGCAAAATGATCCTAATAAGGATCGTAATTAATGTGCCTCAACAGATATGCTTAGGAGTCTATTGGTTGGTTTTTATGAACACTCTGAAGCAAATATGCTAAATTGCTGTTGTAAACCTTGAACTCAAACTTTCAACTCTAATTGTTTAAAAGGTTACATAAGATGGCTTGGAATGTTAGTAGCAGTTCCACCAAAGCTAAGTAAAAGGCTTTTCTGCATGTAAACACAAGCAATCATTTTGAAGAATGTAAGGTGTTTTGGGTTCAATTGGTCAACACGATACATGTGCACACATTTATCTCTATCACCATTGGAATCTGTGGAGCGTTCTCTCTCCCTCTTACTGTCTATAGATTGAACCTGACACATAGTAGAGACTCACCCTTTGGAATTTTGAGGGACAGTTCTGGACGGAGCAGATGTGTCTGCTCCCCTGATCTCCTTTCCGCCATCCCAGCTGTGTTAAGAGAGAAGAAAAAGTTTCTCAACAAATGGACTCACGCTAACTGTAGGTTACGCAGTCATGAAAACGCTCTAACACCCACTCATTACCCCTCCACACTTCCCTGAAAGTTTTATTTAGACATTGATACGGTGGTGATGCAGATTTGTATAGTGCAAGCGTCATTCTTCTGGGTGAAGCTTGTAGCGTTAAGGATACGTACTCCCTGCTTTTGTGCTGATTGTGTTTCTCTGATGTTTTTTGTGCCTCAGCCCTGCCTGTTCTAAGTGTTGGAAACATATCATTTTTGGAGGGCTGCAGAAAACTAATCAGGTTAGACTTACACTCTCTAGGTTTTTGGGGACGAGAGAAATAACAATCCTCCTTTTTACATGGCCCCTGTACACACCTCTAGGCACCTCCCTCCTGTTGGTTGACCCCACAGCAGGCAGCTTGCTATGGAGGCACATAAGATGAAGCCAAGCACCCTGTGCCTGTTCAGGCACTAGGCTGTGAGCCAGCCTTGCCCCCCTCCCTTCCGATGGTCTCAATGATTAGGAGTGACAGCATCAGGAGGCAATATTGGCATGCTGTCACCTCAGTTAAGGAGGAGGGGGAGTCTGTTCCAGACAAGTATTTGTGCAAAATTTTAGACAGTAAGAAAATTGTCCCAGTAAGTCTTAGGGGGAATATGCACACCTATCACTTGGAATACTAATGCATAGAATGCATTCACATAAAGAACCTGCTGCCTTTAGAACAACTTGAAGCCTGATCGGGGACATACACAGTTAGCATTTCTCCACTTACTAAGTAGACACATTACTGCAAAAGCACACAACTTACCATCATCACGTTTTTTTTGGCCCCCCGAACAGGATGGGCTTGCTGGCTCAGGAGAAACTGCACAAAAAGAACACAAATTGTGAACTGGAATGTGGTACATTACCGAGGAAGAGTATTTATGAAAGATTGATAAACACACATTTTCAGTGTTGACTAAATCAGGACATGAGTAAATTACAATGTCCCCAAAAAATTTACAAGTACAAAGCACACCATTTCCAATGTAGAGAAACTAACACCAATTTAGAATAGGGTGGCTTGAGAAAACTTAAAAAATATAACATGTCCTGTAATGCTCCCCAAAACCACCTTTCAAACATGAAGGTTAAGCAAGAGTGTTTCATGACCAACCTTCCTGTCACATATAGCAAAACTACACTTGCTTTGACTCCAACTTAGATTATCCTAGATACACATCATGCTAGCACACACAATACATGTGAGAATCTAATTTTAGGTACTTACAGACTAGTTCAGGGGAGACACTAACATCATCTGCCTCCACCCCTGGAGTGGGGGAGGATGGGGGAGACCCTTCATGGGGGGATGGTGTCCCTTCATGGGGGGATGGTGTCGTATCTCCTAGAAACACAAAGACACGGATACAATCCTTGAACAAAAGCTATTTGATAAAGGCACACAGAAAGTAGTCTGGAAACATTGAAGGTAGTAGTTACAGTGGACTGGGTAAGCAGCGGCCCCTCTTACCCAGTCCTCCACAACAAACATCCTCAATGTCAGCTGCTACAAAACCCCAATGTCAAAATATATATATTACAGCCCTTATATTTCCCAGGACACATTGAACACACAAACACATGTAGAATACTTACTTCCCATTTGAGGAGAGCCCAGGTCCTCATCAGAGTCTGACCAATTGGCCTCTTCATGGGCAACAGTGTGTTCCTGGCCAGGATCCAGGCGACTTGGCCCTGCCTGAGGCTCCTCTCTTGCTGAAGTTACATCAACCACAAAAGAAAACAAAACAAACAATCATTCCTCCAAGTTCGACCTAATACACAACACAACAGCACATCCACATTACTTACACTGGGCCTGAGAAGTCTGAGGCTCAAGATCCTCATCACTGGTTTCTAAAAAAATAAACAAAAAAATAAACAACAAAAATAATACATTATATATTATTTATGGACACAAATAGGCAGTAACCTCTCATCATGCTAGCACCATACTCAATGCCCCTACAATTCAGAACATAGAAGTGCACTTACACCAATGAGATGCATTGAGCATGTTTTAAAACAGGAGGGCACCATGCAAATTAAACGGTCGCCTAAGGCCTCGCACCTACAGGGGCCTTGCAGCCAGTGGCGGAGCACTAACATTTCTAAGGGCGCAGTCAGGGAAATCGCCCAAGTCAAAGATTGCTTTCAATCCTCGGATCTAAAATTGGCAGCAGTGTGCTGCAGTCCCTTCACTGCGTCTGCCAGGTGTCTGTTGTCCGCTGACACTTACTCCTCCTTCTCTGACTGGGGATTGGCCGTCTGATCATGTTATCCTAAGATGTTGAGAAATCGGTAGGTGTGTACCTGCACCAGTAGGAAGTTACTGCCTGGTCAACTCACTCTGCTATCATCGGTTGTTGCTCTGGGAGGAGAGCTCCGCCCTGGACCCGGAACATACAGGTAACCAGGCCCAGACTTGATATTTTGCAGGCTGCTCATAGATTTGTGGTGTCTACTATGCAAAGGGGTGAGTAGCCCCAGGGAATTTGGAAGAGTCCGAAAATGGTTGGTGGAGGAGGAGGAGAAGAAGGCCCTGGGTGGCTGGGGGACAAGGAGAGGGCCCCTGGGTGTTTTCTAGAGGAGGAAAGACCCCCAATGACGCCAGAGTCAGTTGCCAGGGAAGAGTGTGGAGCTGAGCAAGTCCTGCATATCTGACATGAAAGCCAAACATGGTGGAGATGGAGCCCTCTGCCCTACACAATGACAGCACCCGAGGTGGAAGGTGAGGGGTAGCGGGTCTTTGACATTATAGAGCATATGGACTCTGTCCATTATTGTTAGTTTGGTTTGGAGTTGTCCTTTAGATGTTTAACTCTGTTATTTTTGCCCCGAGCTGTGAGGGACTGAGGTATGACAGCCCACTATGCTGGGACTTATAGTGCCCTAGAATGTGGAGGACTGAGGAATCCTTAGTCCCTAACAGAGGGCACTACAAGTCTTAGCATAGCAGGCAGTAGTTCCTTAGTCCCCTACAGAGAGCAGTACAAGTCCAAGCAGGTAGTCTTCTGCGTTTGGACTTGTTGTGCCCTTGACTGTGGTGGACTGAGGAAGGGAAGATGTATGGGGGAGCTTTGGTGACCACAGAGTTCCCTTTTACACCAGAGTCCCCAGCTTTCCCACTCAAATAATGGTTCCCTGAACTCTCCTTACATCAGAGACTTCACACTTCCCTCTTACAGTGTAGTAAGTCTGGAGACTCCGATGTAAAGGGGGCTCTGTGAAATGTGATTAGAGATTAGACATTTCTACAATGTACATTTTTCTACTTACGATCCACAATATGTAGCAGCTCAAATGGCTCGCTGCCTCTGAAGGCATAGTTCAATGTGGCAGTCCTCCTCCTCCCCTTCTTCACCAAAAGTACAAAAGGGTGTCGCCCGTCCGCTTTTGCTAGAAGCAGAAGAGAAAAAATAAACATTAAAAAAAATCATGTACATAGTAGTATTAAAGGTTGTGAAGAGACACTTGATGGAGGTAGGAAAGGTAGGAGCGAGAGGGAGGGGAGGGGGGGGGGGTTGTTGGTATTTGTGTTGTTGCATACCTAAACACATGTCCACCTACCCACAAAATTATAACCTATCTGGTCACATGTCATGTATATTTTTACTTACCGGAGATTTGCTCCACAGCCTTTTTCAGGAGCCTGGGTGAGCGCCTTTTGGCATCACTCCAGGCCCGCTGAAGATCCACCACTAAAGGCAGGAAGTGAAATCTCCGCAGCAGCCTCATCCGGAGACGACACATCATCTTGTACTTTTGGTGAAGATGCATGTTCACCTGATCATACCCCCAGAGGAGGAGGAGCTGTGGAAAGAGCAATGTATGTTTGAGTCCAAGTATGTCCAAAAAAGTACAGTCTTACAAAAACATGCTAGGTCGTCTTTGAGATTTTGTAGAACAAAGAATCCCATTTCTGGTGATACATAGACATCGATGTCCAAATCTACCTCCATGACATAGGTTGCCCCAACTGGTGATTTCCTCTACATGATCTAGACATTTTGACAATTGTCCTTTCATTACACACCCAGGGCCGCCATCAGGGGGGGACAGCCAATACACATGTAGGGGGCCAGAGTGCCTGTAGGGGTCCCTGACCCACCATCCATGAAGTGTGCAGGAGACAGTAGCCAGTTGACACATAAGGCAGGAGAAGCGCCGAAGGATAAATGCATAGTAAGCACACTAAACTAGCTGGAAGGCCTGGGACTGTTAGGAGGAAGGGACTTAAGAGCCTTTCAGCTACTCATTGGCTGAGGAGGTAACAGGAGGCAGGCTGATCCACTTCCTGCTGCCTCCTTAGCCAATGGGTACACAGGGTGCACTGTCCATCACTGCACAGCCTTGTGCTTCCTCTGCTGATGGGATAGAATTCCTCTGCCAAAATAACATGCAGCAGAGATGGAGATAAGAGAGATGTAAATTAAATATTTCCTAATGAAGCTGCTATAGCTAGAATACATGTACAATTCATAGCCCTTGGCATGTTAATTACAGTCACTGTATTTACAACCTTATTGCTGTCCATTTAGCAGGGTGCAAGTAACTTTACACACATGTAGCATAAGTATCAACTTTTGTCACCATGTTAAAAGGACAGCAGTATGGGTAGCATTACAGTGACTGTTATTAGTGCAGGCTCACTAAACTAGCCAATGCTTGGAAAAGCAAGCCATGCAGATTGCTTTTCAGGTCCCTTTTAACATGAGCTGTCTGATTGGGTGTGTCTGTTCATTATGCTGTGCTGAATTACCCTGGATTCGCTATTCCTGCAAGAGGAGCACATGGGATGTGGGAGATGTGAATTTAATGTGTCAGAATTATCCACACAATCACACATAATCCTTTTTAAAGTTCCCCAGCAGAATTTGATGGCATAGTGGTGGACAGCAGTGCCATCAGATTCCAGTTATATCTGTAAATTAACAAAGCAATGGGATCTGGGGGCGTATTTAACTTGCAATGGACACCCCCATTGAAACACATATGGCAGTGTGAGATGCGTGTGCTGGGAATGTGATCCATTAAGACAAGTGATTATACACTCATGTGTTTCGTTTAGAGGTGATTTGTCCAATGCAATCCTTTGAAGACATGACCAGTCTATATTTTTGTGAGCACTGATTCCATCTCAGGTGAACAAATTAGCTGCTGTGTGCAGATCCAGCTTATGATGGCGAGTCTCCGACAAGACAAACGGTGCAGAGCTTGCAGTGTGTATGGATGTATTTAAGGCAATAATTTTTTGCATTATGTATTTAGGGAATATATGTAACGCTCCTGCGTTTTATGTATGATGTGGATTTTCAGCTGCAGAAATATTCCACTTCAGTAGTCATGTAGAGAAACACCAATCCCAACTCCCAATGACTCATCATGTGTGGATGATCTCAATTCAGCAAGTAAATACACACACTCAATAAGATGTTTCATAGAGTGACTTATGTATATAGTAACACAGTGATGATAGGCTGAAGAGACAGGTTGGGTAGAGATGGTAGATGACAGACACTTGAAAGGAAATGTTCTTGAAAGTAAGATAGTAGCAGATGGGATGCAGATAGGTTTAGCAATCATGTATGGTAGCAGATGACAGAGTAGCAGGTGGACATACAAGAGAGATCAACCCAGTGCAAGAACAGGTGATAGTAGGCTCAAGAGCTAGCAATCTTAGATAATGCAGATGTAGTAATAGTCCTTAGTATGCAGAGCTAGATAGTGTAAGCTTTAGTATGAAGGTTATAGAGGTTTCCCCTGTGGGGTACTTATCACTAATAGCAATGTAGCAGAGGAGAGGTTCGGCAAGAGCGGATGATCCGGTAGCGGGATACAGGGATCAGCGCAGCGTGGTTCCGACAGCGAGGTATGCTTGCAAGCATGAGAGCTTCAAGACAGGTTAGCATCAAGGCACAAAGCAGTTTGAACGAACACATGTGAGTGAGAGCCGGCGATCTAAATAGCCATCCAGTCCGGCGCTCAGTGATGACAGCATCAGTCTTAAAGGTGTATGCGCACCTTACCAAAAGAGAATGGTGGGGCGCATACACTTATGAAAGAGTAATTAGGGTACCCAAAGGTACCAGAACATTACAGTACCCCCCCTTATGGCCGGCTCCTGAAGGCCTCTGGAGCTGGTTTATCTGGGTACTTCGCATGAAAATTGCGGATTAATCTAGAGGCATGTATGTCAGAGGTGTTTAGCCAGGTGTCGTCTTGGGGCCCATAGTTCTTCCATCGAACCAAGTACTGAAGTCTTCCTCTGTGGATACGAGAATCCAGAATCTCTTTTATCTCATATTCTTCTCCACCTTCAACTTATACAGGAGGAGGAGGTGGGATAGTAGGCCTTATTCCTTGGTCAGGAACATGGGGCTTCAGTAGCGACACATGGAAAATGAGATGTATTTTGAGGTCTATTGGCAATGTAAGCTGTACTGCAGCTTTTCCAATAAGTTTCTTGATTGGGAAAGGTCCCAAGAACAGAGGTCCAAGCTTTTTGCTAGGGATTTTCAGTCTTAAATTTTTTGTTGAGAGCCAAACGAGGTCCCCGATAGCGTACTGAGGAGAAGGTCTTCTGCGAAGATCATAGTACTTCTTTTGTTGACTATGAGCGTGTGCAATGGTAGTATTAAGCAAACCCAGAGTCCTTTATTTGGGTAAGATAGTCTGAGGCTACTGGGTTATTTGAAGGAAGGATGCGTGGTGGAAGAATAGAGGGATGAAACCCATAGTTCAAGTAGAACGGACTCTGCTTGGTCGTACTGTGGGTTGTAGGCAAATTCTGCCAGAGGGAGAAGATCCACCCAATCATCCTGTTGGTAAGAAGTGTAACAACGTAAATATTGCTCGATGCATTGGTTGACTCTTTCAGTCTGTCCGTTGGTCTGCGGATGGTAAGGAGAAGTGAGCTTCCGCTCGATCCGTAGTATGTGACATAGTTCTTGCCAGAACTTGGAAATAAATTGTGATCCACGGTCAGACAGAAGAGTTTTTGGGATACCATGTAACTTAACCACTTTACCACCGCGTGCGGTAATACTACTGCGGCAGTGCGGCACGATACCGTCCAGCCACGTAGTATTACGTCATGCGCGATCGCGGGTCCAGAGCGCGCTCCCGCGCGCCGCGGGTCCCGATACCGATCGCATTCAGTAGGGAACCGATCAATCACCAGATACTGACCAATGATTTTTGGTCAGTGTCTGCTGATCGGTCCCCACCAATGACAATCTGTCCCCTGTCTGTGTAATGTAAACACAGACAGGGGAAGTGATGTCACTGTCCTTCCTGGAGTCCTTTCGGTTCCAGGAGAGAGACAGAGACACAGTAAAAACGTGAGTTCCACCAACACTACACTGACACACCTCACATAGGCACATTTAACCCCTTCATCACCTCTGATCACCCCCTGATCACCCCCAAAACCCCTCACAGTGAACACTATATACAGTGGTATACAGATATTTTACTGATCACTGTATAAGTGTCACTTGTGAGCGTAGTTTGCGCCTGCGTTAGGCCCAAATAGGGTTAGGGTACCCGCCACCTATCCCCTAATAAAGTTTTAACCCCTTGATCACCCACAGTTAACCCCTTCACTACCTATTACTCTGTGCACTAAATACAGTATATAGGTAAATACTGATCACTGTATTTAGTGTCACTAGTGACCCTAATTTGCGCTTGCGCTAAGCCCATATAGGGTTAGGGCACCCGCCACCTATCCCCTAAAAAACTTTTAACCGCTTGATCTTCCCCAGTTAACCCCTTCACTCCATATAAAACAGTGCACTAATATATACAGTATATCAGATAACTACTGATCACTGTATTTAGTGTCACTTGTGACCCTAATTTGCGCTTGCGCTAAGCCCAAATAGGTTTAGGCCACCCGCCATCTATCCCTTATAAAGGTTTAACCCCTTGATCTTCCCCAGTTAACCCCTTCACTCTCTATAACACAGTGCACTAATATATACAGTAAATCAGATAACTACTGATCACTGTATTTAGTGTCACTTGTGACCCTAATTTGCGCTTGCGCTAGGCCCGAATAGGTTTAGGCCACCCGCCATCTATCCTCTATAAAGGTTTAACCCCTTGATCTCCCCCAGTTTAACCCCTTCACTTCCCTGTCACAGTGTTCACTATATACAGTGATTACCGATCACTGTATTAGCGTCACGGGTGACACAACTTAGGCTAGCTAGTTAGCGTCAGGGTCCCACTACACCACCGTTACTTAGCGTCAGTTAGAGTCAAGTACACTAACACACACACACCACCGTTACTAGTATAGTGTTTGAACAGATCAATATCTGATCTGATCAGAACTATACTAGCGTCCTCATAATTTAGTGTTCCCCAAACGCAGTGTTTGCACAATCAGCACTGATTCCTGCTAGCACCTGCGTTTAGCCCCCCTGCCCAGCCCACCTTACCCAGGCAAGTGTAGTAATCAATAGATTACTGACACTTCCAAAAAACACATCACACAAAACCGCTGCATTAGCAGAGTCAGGCCTGATCTCTGTTAGCACTAGCAGTTTTTCTTTGTAGCGACCAAATAGTCCTCGACAACCAGGTGCTTTTATTACCTAGTAGTCGCACTACTGTACCGGTAAATTTAGTTACTAAAATGACAAAACGTTGGTACAGTGGTGAAGAGGTCTACGAAATGCTGACCGCGGCACGTGAGAGCGATGGGGAAGCCTCACTGTCAGAATCGGGGTCAGTATATGAACCAGATGACAGCAGCGGCTCCCTGACAGATAGCTCCGACAGAGGGGTCCCTGCTAGGGTCAGGCGTACCCGACCCCATTCTGGAGTTGTTGACTTGCAAGAACTGGAGGTTTCTCGTATGCAGCAGAGTGCCAGTACTAGTGCCGCTCACACTTCTCGTGAACTGGCAAGCACGAGCGGCCTAGTACACCCTGGACCTTCAACCAGCACTGCAGTATCACCTGGTGACGTGGCGAGTCACCTGAGTGCAGTTGAAGCTGGTGCGGTGGCTAGCACGAGTAGTGGCCCGCAGCCACCGCGTATCCGAAGACAGGCCCGTAGAGCCCATAGTGTCCTCCCTGAAGCGCTGGCATATCCTAATTGGCAGCCCACAGATTCCACAGCGCCAGTACTTCCCCCATTCACCGCCCAACCCGGAATCCAAGTGGAAACAGCTGGTTTTAATCCCATAAACTTTTTTGAGCTGTTTTTCACTGAAGATCTTTTCAGATCTATTGTGGACCAATCAAATTTGTACGCTCAACAATTCATCGCCGCCAACCCAAATTCACCCCTTGCCAGACCATTTGCCTGGAATCCTATTACGATTCAGGAGTTTAAAACCTATCTGGGCCTTTCCTTCAACACGGGCATTACAAGAAAGAATGAATTGCGGTTATATTGGTCCACTGACCCAATTCATCAAATGCACGTGTTCTCTGCTGCTATGTCCAGGGCTCGATACGAACAAATATTTCGGTTCATGCATTTTAACGACAATGAACTCTGTCGTCCTCGGGGAGACCCTGAATATGATCGGCTCCACAAAATTAGGCCCCTCGTAGACCACTTCAATCAGCGGTTCGCAGCCTTGTTTACCCCCCAACAAAATGTCTGCGTTGACGAGTCCCTGATTAAGTTTACTGGTCGCCTTGCTATCAAACAGTACCTCCCCAGCAAGCGTGCCAGATACGGGGTCAAGTTGTATAAGCTTTGTGACAGGGCCACAGGCTATACAGTTAATTTCCGTGTCTACGAGGGAAAAGACAGCACTGTGGAGCCCCCCGATTGCCCAGGCTACATAGGGAGCAGCGGCAAGATAGTTTGGGACTTGGTGTCACCCTTATTCGGAAAGGGGTACCACTTGTACGTGGACAATTTCTATTCAAGCGTGCCACTTTTTAGACACCTCTATCAATTGCAAATTGGCGCTTGTGGCACCGTGCGATCTAATCGCCGGGGCTTCCCCCAACGGCTAGTGAATGCCCCACTGAGCTCGGGGAAGAGAGCCTGCTTGAGGTGCGAGGAATTGCTTGCAGTGAAGTGGAGGGACAAACGAAACGTTTACGTGCTGTCCTCCATTCACCCAGACACGGCAGTCCAAATTACTACGGTCACCGGTGTTGTTGTTGAGAAACCCCTCTGTGTCCATGACTATAACCGTAAAATGGGAGGGGTGGACTTCAACGACCAGATGATGGGACCGTACTTAATTGCCCGTAAGGCCAGACGCTGGTACAAAAAAGTGTCTGTATACCTATTTCAATTGGCTGTTTACAACGCTTTTGTCTTATACAAAGCGTCTGCTGGAACATTATCCTTCTTTCAATTCCAAGAAGAGATAATCAGAGCCCTCCTGTATCCAGCTGGTGCTCCTGCCCAACTTCCCCAACCAGATGCAGTGAGCCGGCTGCATGAGAGGCATTTTCCGCAATTCCTCCCGAGTACCCCTACCAAACGATACCCCCAAAAAAGATGCCGTGTCTGCAGCAAGCGCGGATTTAGGCGTGACACCCGGAATTATTGTCCCGACTGTCCTGACCAACCTGGTCTTTGCAACGGTGACTGTTTCCGTCGCTACCACACACTAGTGGATTATTAGCGTAGGGTACAGCACAGCACAGTTTAGGGCACATTTACACAGGGTCTCAAAAGATGTTCGATGGCTATCGTCATTTTGAGAGACCCGAACCTGGAACCTGGAACTCGACGTTTGAAGAAAAAAAAAAAAAAACAAAAAAGCCAAAAATAGTTGTCGTCTCAGTCATTTTTTATGTTCTTCTGCACTTCCTATGTACTTTTAATGTCCTTTGTATGTTTTTCATTCTTTTGTGACCTGTTTCTCTTGCAGGTACTCGTCGGCTACCACGCATTGATTTTATATATTCTGACACAAACAGTGTTTGCGCTCAGCATATATGGATACCTTTGCTGATAGCAGCTGTGGTGATTTTCTGATTTCAGCACTGCAGTTAAAATCTTATTTTGGTATACGTGGATAGTGCCGTGTATACCCATCATTAAATTCAGTGGGTGGTTGTTTGGGCGGTTAATGATGAGAATCCAAAAATTTTTGTTGTGTCAGTCATTTTATATGTCCTACTCTTCCTAATGTACTTTTTTTAATGTACTTTTTTTTTTCATTCTTTTGTGACCTGTTTCTCTTGCAGGTACTCGTCGGCTACCACGCATTGATTTTATATATTCTGACACAAACAGCGTTTGCGCTCAGCATATATGGATACCTTTGCTGATAGCAGCTGTGGTGATTTTCTGATTTCAGCACTGCAGTTAAAATCCTATTTTGGTATACGTGGATAGTGTCGTGTATACCCATCATTAAATTCAGTGGGTGGTTGTTTGGGCGGTTAATGATGAGTAATACTACGCATTATTCCTGTGCTGATTTCTGATAGGTTCTCTTTTTTTTCGTTCAGCCCACAGGCTGCATGAAAAAAAAAAAAACCTATATGCCAAACAAGGACCAGCAATGTACTGGTACGTTGCTGGACTTTGAGTGGTTATACCAGGATGATGCCTGCAGATTTAGGCATCATCTTGGTATCGTTTTTTACAGCAAGCGGTCGGCTTACATGTAAAAGCAATCCTAGCGGATAATTGGCCGCTAGACTGCTTTTACATGCAGTGGGAGGGGACTCCCCCCCCCCTTCTGCCGCCTTCCGCTGCCTTCCACGGTTTTTCTCAGGCTCTCCTGTCCCACCGGTTAACCCGAGAGTGCAGCCGGTGGTTCAATTATCTAACCATAGAGCTGATTGGAGATGAGAATGGCTCCAATCATCTCTATGGCCTAAGATGCCGGAGGCTACGAGCATTTCATGACTTCTGTTTCGCCAGAAATAAACAGCGCCATTGGGAAATTGGGAAAGTATTTTATCACACCAATTTTGGTATGGTCCGATGCGTTAAGGTCAGAGGAAAGATCTAGAGTCTAAAAGACCCCAATATTTTTTTAAAAAGAGTACCTGTCACTACAGATTGCTATCATAGAGGAAATTTAAATTCACCGTGATAACAATAAAAATGATTAAAGAAAAAAAAATGAAAGAAAAGGTGTCAAAATAACATAAGAAAGCAAATTAAAAAAGAAAAAGAAAAAAAAAAAAATCAATTCCCCCTGTCCCCCCGTGCTTGCGCGCAAATGAGCGCACAAGCATTCGTCTAGTGTCATATGTAAACCGCAATTTCAGCATGCATGTGAGGTATCGCCGCGAACGCCAGGTCGAGGGCAGTAATTCTTGTGGTAGACCTCCTCTGTAAGTCCAAAGTGGTAACCTGTAAAGACTTTTAAAGGCTTTTAAAACCGTTTGTTGCCGCGGCACGGGCGTGCGCAATTTTTAAAGCATGTCATGTTAGGTGTCTATGAACTCGGCATAAGATCATCTTTTAAATTTTACCAAACAATTTGGAATTATATAGTGTATTTCTGCATTAAATATAAAAAAAGTGTTTTTTTTACGCAAAAATTGCGTTTGGAAAATGTGTGCGCAAATACCGTGTAACAAAAAAAATTGCAACATCCACCATTTTGTTCTGTAGGGCCTCTGCTTTAAAAAAATATATAATGTTTGGCGGTTCAAAGTAATTTTCTTGTGAAAAAAAATATTTTTTCATGTAAACAAAAACTCACAGAAAAGGCTTGGTTTTCAAGTGGTTAGAAGAGAGGGTGATGTGTTGCTAAAATTGAGCATAAAATGCCAGGACTGTTCAAACACCCCCCAAATTACCCCTTTTTGGAAAGTAGACACCCAAAGCTATTTGCTGAGAGGCATATTGAGTCCATGGAGTATTTTATATTTTGCCCTAAGTTTCAGGAAAATGACAATTTGTTTTTTTTTTTTTTTACACAAAGTTGTCACTAAATAATATATTGCTCACGCATGCCATGGGTATATGTGAAATGACACCCCAAAATACATTCTGCTGCTTCTCCCGAGTACAGGGATACCCCATGTGTGAGACTTTTTGTCAGTCTAGCCGCGTACAGGACCCGGAAAACCAATCTGCACCTTCTGGCTTTCTAAGGGCGTAAATTGTTGATCTCACTCCTTACTACCTATCACACTTTTGAAGGCCATGAAATGCCAAAATGGCACAAAACCCCCCCAAATGACCCCATTTTGCAAAGTAGACACTCCAAGCTATTAGATGAGAGGCATGATGAGTCCATGGAATATTTTATATTTTGCCACAAGTTTCAGGAAAATTATTATTTTTTTTTTTTTTTTTTACACAAAGTTGTCAGTAAATGATATAATGCTCACACATGCCATGGGTATATGTGAAATGACACCCCAAAATACATTCTGCTGCTTCTCCTGAGTACAAGGATACCCCATATGTGAGACTTTTTGTCAGTCTAGCCGCGTACAGGACCCGGAAAACCACTCCCCACCTTCAGGCTTTCTAAGGGCGTAAATTGTTGATCTCACTCCTTACTACCTATCACACTTTTGAAGGCCATGAAATGCCAAAATGGCACAAAACCCCCCCAAATGACCCCATTTTGCAAAGTAGACACTCCAAGCTATTAGATGAGAGGCATGATAAATCCATGGAATATTTTATATTTTGCCACAAGTTTCAGGAAAATTATTATTTTTTTTTTTTTTTTTTTTACACAAAGTTGTCAGTAAATGATATAATGCTCACACATGCCATGGGTATATGTGAAATGACACCCCAAAATACATTCTGCTGCTTCTCCTGAGTACAGGGATACCCCATGTGTGAGACTTTTTTTCAGTCTAGCCACGTACAGGACCCGGAAATCCACTCCCCACCTTCAGGCTTTCTAAGGGCGTAAATTGTTGATCTCACTCCTTACTACCTATCACACTTTTGAAGGCCATGAAACGCCAAGATGGCACAAAATCCCCCCAAATGACCCCATTTTGCAAAGTAGACACTCCAATCTATTTGCTGAGAGGCATGGTGAGTATTTTGCATCTCTCATTTTTTTTGGAAAATGAAGAAAAAACAGGAAAATGCATTTTTTTTCCTCTTTTTTCAATTTCCAAAACTTTGTGACAAAAAGTGAGATCTGCAAAACACTCAACATGCCTCTCTGCAAATAGCTTAGGGTGTCTACTTTCCGAAAAGGGGTCATTTGGGGGGGGGGTTGTGCTGTCTTGGCATTTCATGGCCTCCGAAACTGTGATAGGTAGTCAGGAGTGAAATCAACAATTTACGCCCTTGGAAAGCCTGAAAGTGGGGGTTGGCTTTCGAGGACCTGTACTCGGCTAGACTGCAAAAAAGTCTCACACATGTGGTATCCCTGTACTCAGGAGAAGCAGCAGAATGTATTTTGGGGTGTCATTTCACATATACCCATGGCATGTGTGAGCAATATATCATTTAGTGACAACTTTGTGTAAAAAAACAAAAAAAAAATAATAATAATATATTTCCCGGAACTTGTGGCAAAATATAAAATATTCCATGGACTCACCATGCCTCTCAGCAAATAGCTTGGGGTGTCTACTTTGCAAAATGGGGTCATTTGGGGGGGTTTTGTGCTATCTTGAAATTTCAGGGCCTCCGAAACTGTGATGGGTAGTCAGGAGTGAAATCAACAATTTACGCCATTAGAAAACCTAAAGATGGAGATTCATTTTCGGGGTCCCGTACACAGCTAGGCTCCCAAAAAGTCTCACACATGGGGTATCCCCATACTGAGGAGAAGCGGCAGAATGTATTTTGGGGTGTCATTCCACATATACCCATGTCATGTGTGAGAAATTTATCTTTTAGTGACAACTTTGTGTTAAAAAAAAAAAAAAATAATAAATTGTAATTTTCCCAAAACTTGTGGCAAAATATAAAATATTCCATGGACTCACCATGCCTCTCAGCAAATAGCTTGGGGTGTCTACTTTGCAAAATGGGGTCATTTGGGGGGTTTTGTGCTATCTTGAAATTTCAGGGCCTCCGAAACTGTCATGGGTAGTGAGGAGTAAAATCAAAAATTTACGCCATTAGAAAACCTAAAGATGGAGATTGATTTTCGGGGTCCCGTACACAGCTAGGCTCCCAAAAAGTCTCACATATGGGGTACCCCTGTACTCAGGAGAAGCAGCAGAATATATTTTGGGGTGTAATTACACATATACCCATGGCATGTGTGAGAAATGTATCTTTTAGTGACAACTTTGTGTTAAAAAAAAAAATTTTTTTTTTTTTAGTCATTTTTCAAACACCTGTGACAAAAAAATTAAATATTCAATGAGCTCAACATGCCTCTCAGAACATTCCTTAGGATGTCTACTTTCCAAAAAGTGGTAATTTGGGGGGGTCTTGTACTGCCCTGCCATTTTAGCACTTCATGAATTGAGATAGGCAGTCAGAAATTAAAGCTGCGTAAAATTTCAGTATTTACACCATAGTTTGTAGACGCTATAACTTTTGCGCAAACCAATAAAAATACGCTCATTGAATTTTTTTTTGTCAAAGACATGTAGCTAAATATATTTTGGCCAAAAAAAATGACATAAATTGAGTATATTGGATATTTTTTAAAAGACAAAGTTGAAAATGTCATTTTTTTGCAAAATTTTCGCTCTTTTTTTATTAATATCGCAAAAAATAAAAAGCGCAGAGGTGATCAAATACCACCAAAAGAAAGCTCTGTTTGTGGGAAAAAAAGGACGTAAATTTCGTTTGGGTACCACATTGCATGACCGCACAATTGTCAGTTAAAGTCGCACAGTGCCGAAGCACAAAAAGTGGTCTGGACGGAAGACAGCAAAATCCTCCGGTGGTAAAGTGGTTAAAGACATGTTTCATCAGGAGTTCTGCCGTTTGTTTGGACGAAGGTAGTCTGCGAATAGCAATGAAATGTGCCATTTTTGTCAGATGGTCCACTGACACTAAGATGGTATTAAATCCTTTGGAAGGAGGCAATTCCACTATAAAGTCCAAGGACACAACTTCCCATGGAGTTTGGGGTATTGGTAGACTGCATAGTAGACCGGATGGTCTCGTAGTGTCAATTTTGGACCTGGCACAGACATTGCATGAAGAGACGAATTTTTGTATAGATGTTTTCATGTCAGGCCACCAGAATTGCCTGGTAATCAGATTAAGAGTCTTTGTCATACCCATATGTCCTGCCATAGGCACATCATGCGATAATTCCAAGATCTTGGTGCATATGGTAGGTGGTATGTAAAGTTTGTCGTTGTAGTAGAGGAAGCCTTCTGCATCAGTATTTAGTTGTGGTGGGGGTGAATCCAAACTTATACCATGCAAAACCTCTTCCTTCAAGGAACGAACAACTCCAATAATGCGTTTGTGAGGTATTATAGGGACGGAAGGGATTTCGAAGTAGTTTTCTTCAGTTAGTCGTGATAGTGCATCCGCCTTTTTGTTCTTATCTGCAGGTGTGTAGGTCACTAGGAAGTTAAACCTTAGAAAGAATAGTGACCATCGTACCTGTCGGTGAGAGAGAGTTTTGTTAGTCTGAAGATATTGGAGATTTTTATGGTCCGTGTATATAAGTATTGGTAATTGGGTGCCTTCGAGTAGATGTCGCCAATTCTCCAGAGCCAATTTTATAGCAAGCAGTTCCTTTTCACCCACGGGGTAATTTATCTCTGGACTGCTTAGGGATTTAGAAAAAAAGGCGACTGGATGAAGTGGTGAAGTGTGAGTTGGTCGTTGGGAGAGTATTTCTCCTACTGCCATGTTTGACGCATCTACTTCCAGAATGTATTGGAGGGATGGGTCTGGATGGCGTAGTATGGGAGCAGAAGTAAACCTTGTCTTTAACAGGTAAAAAGCTTTATTTGCTTCATCTGACCATTTGAATGTTTTTTTAATGCTAGTGAGCTGTGTGAGGGGTCTCACAATGGCAGAGAAGTTTCTGATGAACTTCCTGTAGAAATTCGAAAATCCAAGGAATCGCTGTAGCGCCTTGCGTGTGGTTGGTGTAGGCCAATCCTGAATGCAGGATATCTTACTCATGTCCATCTCGATTCCTGTTTTGGATATGATGTAGCCTAGAAACAGTACCTCTTCTTTATGAAACAAGCATTTTTTCAGTTTCACATAAAGGTTGTGTGCAAGCAATCTCGATAATACTAGTCTTACATGTCTTATGTGTTCAGACAGGGATCGTGAATATATAAGTATATCGTCCAGATATACTACAACACAGACATCTAGTAAGTCTCTGAAAATATCGTTTATAAATCGTTGAAAAACTGCAGGGGCGTTGCATAGCCCGAATGGCATTACAAGATATTCGAACAATCCGTATCTGGTTCTGAATGCAGTCTTCCACTCGTGTCCATCACGGATTCGAATGAGATTGTATGCTCCTTTCAGGTCCAATTTTGAAAAATAGGTAGCTCCACGCACCTGCTCAATGAGCTCAGGGATAAGCGGTAGAGGATAGCGATCTTTTATTGTAATAGCATTCAATTGCCTATAGTCGATGATAGGCCTGAGACTTGAGTCCTTATTGCGGACAAAAAAGAGTCCTGCTGCTGTGGAAGAAGTGGAAGGTCTAATAAAACCTTTCTTCAAATTCTCATCCAAATAGTCTTTGAGATGGGAAAGTTCATACTGTGAAAGAGGATAAACATGACCGAACGGCAATTTGCTATTTGGGAGTAGATCAATGCTACAATCATAGTCTCGATGGGGAGGTAGTGCTTGAGCATTTTTCTCAAGAAAAACCTCAGAGAGATCCTGATAACATAGTGGTGCAATCTCATGTGTCACCACAGACAGGATCTTCCCGAAAGACGGGAGGTTACACGTACCCTCGCAATAGCAAGAGAGGAAGGCCAGGGTCCGTTCCTTCCAATCTATGGTTGGTTGATGTGTGTGCAACCAGGGAAGTCCCAACACAATGGGAAAGTGGGGTGAAGGTATTAGATCGAAAGTAGTGGTCTCCATATGAGACCCGTTAGTAGTGACTAGGAGTGCCTGTGTCTAATCAGTGATCGGACCAGAGGATAAAGGAACACCGTTAATAAGACTCACTGAGACAGGTTTAAGTTTAGAAATAATAGGAACTTTATTTAAAGCAGCAAAACGTATGTCAATATAATTTCCACAAGATCCTGTGTCAATCATGGCCTTAGTAGTAATCCTGTTCTGGTCCCACTGTAATGTTAAGCAAACAGAAAGGTAAGGGTTAGTGATTGAAGTTGTCAATCCCCCTAGGAGGACATGTGAACACTCACCCTTCTTTTTGTAGACTAGGGGACAGACGTTTATCTTGTGATCCGGGGATGCACAGTACAAGCAGGGATTACCAGATCGTCTTTTGGCTCTTTCCATAGTTGATAGAGGTGGGCGTATGGTTCCTACCTCCATAGGAATGGGGTCAACGGCCGAAATCCGAGAAGAACTGGATAATGGAATTCCCATTTTCTCAGCCTTTCTTTCTCGTAGTCTTCTATCTATGGTGATACTGAGTTGTATCAATGCATCCAGGGTTTTTGGCAGATCCGCTCGGGCGAGCTCGTCCTTAACGGCCTCTGATAGGCCAAGCCTAAATTGGGTTTTCAGAGATGCATCATTCCATTCTGAATCAAGGGTCCATCTCTTGAATTCTGCGACAAAGTCTTCTACAGGTCTCCCACCTTGTTTCAAGGATCTTAATTGACGATCGGCAGTACTCTGCCTATTGGGATCATCATATAGGCTAGTGAGTTCTGCTAGGAACAAGGCATAGGAGTTGAGAAGCTGGTCGCTTTTCTCAAAAAGAGAGTCTGCCCAGGCCCGAGGATCGCCTGTTAGGTAAGAAATAATAGTACAAACCTTAATGTGATCAGTAAGGTAGGTACGGGGTTTTAGCAAGAAAAGTAACTCACATGCGTTTTTAAATTCGCGAAATTTTTTGCGATCGCCTGTAAATACCAAAGGAGGATTTATTTTGGGTTCAGGGGACTGAGCAGTGGTAAGTTGTGTCAGTCTAATTACCTGCTGCGACAGAGCCTGATTGTCTTCTTTTAATTCAGCAAGTGCGTGTATTAACGCAGTTACTTGCTGTTTTAATTGTGTCATCTGAGTGGTTATTTCTGCTGAATCCATTTGTGGTTCGTTCAATCTGTAACGCTCCTGCGTTTTATGTATGATGTGGATTTTCAGCTGCAGAAATATTCCACTTCAGTAGTCATGTAGAGAAACGCTGAGACACCAATCCCAACTCCCAATGACTCATCACGTGTGGATGATCTCAATTCAGCAAGTAAATACACACACTCAATAAGATGTTTCCTAGAGTGACTTATGTATATAGTAACACAGTGATGATAGGCTGAAGAGACAGGTTGGGTAGAGATGGTAGATGACAGACACTTGAAAGGAAATGTTCTTGAAAGTAAGATAGTAGCAGATAGGATGCAGATAGGTTTAGCAATCATGTATGGTAGCAGATGACAGAGTAGCAGGTGGACATACAAGAGAGATCAACCCAGTGCAAGAACAGGTGGTAGTAGGCTCAAGAGCTAGCAATCTTAGATAATGCAGATGTAGTAATAGTCCTTAGTATGCAGAGCTAGATAGTGTAAGCTTTAGTATGAAGGTTATAGAGGTTTCCCCTGTGGGGTACTTATCACTAATAGCAATGTAGCAGAGGAGAGGTTAGGCAAGAGCGGATGATCCGGTAGCGGGATACAGGGATCAGCGCAGCGTGGTTCCGACAGCGAGGTATGCTTGCAAGCATGAGAGCTTCAAGACAGGTTAGCATCAAGGCACAAAGCAGTTTGAACGAACACATGTGAGTGAGAGCCGGCGATCTAAATAGCCATCCAGTCCGGCGCTCAGTGATGACAGCATCAGTCTTAAAGGTGTATGCGCACCTTACCAAAAGAGAATGGTGGGGCGCATACACTTATGAAAGAGTAATTAGGGTACCCAAAGGTACCAGAACATTACAATATAATGTTTCTAATCTTGCATATATGAAAAGGGGCAATACATTTGTCTTTATCTAGACAGATTCCAAAGCGTCAGAGCAATCTGTCACAGATAATTGTGTTTCATTTTGTGTAAAAGTAGAAACTAATCAAATCTATCTATATACAGGCATACCCCACTTTAAGTACACAATGGGACCAGGGCATGTATGTAGGGTTGAGCGGACACCTAGATGTCCGTGTTCGACGGGTTCGGCCGAACTTTAAAAAAAAGTCCGGGTCCGTGTCCCGGACTTTTACCGAACTTTTCCCGGACACCGAACCCCATTGAAGTCAATGGGGACCCGAACTTTAAGGCACTAAAATGGCTCTAAAACACCAAAGGAAAGGGCTAGAGTGCTGCAAATGGCAGCAAAACGTAATTAAGAGCATGGCAAGTGCTCTGCAAACAAATGTGGATAGGGAAATAACTTAAAACAACAAAAAAAACCAGAAAAATAAAACAATGTTCTTCTTCATCTCTGAAGGACGAGGCCCATATGGAGTAGGAGGGAGGTTGAGGTGGTGGTGGATGTGGCGGTGACATAGGCGTGCGCACAGGGTGTGCTGGGTGTGCCTGGGCACACCCTAATCACCTAGGGCACATAGCATTGCCAGTGAGGAGATGGGAAAGATCTCCCTGGGACCTGCTCTGCTCTATTTCTCCTTGCCTACAGGTACATGGCCCCGATACATTACTCTCCCTGCTGGCAAACACATGCATGTGTATTTCAACTTTGGGGTGCACACCTTAATGCAATAGGCTGCGCACACCTATGGGCGGTGTAGGTGGAAGCGGCGGTGGAGGAGGACCAGGGCCGGATTAACAGCATCATGGGCTTGGTGCTGAGGATTTTGAAGGGCCTTAAGGGCCGTGCCTTGCCATGCACCCAGAGGAGGAAGGGTGCAGCCATGCATGCCTAATTCAACATGGGATGCTGTCTCTGAAGCCCATAAACACATCCATGCATCGCCAACTGTCCCTCCTTGTCCGGCCTTCACGCTGTGTGGGGAGGTTCTGAGGGTGCTGCCTGGGGAAGCGAGCATAGAAGCCAGACTTCTGTGTTTACAAGTGACAGAAGAGCGGTAACAGTGAATATGGCCAACCCGGGGCCTATATAAAAGGTAGGGGCCTGGAGCTGCAGCTCCAATAGCCCCTACATTAATCTGGCCCTGAGGAGGAGGACGAGGTAGCCAACACTGCTTCTTTTCAAAAATTTTAAATGAGGGTACACCCCAAAAGAGTGAGAAAGAGCAAAAATGGAACAATGGGTGGGTAAGGTCGGTATCCATTGCTATTCTGCATAAGGTACGGAAAAGTCCCGTGGGATCCATGCCTGGTTCATTTTAATGAACGTGAGCTTGTCCACATTGTCTCTGGACAGGCGGCTGCGCTTGTCTGTTATAACGCCCCCAGCCGTGCTAAATACCCGTTCAGATAATACACTGGCTGCAGGGCACGCCAGCACCTCCAAGGCGTAAAGGGCAAGCTCAGGCCATGTGCCCAATTTGGAGACCCAGAAGTTGAAGGGGGCAGACCCGTCATTCACTACATGTAGGCGTGTGCACACATACTGCTCCACCATGTTGGTAAAATGCTGCCTCCTGCTAAGACGTTCCATCTGAGCTGCTGGTGCTGCTGTTTGTTGTGGCGTGCTGACAAAGCTTTTCCACATTTCGGCCATGCTAACCCTGCCTTCTGAGGTGCTGGCGGTGCCCTGGTTGCGTTGGCGACCTCCTCCTCCTCCTCCTCTGCCTTGTGCTTCCACTGTGGCCCCGCTGTCAGATGGGAATGCCAGCAGCATGGCGTCTACCAGCGTGCGCTTGTACTCGCGCATCTTGCGATCGCGCTCCAGTGAGTGAATTAAGGACGGTACGTTGTCCTTGTAACGGGGATCCAGCAGCGTGGCCACCCAGTAATCAGCACAAGTTAGAATGTGGGCAACTCGGCGGTCGTTGTGGAGACACTGCAGCATGTAATCGCTCATGTGTGCCAGGCTGCCCAGAGGCAACGAAAGGCTGTCCTCTGTGGGAGGTGTATCGTCCGTGTCCTCTGTATCCCCCCAGCCACGCACCAGTGATGGCCATGAGCTGGCCTGGGTGCCACCCTGCTGTGAACATGGTTCCATCTCCTCCTCCAGCTCCTCCTCCTCCTCATCCTCCTCATCCTCCAGAACTGTGCCCCTGCTGGACAATTGCGTCCCTGGCGTTTGCGTGTGCAGGAACCCACCCTCGGAGCCCCTTGCGAATGACTGCCCTGAAAGCCTTGGAAATGTTACCTCTTCATCCTCCTCCTCCTCCTCATCCTGTGCCACATCCTCTTCCATCATCGCCCGAATTGTTTTTTCAAGGAGGCATAGAAGTGGGATAGTTAAGCTGAGAACGGCGTCATTGCCACTGGCCATGTTGGTGGAGTACTCAAAACAGCGCAACAAGGCACACAGGTCTCGCATGGAGGCCCAGTTATTGGTGGTGAAGTGGTGCTGTTCCGCAGAGCGACTCACGCGTGCGTGCTGCAGCTGAAACTCCACTATGGCCTGCTGCTGCTCGCACAGTCTTTCCAGCATGTGCAAGGTGGAGTTCCACCTTGTGGGCACGTCACATATGAGGCGGTGAGCGGGAAGGCCGAAGTTACGCTGCAGCGCTGCCAGGCGAGCAGCAGCAGGGTGAGAACGCCGAAAGTGCGCACAAACGGCCCGCACTTTCTGCAGCAGCTCTGACATATCGGGGTAGTTTTTAAGGAACCTCTGCACCACCAAATTCAGCACATGCGCCAGGCAAGGGATGTGCGTCAAACCGGCTAGGCCCAGAGCTGCTATGAGATTTCGCCCGTTATCGCACACCACCAGGCCGGGCTTGAGGCTCGCTGGCAGCAACCACTCATTTGTCTGCTGTTCCATGCTCCTCCACAACTCCTGCGCGGTGTGTGGTTTGTCCCCCAAACAGGCAAGTTGTAAAACTGCCTGCTGTCGTTTACCCCTGGCCGTGCTGAAGTTGGTGGTGAAGGTGTTACGCTGTCCGGATGAGGAGGCGGTAGAGGATGAGGAAGCGGAGTAGGAGGAGTTAGGAACAGGAGGCAAACTGAAGCGCCCTGCAATCCTCGGTGGTGGAAGGACATGCGCCAAATTGCTATCCGCCTCAGGCCCATCCGCCACTGCATTTACCCAGTGTGCCGTTAGGGAGATATAACGCCCCTGACCGTGCTTACTGGTCCACGTATCCGTAGTTAGGTGGACCTTGGCACAGATGGCGTTGCGCAGTGCACACCTGATATTTTCCCCCACTTGGTTGTGCAGGGAAGGGATGGCTTGCCTGGAAAAGTAGTGGCGGCTGGGCACGACGTACTGTGGGACAGCCACCGACATAAGGTTTTTAAAACTGTGCGTCTCCACCAGACGGAATGACAGCATTTCAAAGGCCAATAATTTTGAAATGCTGGCATTCAGGGCCAGGGATCGCGGGTGGGTAGGGGGGTACTTCCTCTTCCTCTCAAGTGTTTGGGAGATGGAAAGCTGAACGCTTCCACGGGACATTGTGGAGATGGTTGTTGGTGACCCAGGTGGTGGTGTTGCTGACAGATCGTCTGTTTGCGGGGTGGCAGGTGCCGGTATCACTACAGATGTGGCTGGAGCGGCCGAGACTGCAGCAGAAGAGGAAGCAGGATGAGCCAGAGACGTTTCTTGGTTTTGAAGGTGTGTACTCCACTGCAGCTCGTGCTTTGCACTTAGATGCCTGATCATGCAGGTTGTGCTCAGGTTGAGAAGGTTTATGCCTCGCTTCAAGCTCTGATTGCACAGGGTGCAAACCACTCGTGTCCTGTCATCAGCACATTTTCTAAAGAACTTCCACGCTAGAGAACTCCTTTGAGCTGACTTTGGTGCGCTCGTTCCCTTGCTGCGTTGGGCAGTAGCGGGCGTAGTGTCTAGGGCACGGCCGCTCCGCTTCTGCACCCTGCTCCCTCTTCTGCTGTGCTGGTGGCTCTGTGCGACCACCGCCTCTTCCTCCAAACTACTCAGGTCACCTGCATGACGTTCATTCCATGTGGGGTCGAGGACCTCATCGTCCTCCACATCATCTTCCACCCAGTCTTCACCCCTGCCCTCCTTGTCGGTCTCCACAATGCTGAACGCCGCAGCAGTTGGCACCTGCGTTTCGTCATCATCGGAGACGTGCTGCGATGATCCTTGCATGTACTCATCTTGAGAAATAAGTGGTTGGGCATCGCTGCACTCAATCTCTTCCACTTCTGGGGCAGGGCTAGGTGGATGGCCCTGGGAAACCCTGCTGACAGAGTCCTCAAAAAGAATAAGAGACTGCTGTATGGCTTGGGGCTCAGACTGCTGGCCTGATTTGCAAGGGGGTGAGGTGAAAGACGGTTGGACATTGGCTGCAGGTGCCAACTCTGACCTTTCTGCAGTAGACTGGGTGGGAGACAATGTGAAGGAACTGGAGGCACTGTCAGCAGCAAACCAATCTACTATCGCCTCAACTTGTTCTGGCCTCATCACTTCTAGGGGCGTTTGATGCCCTACCAAATACTGATGCAGGTTCTGTCGCCTACTCACACTTGAGGAAGGTGTTTCACTTGTGCGTGTAGCTGGCACAGATCGACCACGTCCTCTCCTTGCAACAGGAGCTCTACCAGCAGCACCACGACCCAGGCCACGGCCCTTATTTGACGGTCTCCTCATATTTCTGTAATTTAAGATCTTGCCCTAGAAAGGTTTTTATTGAATAGCGGAATAGGAAATATGATCCAAAAAAGTGTATGTATCTCGCACGTACAAAACCACACTAGGCCCCAATTACTATTGTTTCTACCCCTAAAAGGATGGATGAGGAGTAGGAGGAGTATGGAACAGACAGCACCCTCAAATCTTCAGAAGTATGAGATGAACCCCAAAAACTTGGAAAGGTGGATCTCACACGTACCGACACAGACTATCCCGCAATTCAATTGATCCTCAAAGGTTTTTATTGAATAGCGGAATAGGAAATATGATCAAAAAAAGTGTATGTATCTCGCACGTACACAACCACACTAGGCCCCAATTACTATTGTTTGTACCCCTAAAAGGATGGATGAGGAGTAGGAGGAGGAGTATGGAACAGGCAGCACCCTCAAATCTTCAGAAGTATGAGATGAACCCCAAAAACTTGGAAAGGTGGATCTCACACGTACCGACACAGACTATCCCGCAATTCAATTGATCCTTAAAGGTTTTTATTGAATAGCGGAATAGGAAATATGATCAAAAAAAGTGTATGTATCTCGCACGTACACAACCACACTAGGCCCCAATTACTATTGTTTGTACCCCTAAAAGGATGGATGAGGAGTAGGAGGAGGAGTATGGAACAGGCAGCACCCTCAAATCTTCAGAAGTATGAGATGAACCCCAAAAACTTGGAAAGGTGGATCTCACACGTACCGACACAGACTATCCCGCAATTCAATTGATCCTCAAAGGTTTTTATTGAATAGCGGAATAGGAAATATGATCAAAAAAAGTGTATGTATCTCGCACGTACACAACCACACTAGGCCCCAATTACTATTGTTTGTACCCCTAAAAGGATGGTTGAGCAGTAGGAGCAGGAGTATGGAACAGGCAGCACCCTCAAATCTTCAGAAGTATGAGATGAACCCCAACAACTTGGAAAGGTGGATCTCACACGTACCGACACAGACTATCTCGCAATTGAATTGATCCCCAAAGGTTTTAATTGAATAGCGGAATAGAAAATATGATCAAAAAGAAAGTGTATGTATCTCGCACGTACACCACCACACTAGGCCCCAACTACTATTGTTTGTACCCCTAAAAGGATGGTTGAGCAGTAGGAGGAGGAGTATAGAACAGGCAGCACCCTCAAATCTTCAGTAGTATGAGATGAACCCCAAAAACTTGGAAAGGTGGATCTCTCTCACACGTACCAACACAGACTATCCCCCAATTTAACTGATCCCCAAAGGTTTTTGATTAAATAGCGGAATAGAAAATATGATCCAAAAAAAGTGTATGTATATCACACGTACACAACCACACTAGGCCCCAATTACTATTGTTTGTACCCCTAAAAGGCTAGATGAGGAGTAGGGGGGGTATGGAACAGGCAGCACCCTCAAACCTTCAGAAGTATGAGATGAACCCCAACAACTTGGAAAGGTGGATCTCTCTCACACGTACCAACACAGACTATCCCCCAATTTAACTGATCCCCAAAGGTTTTTGATTAAATAGCGGAATAGAAAATATGATCCAAAAAAAGTGTATGTATATCACACGTACACAACCACACTAGGCCCCAATTACTATTGTTTGTACCCCTAAAAGGCTAGATGAGGAGTAGGGGGGGTATGGAACAGGCAGCACCCTCAAACCTTCAGAAGTATGAGATGAACCCCAACAACTTGGAAAGGTGGATCTCTCTCACACGTACCAACACAGACTATCCCCCAATTTAACTGATCCCCAAAGGTTTTTGATTAAATAGCGGAATAGAAAATATGATCCAAAAAAAGTGTATGTATATCACACGTACACAACCACACTAGGCCCCAATGACTATTGTTTGTACCCCTAAAAGGCTAGATGAGGAGTAGGGGGGGTATGGAACAGGCAGCACCCTCAAACCTTCAGAAGTATGAGATGAACCCCAACAACTTGGAAAGGTGGATCTCTCTCACACGTACCAACACAGACTATCCCCCAATTTAACTGATCCCCAAAGGTTTTTGATTAAATAGCGGAATAGAAAATATGATCCAAAAAAAGTGTATGTATATCACACGTACACAACCACACTAGGCCCCAATTACTATTGTTTGTACCCCTAAAAGGCTAGATGAGGAGTAGGGGGGGTATGGAACAGGCAGCACCCTCAAACCTTCAGAAGTATGAGATGAACCCCAACAACTTGGAAAGGTGGATCTCTCTCACACGTACCAACACAGACTATCCCCCAATTTAACTGATCCCCAAAGGTTTTTGATTAAATAGCGGAATAGAAAATATGATCCAAAAAAAGTGTATGTATATCACACGTACACAACCACACTAGGCCCCAATTACTATTGTTTGTACCCCTAAAAGGCTAGATGAGGAGCAGGGGGAGTATGGAACAGGCAGCACCCTCAAACCTTCAGAAGTATGAGATGAACCCCAACAACTTGGAAAGGTGGATCTCTCTCACACGTACCAACACAGACTATCCCCCAATTTAACTGATCCCCAAAGGTTTTTGATTAAATAGCGGAATAGAAAATATGATCCAAAAAAAGTGTATGTATATCACACCTACACAACCACACTAGGCCCCAATTACTATTGTTTGTACCCCTAAAAGGCTAGATGAGGAGTAGGGGGGGTATGGAACAGGCAGCACCCTCAAACCTTCAGAAGTATGAGATGAACCCCAACAACTTGGAAAGGTGGATCTCTCTCACACGTACCAACACAGACTATCCCCCAATTTAACTGATCCCCAAAGGTTTTTGATTAAATAGCGGAATAGAAAATATGATCCAAAAAAAGTGTATGTATATCACACGTACACAACCACACTAGGCCCCAATTACTATTGTTTGTACCCCTAAAAGGCTAGATGAGGAGTAGGGGGGGTATGGAACAGGCAGCACCCTCAAACCTTCAGAAGTATGAGATGAACCCCAACAACTTGGAAAGGTGGATCTCTCTCACACGTACCAACACAGACTATCCCCCAATTTAACTGATCCCCAAAGGTTTTTGATTAAATAGCGGAATAGAAAATATGATCCAAAAAAAGTGTATGTATATCACACGTACACAACCACACTAGGCCCCAATTACTATTGTTTGTACCCCTAAAAGGCTAGATGAGGAGTAGGGGGGGTATGGAACAGGCAGCACCCTCAAACCTTCAGAAGTATGAGATGAACCCCAACAACTTGGAAAGGTGGATCTCTCTCACACGTACCAACACAGACTATCCCCCAATTTAACTGATCCCCAAAGGTTTTTGATTAAATAGCGGAATAGAAAATATGATCCAAAAAAAGTGTATGTATATCACACGTACACAACCACACTAGGCCCCAATTACTATTGTTTGTACCCCTAAAAGGCTAGATGAGGAGTAGGGGGGGTATGGAACAGGCAGCACCCTCAAACCTTCAGAAGTATGAGATGAACCCCAACAACTTGGAAAGGTGGATCTCTCTCACACGTACCAACACAGACTATCCCCCAATTTAACTGATCCCCAAAGGTTTTTGATTAAATAGCGGAATAGAAAATATGATCCAAAAAAAGTGTATGTATATCACACGTACACAACCACACTAGGCCCCAATTACTATTGTTTGTACCCCTAAAAGGCTAGGAGTAGGGGGAGTATGGAACAGGCAGCACCCTCAAACCTTCAGAAGTATGAGATGAACCCCAACAACTTGGAAAGGTGGATCTCTCTCACACGTACCAACACAGACTATCCCCCAATTTAACTGATCCCCAAAGGTTTTTGATTAAATAGCGGAATAGAAAATATGATCCAAAAAAAGTGTATGTATATCACACGTACACAACCACACTAGGCCCCAATTACTATTGTTTGTACCCCTAAAAGGCTAGGAGTAGGGGGAGTATGGAACAGGCAGCACCCTCAAACCTTCAGAAGTATGAGATGAACCCCAACAACTTGGAAAGGTGGATCTCTCTCACACGTACCAACACAGACTATCCCCCAATTTAACTGATCCCCAAAGGTTTTTGATTAAATAGCGGAATAGAAAATATGATCCAAAAAAAGTGTATGTATATCACACGTACACAACCACACTAGGCCCCAATTACTATTGTTTGTACCCCTAAAAGGCTAGATGAGGAGTAGGGGGAGTATGGAACAGGCAGCACCCTCAAACCTTCAGAAGTATGAGATGAACCCCAACAACTTGGAAAGGTGGATCTCTCTCACACGTACCAACACAGACTATCCCCCAATTTAACTGATCCCCAAAGGTTTTTGATTAAATAGCGGAATAGAAAATATGATCCAAAAAAAGTGTATGTATATCACACGTACACAACCACACTAGGCCCCAATGACTATTGTTTGTACCCCTAAAAGGCTAGATGAGGAGTAGGGGGGGTATGGAACAGGCAGCACCCTCAAACCTTCAGAAGTATGAGATGAACCCCAACAACTTGGAAAGGTGGATCTCTCTCACACGTACCAACACAGACTATCCCCCAATTTAACTGATCCCCAAAGGTTTTTGATTAAATAGCGGAATAGAAAATATGATCCAAAAAAAGTGTATGTATATCACACGTACACAACCACACTAGGCCCCAATTACTATTGTTTGTACCCCTAAAAGGCTAGATGAGGAGTAGGGGGGGTATGGAACAGGCAGCACCCTCAAACCTTCAGAAGTATGAGATGAACCCCAACAACTTGGAAAGGTGGATCTCTCTCACACGTACCAACACAGACTATCCCCCAATTTAACTGATCCCCAAAGGTTTTTGATTAAATAGCGGAATAGAAAATATGATCCAAAAAAAGTGTATGTATATCACACGTACACAACCACACTAGGCCCCAATTACTATTGTTTGTACCCCTAAAAGGCTAGATGAGGAGTAGGGGGGGTATGGAACAGGCAGCACCCTCAAACCTTCAGAAGTATGAGATGAACCCCAACAACTTGGAAAGGTGGATCTCTCTCACACGTACCAACACAGACTATCCCCCAATTTAACTGATCCCCAAAGGTTTTTGATTAAATAGCGGAATAGAAAATATGATCCAAAAAAAGTGTATGTATATCACACGTACACAACCACACTAGGCCCCAATTACTATTGTTTGTACCCCTAAAAGGCTAGATGAGGAGTAGGGGGAGTATGGAACAGGCAGCACCCTCAAACCTTCAGAAGTATGAGATGAACCCCAACAACTTGGAAAGGTGGATCTCTCTCACACGTACCAACACAGACTATCCCCCAATTTAACTGATCCCCAAAGGTTTTTGATTAAATAGCGGAATAGAAAATATGATCCAAAAAAAGTGTATGTATATCACACGTACACAACCACACTAGGCCC
>NC_138778.1:103166843-103527843 GCF_965119305.1 Pelophylax lessonae
GCAAACACACACCCAGAATGTTAACTCCCAGGCAAAAATTTAACTGTGTGTGTCCTGTGTGTTTTGGAGCATGCTCAGTTGCCAAAAAAAGGGAAATAGAAATGAGGAGGAGGAGAGAGACCTAAACAGCCCAAATACATGTATGTATGTATGTAGGTGTGTATATATGTGAATTGATAAAATTCTCTCTTCAAGTTTGCTAGTCATTATTTAGAATGTTTAGATACAGGAATACATACATATATATACAATTACATGAGAGAGCGAGAGAGAGAGAAATATATATTTAGGGAAACAATTGAAACACACCTTTTGGGATTTGTGAAGTGAGATTGTGAAGATTAAACAGATATGTAAGCCAACAATCTGACTCATCACTCATGAACATCCCTAATTTTGGCGTGGCAATTATATCAGGCGTTCTTATGGGCGTTTTTGCTGGCGTTTTCCCAGGCGTTTTGACATGCATTTTTTGGGCAGGCATTGTTATATGAAATCACCTAAAAAAGCCCCAAAAATAGACCACGAACACCTACATGTGAACGTAGCCCATTTGGGGACGTTTGAGGGGGATTTGTACAGCTCAAGGATCAACTCCCAAAACAGCCAAAAAATCCAATCCTATTCAGTTCAATGGCCCCTGTTCCCATGTGAGCATTTTGACGGCATGAGGAAAACACCCAACGCTCACTGAGAAATAGCACAATGATTAGGGAGTCTGCCTTCCTGCTGTAGGTTTGTAAGTTCGAATCCAGAAGGAGCCCTCTGTATGGGCAACACTTGGATATCTCCAAACCTCCAAATGTTCACATCATTAATTTTGTTCATGTTTGAAAAAGGCATGTGTATCAGCAAACTTTTAATCTAAAGACATGAACAAAATACAAAAGATGCCACATAAAGTCAATATGTAGCAATATTGTGAGCTAAAGCTATATTTTTTTGTTGGGCATACTTTGCTAATTAGCCAAGTATGGGGATATATATATATACCTTCAGTTAAATGTGTAGTAAAATGGTAACACTTGGCCATACCCATATGGAAGAAAAGGTAGTATTTGCAATATATTTAGAAAAACATTCTTTTGAAACACATAAAATATTGTCAAAATTGTGACATTTCCTTGATATGTGTGAAATGCTAATAATCTTTCTTTGAAATATGTTTTACATCTATTTTTGTTCTATCTGACGACCCGTTCCCCAATGTAATATTTTGTGGGTTTTTTCAGATAATGTGGAGGTTCTATATAAACACTGTAGATTTCACTGTTATGATTTCTGAGTTAGCAGGAAAGGTGTATGGAATGTGATGGTGTTTACTAAGGGATCCCTTGTTGGAAGTGTGCATGTTTTTCCAATTCCGCCGGTTTTTTTCCATTTTCTATGGCCGAGACAGCGGATTGTCAATCGGTATTCAAAAAAAAAATTGCCCAAAATCGCACTGGCGGAATTTTTTGAGCCTATTTGGCGTTGCGCATGCGCACATTCGCGCGTTCGCAGCTCGGGGCTGGAGGAGCTTTTTAACCTTTCTACACTTTCGCAGATATCTCTCTTTCTAAGTCAGTTTTTGAAATTTTTTAAAAGCCAGTCATCTCCAAATTGTCTTCTACACCTTCCACAGTGATTTGGGATTTTTGGGGGTACAGGGGAAAATTTGGCAAAACTTTAGTCGAGCTTTTAGCTGGCGTGTTTTTAAGTCGCGCTCTGACCTTGTTGCATCTTAATGAATCTCACACTAGGCGCTATTTTCCGCCCGCTGTTCTCTGAATACCAATTCTGACGTACGAATTTGCCGGTTCGCAAAAAACCCGCCAAAACGCCAATTCGCTGTACTATGAATCAGGCCCTCAGTGTGATATCTGACTCTGAGGTGAGTAGGGAGGCATCTAATCTCCAGAACTTGGCATTAGTGTTAATTTCTGGTAAGGAAAGAGATATCGAGATGGGGTGATGATCTGATAAAACCATTGGTTCGATCGTGGCATGGGATAAGTGTGGTAAGTCTTTGTGAGATAAAAATAAGTAATCGATTCTCGAGTAGCGATTATGAGGGGGAGAGTAGAAAGTATAGTCTTTTGTAGAGGGGTGGAGGGCTCGCCATGTGTCATGTAGTAGAAGGTCGGATAATTGTGATTTAATCTGTTTGAGGGCCTTGTATGGGAGAGATGTGTGTCCCGTTGAAGTGTCAAGTAAGGGTGAGAGAGCAACATTAAAGTCGCCTCCTACAATGGTCATCCCGGATTGTAATCCAGCTAAAATATGAGCAAGAGATCGAAAGAAAGTCACTTGTGCCGAATTTGGGCTGTAAATATTCGCCAACGTGACTGGCTTATTTGAAATCAAACCTTTTAACATGACGTATCTACCGTCGGGGTCAATAATTGAGTCTGAAAGCTGCCATTGTATTAGTTTAGAAATTAGTATAGAGGTGCCTTTTGTTTTCGCTAATGGGTTTAGTTGCGTGATAAGAGGTGGTATAAATATGGTCAGCAAACTTAGGAATGTTATGGGATTTGAAATGTGTTTCCTGTAAGAATATTATATCTGCCTTCATTTTATGCATCATATTGAGTACTTGGCTACGCTTCTCAGGAATATTTAAGCCTTTCGCGTTCAGAGATATCACTTTGAGTTTAGGAACCGAAGGATTGGGGGGGTGGTGCGACATTGTGGCCTATTGATCAAAGATGTTAAGGATGTTAATGAAATGTGGGCTAAATTTGGAAAGATGGGATATGTGTCGATTAGATAGGCTAGACAAATAGGCTCTTCAGAAGCGTCTGGGACAGGGACCGGGGGAGACTCAGGCAAGAGGAGAGGAGGGGGAAGAGTAAGGGAACTGGAGGGAACCGGTGAAAAAGTACCTGAACGAAGGGAGGAGAATGGGAAAACTGGTTGGAGGGGTAGTAGGGAAACCGAAATTAGGGAGGGGAGTGTATTACCCCTCCCCAGGTATTTACAATGTTCGGTATAAAGTGGTCGGGGTGAGTAAGAACTCTCCCGACTAGTGGAGTTGTGGAAGGCGTCGGAGAGAAATTAGATATGAATGTGTGAACAGTCTACCGGAGAAGACAATAAAATATACTAAAAGTAGGAGTCCTAGAGATAAGTCATATGTACCATGGGTGAAAGGGTCGGTCAAAATAGAGGGAGAGTTTTGAATAAGAAATGATTGAGGGATGGACAGTACATGTCAATTGTAGTCTAGGTAACCTTTATTACATTGTAGATGAAGGAAATAAGTAGATCTTTCCCAATGTAATAGTATAGAAATAGGTAAGATATTAAACATATTGAGCTTATAGTAATGTAGCACGGTGTGGAAGGTGTTATTTGAAACAACAGAGGTAGATTTATTACAAAGATGCGTTACTTCCTTTACATCAAGAGATTAAGATTTTTGGGCACAATGGATCCATAGCGGCATCGAATCTTTAGAGATATTTAGGGAGTTTAATTCGGGGCACCAGAATTAAGCTATGTTGGTTCAAGTTAATAAGGAAGGGGAAATAGGGGAGGGGGTAGAAGATGGAGACTAAAAGTTGGGTAAATGGTTGAAAATGTGGAGTAACTTGGATCCCTTAATAGGCTAATAATTCCTAGAGGGGTTTCTGGAGATAGGAGGAGTGTATTAGAGGTGCAGATACTAGGAGGTGTGATATGCCATAATGTACTACAGCGATGGAGATAATGTTTCTCAAATCACAGCATCAACCATAAAAATGCATTGCGGAGATCAGTCTCAAGGTTGCCCCCTAGTGGCGAATTTAGGAGATATGGCATATCTTCTGTTGAAATGGGGAGAAGATATGCCTGGTTAAACATATTACCTCAAGAATCGGATGCAAGGTGTAAGAAAAACGTAAGAAAGATACATAGTACAGGTGGTTGTTAATAGAATTGAGATGAATATCAGGGGGAAATCACGGGCATCCAAGAGACTGGTATTCCCAATGTAAGTCTAGCATAGTCACAAATATGTTAAAGCCAGGTAAACAATAGCCTGTATGGGAGTATGGAATGATGAAATTGTCTGGTACATAAATCTACTAACACTAGGTATATATGGGAATGTTAGCATACACAGAGGTGAAAGGTGAGCAAAATGGTTGGTTTTGCATCAAGCATATCTTAATTAGATAAAAAAAAAAAGAGATAAGGGCATCTGAGTGTTATTGCAGACTCATTCTCTTAAAGATTAGCTTAAGGTGTAGGAGGGGGAAATTTCCTTTTTCTTTCTTTTTTCTTTACCTATCTGGGGGTGCATTCTGTCTGTAAGCTCTAGGTGAAGAGCGAATGGGTATCTGTATACGTTACCCAGCCCAAAGGGAAAGTGAATGTTCAGGGGAGAGAAAACGCGATGTCCATTTGAGGATGGGTTTCGGAAGAACGGAACTCTGGTGTCAGCATGGAGGTGAGATAGCACTGGCTGGTCTTAACGGCTTGTCTGTAGAGCCTCAGGATGGTCTGTCGTGATGAGGAAGTTCAATCTGTAGATACGACGATGGACCTGTAAGGGGTGAGAAATAGGAGAGGGGGGAAGAAAGGGGGACAAGGAGTAGAAATGCGGATTAAGGATGAGAAGATCCCGGCATGGCTTGAGGGAGGTTATTCTGGTCGATCTTGTCGAGCTCTCCTGTGGACAGGGGAAGCAGTGGGGCTGCCGTCTCTGTGGGTTCTGAGAGTCTCTGAAGAGGCGTTGTTTGGAGATGAGGGTCTCCGATGTCGGATGTGGAAGTCATCCCTTTCCGGTATGGTATCCATGGATGTTGCTCTGTGGAGACGAAGAGGGCGAAGGCTCCTGTACCAATCCGGGATGTCAATGCGTGGGATATTCAGGGTGTTGCAGAAGGTTGTGAGGTCTTCCGGGACCCGAAGGTTAGCTGTGCGACCCTGAGCTGTGGCTGAGAGGCAGAAGGGAAACTTCCAGCGGTACTGGATATCTCTGCTGCGGGGCAAGTCAAGTAAAGGACGCAGATCTCGTCGCTGTTGAAGTGTGATGGGAGAGAGATCTTGAAAGATCTTGATCTCCGAACCTTGATAGGTGAGATTTCTTCGGTCTCGGGATCTTCTGAGGATCTCCTCTTTCACCTTAAAATTGACAAGACAGCCTATGACATCTCTGGGGGGATCCGTGTCTCTGCTTTTGGGACGCAGGGCTCTATGGAGGCGTTCGAATTCAATCGGCGTCTCTGGTGGTCTGCCCAGTACGTCATTGAAGATGGCTATCGATGCTTTGTTGATTTGAGAGGGTTCTACAGCTTCAGGGAGCCCCCTGATCCTGAGGTTATGGCGTCTGCCTCTGTTATCGAGATCCTCCATATACCTCTGTAGATCTCTGAGCTGCATGGAGTGTGATCTATTAGAGGATTGGAGCAGGTGGATGGACTCTTCCTGTGTAGAGGTCTTGTCTTCCACTTACTCTATTCTTGATGTATTGGATTGAACCTCCCTTTTAAGTTCTGAGAGTGCAGCTGTTAATATGGCTTTGATGTAATTTTTGATGTCTTCTGCCACTAACCTCAAGTCCTGCATATTCAGGGGTAGTTGTGTGTGGGTTTGCTGGGTCATCTCTTGTGAGAGGGGTGGGCTGCTCTGTCCTCCTTCTGCAGAGTGTGCAGCGCTTCCACGTGTGACCTCCGAGTAGGCCCGAATTGGAGCCGGGGCCTCGATTTGCGGCCGCCTGAAGAGGTCGGGTATGCTCCGGCTTCCCTGCATCGTTGTGTCACGCGGGGACCGGGATCTTGATGGGGATGTGTGCGCCGAACTCCTGCTCATGTCGGGTGTGGAGGGTGCAGGGACTGGGCTGATTTCAGGGCTATTGTCTGCGGCGGTGACCGGGAGAAGGGAGATTAGGCGTCCATACCGCTCCGACGCCAAGCCACGCCCCAAGATATATTATTTTAGAGCAAGCGCTATAGGTAGCCCAAAATAGACTACTTTCCTACATCATGTGTGGTGTAGGCGGCATGCCCACTCTGTATATGAGTCTCCAGTCTGCTTGCTAGTCTCTCGGAACCCCTCCGGTATGCCTCCGGTGCGAAGGCATACCTGGCCAAAAGTGCTTCTTTTACCAGCCCATAGTTCATAATATCCTCATCTGGGATGGCCCTGAATGCTTCACTGGCCTGGCCGGACAATTTCACAGACAAAATGGTAACCCACTCCTCAGTGGGCACTGGGTGTAGGACACATTGCCGTTCAAAAACGGCAAGGTACCCATCAATCTCCCCTTCTGTATCGATGAAATTTTTAAAAGCAGCAAAATGTACCTTTCCCCTTTCAGTTGGTGCTGCTGTTACTTCTGCTGCTGCAGCACTTCTGTGCTGTAGCCAATTTACCTCTACAGCCGCTATAACTCGGTCTATGATCTCCGCTGTAGGGTTAGGACCATAATGTGCCAGTCTTATGTTAACAGCCCGATCAAAACTTGCCTCTTCTGTTACACTGGGCCTTTCTATTATGTTGAGTCTTTCGGCTCTATCCATTTTGACTAGTTCTGCGATAATGTCCCTCTTCTTATGGTTGTTGGCCGGTCAGCCCTGGTTCTCCAGTAAGTTCTTGAGGGTAGAGCGCTTTAGCCATTCATACTGTGCTTCCATTGGCCTGTGTCCTCTTGTAGCTGTCCTTCTGGGCTGTGGAAATCCTCCCGCTGCTTGCCACCAATTGTAACGACACCCCGGGTATGAAAGGGGTTAAAGTAGTTTAGGACATCCCATTCCCGAACACAAAGGCAGCTACCGGACACTCCAATCAGTCGAACAAGAAACCCATACCAATAATCCCCCCCAAGTACGAGACAAGACTCTGTATTGAGGGTCAAACAGGAATCAGACTCTTTATTGAAAAGCATACAGGCTCTTTATATACACCTCAGAGTACTGCAGTCATCACAGGATAATGACCCAAATCCAGCCCCCAACATCACACAATGGTTACATAATGAGCCCCCAATAGACATTACTCTGAGTGTCAATACATCCCTTAGCAGACAACAGGTGATTTCATTAGCACACTTAACAATAGGTGAATGGAAAGCCACCTCAGACAAGATTATCACAATTTACTTATCCAGAGAAAAGCGACATCGTTAAACAATAGACAGTTGGTCTCCCTGCACCCAAAGTGACTCCCACCACATGTACCATGTAAATTAGCTGTGGCCAATGACAGCTAATCACAATAGTACACACTAAATGAATGGATGCCTCAAAAAAAAAAAAAAATTGTTGCTTATAACAGTGATTATCACTGTTATAAGCAACTATAGTGTGTTAAAAAAACAAACAAATCCTCATTGCCTCCCAAGTTGTACTATGATAACACTGTATTGCTCTGGTCACAATAATAAAAAAGAAAAGAATTAAAAAATTGAAAATAAATTAATATATATATATATTTATTTTTTTACATATGGTCACCAGTCAGTGTCCCTGATCACCACCACACCAGGTAAATGATGACACTGTACTGCGCTGGTGAACATTTTGTGAACATTTTATTATTTTAATTTCTAAATTTTTCAAACAATTGTGACAATTAGATTGTCTAATTTGGGAGGTATTTGTACTTGTCAGGACTCTGTGCAGGCTAGTCAAGTTCCTCCACCCCAAACTCGCTCATCCATGTCTTTATGAACCTCGCAATGTGAACTGGTCCAAATCATTGGGTGGACGGGGATTATGGTGTGGGGTTGTTTTTCAGGGATTGGGCTTGGCCCCTTCCTGTTACAACATGACTGCACACCAGTACACAAAGCAAGGTCCATAAAGACATGGATGAGCGAATTTGAGGTAGAGGAACCTGAACTCAACCCTACAGAACACCTTTGGGATGAATTAGAGCGGAGACTGTGAGTCAGGCCTTTTCGTCTATATCAGTGCCTGACCTTACAAATACGCTTCTGGAAGAATGGTCAAACATTCCCATAGACACACTTATAAACCTTGTGGACAGTCTTCTCAGAAGAATTGAAGCTGTAAAAAAATGGGCCAACACAATGACTGGGATGCCTTTAAAGTGCATGTGCTTGTAAAGGCAGGTGTCACAATACTTTTGGTAATACAGTGTATATGTCATAGTCTGTGAACTCCTCCTACAGACTAAATAGTACTGTATACCCTGATTTGGGTTATTTTTACCAAAGAAATGTAGCAGAATACATGTTGGCCTAAATTTATGTAGAAAGATTATTTTTTTGCAAAATTTTATAACATCTATTTAGTGTTTTCATCTATTTAGCACAAAATAAAAAAAACCCAGTGATGAATTAATACCAGGAAAAAAATGCTCTATTTGTAAGAAAAAAAATATACAACATTAATGTGCATACAGTTTTTCATGACCACGCAATTGTCATTCAAAGTGTGACAGCGCTAAAAGCTGTAAATTGGCCTGGGCAGGAAAGGGGTACAAGTGTCCGGTATTAAAGTGGTTAAAAAATAAATAAAAAAAGAGTTTTATTTTGCTTGTAGTGATTTCAGGTGAGTGTTTGGTGGTTTCTATCTCTGTTCATTGCATTTGAGCTTTATTTTATTTTATTTTTTATAGATCTTTAATTCATTTATTTCTTTTTTATGGGGTAAGCAACAGCAGCTTAAATAGCAACAGCAGCTTAAATCTGTTTAAGTCATCAGAACAGGTGCTCTTTATTTGCAGTGAAGCACTGAGCATTACTGCAGTGTTGTTTAGTCCAACAAAGCATCACAATATACAGTGCACCCAAACAGCACAGCCCCCAAACACTACTTATCCCCATACAGCTCTTGTACATTGTTTAAAGCCCTTTACTTATCCAGGGTAGTGATATGGGGTGCCTTGCCTCAGACCAATCTCAGGTTTCAAGTAGAACAGTAAGCATCCCCAGCTGTCCTATCCCCTCTCCTGTGGGTTTCTGTTAAACATTATTGATTACTGAAAGCACATCCCACCATAAACACCACAATTACAGTGATCCACCAAACGTTTCCCCAAAAAGGTTTGTCTCCCTATTCCTCTCTGACAACGCTGGTAATACATAACTCTGATTTCCCCCCTGATCCCGATAATAAACAGCTTCAGCGCTTGGTGGAGATTGGCAACTCTAGATGTACGCACTACGCAACCCAACAGGGTTGCCTGACCACACAGAACATCTTCTCCCTCGTACAACCTCCACTGAGATCATGGTCAGTCTATCAGGTGCACTATTTTTGCAACCAATACCAGATCCGGGACTATACACCAGACTTCTTACTCCCTTTGAGCAACTGTATGATGATGGACAATTCGTGCCGCACTTGCTGTGCTCCATATACTGTATATATATATATATATATATATATATATATATATATATATATATACACACAGTGCCTTGCGAAAGTATTTGGCCCCCTTGAACTTTTCAACCTTTTGCCACATTTCAGGCTTCAAACATAAAGATATAAAACTGTAATTTTTTGTGAAGAATCAACAACAAGTGGGACACAATCATGAAGTGGAACGAAATTTATTGGATATTTCAAACTTTTTTCACAAATAAAAAACTGAAAAATTGGGCGTGCAAAATTATTCAGCTCCCTTAACCACTTACCGCCCGCCCGCCGTCATATGACGGCGGGACGGTGCGGCTATTATCCTGGGCGGACGTCATATGACGTGACCCAGGAAATGCACGGCAAGCGCACGATCGCGGGCGCGCCGCCGTGCACTGCCGGTGTCGGGGTGTCCCCGGGACACCCCCCGTCACCGGCAGGGGGGAAACAGCCACTGGGCGTGGCTGTTTCCCACGTGATCGGCTGTGTTCCAATGACACAGCCGATCACAATGGAGGCGGCCGGGAGATGACCGCGCATGCGCGATCGGGAGCGCGCAGCGCGGTCATGTCGGTGGCACTGTGTTCCGTAGGAACACAGCTGTCACCGGCAGTAGTAAACAGTCACTGACAGTGACTGTTTACTATGTGATCGGCTGTGAATCCATTCACAGCCGATCAGAAAATGTAAACAAAGAGCAGTAACTCAGTGTTACTAGCTCTTCTCTCCTCATACAGTTTCCAGTATGAGGGGAGAAGAACTAGAAACAGTGAGTTACTGCTCTGTGTACCTGCAAAAGTAAAATCACACTAATAAAGGTCCCCCCACACAGTCCTCAGCCCCCCCCAATGTCACCTGTCACCCAACAGTCACCTCATCAGTGCCCAGAAATTGACACCCATAACGTTCACATGTGAGCACAGCGATCACGGGTAGAATCACCGCGATTCTGCCCGCAATCCGGAAATCATTGCAAATTGCGGGACGCCTGTGCTTTGCCCGTTTTTTGCAATAGCACCCCAAACGCTGTGCGATGTTGCCACCATTTCCGCCTGCCGAATCGCGGTAACATCGCGCAAACATCGCAAGACGCCCAAAAAAGGTACAAGAGCTTCTTTGGGGCGTCATGCGTTGTTTGCGTGATGTTACCTCGATTCGGCAGGCGGAAATCGCAGCAACATCGCACAGCGTTTGGGGTGCTATTGCAAATCACGGGCAACGCAGAGGCGTCCAGCGATTTGCAATGATTTCTGGATCACGGGCAGAATCGCAGTGATTCTGCCCGCGATCGCTACGCTCACATGTGAACGTAGCCTAAAATTCACCGGTCACCAGAGACTGCCATCAGTACCGCCGTGCACCATCGCCCGTCACCTGTCACCCATCAGAGACCATCGCCCGTCACCTGTCACCCAATCAATCACCGTCACCTGTCACCCCATCAGTCATCGTCACCTGTCACCCCATCAGTCATCGTCACCTGTCACCCCATCAGTCACCGTCATCTGTCACCCTATCAATCATCGTCACTTGACACCCCATCAGTGATCGTCACTTGTCACCCCATCAATCATCGTCACATGTCACCCCGTCAGTGATTGTCATCTGTCACCCCATCAATCATCGTCACTTGTCACCTCATCAATCATCGTCACCTGTCACCTCATCAGTCATCGTCACCTGTCACCCCATCAGTCATCGTCACCTGTCACCCCATCAGTCATCATCACCTGTCACCCCATCAGTCATCGTCACCTGTCACCCCATCAGTCATCGTCACCTGTTTGCCATATGCATGCAATCACTTACTGACCGCCTAACGACTATATGCGTCGGCCATTAAAAGCTAAATACTGGGGTTATGGCAGCAGATAGCCCCCATAACCCCGGTATTTTTTGAAACGGCGGGCGGTCGGCTTTCAGATAAGGGTGGTCCCAGTGGCGGATTCGCCGCGGAATTACCCTTACGGTGCAGGGGAAGAGGTGCCCCCCCCCCCTCCTGCCGCGTCCCAGACGTTTTCCCAGCTTACCAGACCCGCCGGCAGCGGGGAAAACTATCCGGTCCCGGATCCTCAGAGACAGGAAGTCGAGTGAGGGCAAGATGGCCCTCACTCAACTCTATGGTCTTGGAGGACCGGAGCTACGTCAAAAGACGTTGCCTAGCAACCGGTTTAAAGGGCCACTTTTTTTTTTCTTTTTTTTTTTTCCTCTTTCAACAATTTTTTTTTTCTTTTCTTTTTTAGGGTAGTTGTGAGGTGTGAGGTCTTTTTGACCCCAGATCTCACAATAAAGAGGACCTGTCATGCCTATTTCTATTACAAGGGATGTTTACATTCCTTGTAATAGAAATAAAAATGATCAAAACATTTTTTTTTTAAACTGTGTAAAAATAAAAAAATAATAAATAAAATAAATAGGAACAAAAAAAAAAAAAAATTAAAGCGCCCTGTCCCCGTTAGCTCGCGCGCAGAAGCAAACGCATACGCAAGTCCCGCCCACATATGTAAACGGTGTTCAAACCATACATGTGAGGTATCGCCGCGATCGTTAGAGCGAGAGCAATAATTTGAGCCCTAGAGCTCCTCTGTAACTCTAAGCTAGTAACCTGCAGAAATTTTTAAAATGTTGCCTATGGGGATTTTTAAGTACCAATGTTTGGCGCCATTCTGTGAGCATGCGCAATTTTGAAGCATGACATGTTGGGTATCTAATTACTCGGCGTAACATTATCTTTCACATTATGGAAAAAAATTGTGCTAAATTTACTGTTTTCTTATTTTTTAGTTCAAAAAAGTGAATTTTTTTCAAAAAAATCGCATCTGGAAGACAGCTGCGCAAATATGGTGTGATAAAAAATATTGCAACGATCTCCATTTTATTCTCTAGGGTCTCTGCTAAAAAAAAATATATAATGTTTGGGGGTTCCAAGTAATTTTCTAGCAAAAAAAATGATTTTAGCTTGTAAACACCAAGTGTCAAAAATAGGCTCAGTCTTAAAGTGGATAAATGGACAACTTTGTGTAAAGCGCTACTTGGATGTTAGGCCTATGTATGTGGCCAGGCTGTGAAAAAGTGTTACACATGTGGTATCGCCATACTCAGGAGGAATAGCAGAATGTATTTTGGGGTGCAATTTTTGCTATGTACATGCTATGTGTTAGAAATATTGCATAAATGGACAGCTTTGTGTAAAAAAAAATGTGTTTTCATTTTCTTTCCACATTTTCCAAAAACTTGTGGAAAAAAATGACATATTCAAAAGACTCATTATGCCTCAAAAATTATACGTTGGGCTGTTTGCTTTCCAAAATGGGGTCATTTTATGGGGGTTTCCATTGCCCTGGTGCTCCAGGGCCTTCAAAAGTGCGATAGGTTGTCAGGAAATTATATGTGTAATTTGTGCTCCTAGAATGCCGGACGGGGCTACTTGAATGTTAGGCCTCTGTATGTGGCCAGGCTGTGAAAAAGTCTCACACATGTGGTATCGCCATACTCAGGAGGAGTAGTAGAATGTGTTTTGGGGTGTAGTTGCAAGTATACATGTGCTGTGTGAGAGAAATAACCTGTTAATATGGCAATTTGTAAAAAAAAAAAAAAAAATCTTCATTTTGCAGAGAGTTGTGGGAAAAAATGACAACTTCAAAAAACTCTCCATGCCCCTTATTAAATACCTTGGAATGTCTACTTTCCAAAAAGGGGTCATTTGGGGGGTATTTGTACTTTCCTGACTTTTTAGTGTCTCAAGAAATGAGATAGGCCTTCAGTACATCAGGTGTGAGCAAGTGTGATCAATTTTCAATGATTCGCACCATAACTTGTGGACTCTATAACTTTCACAAAGACCAAATAATATACACTTACTTAGGTTATTTTTACCAAGGATAAGTAGCAGTATAAATTTTGGCCAAAATTTGTGAAGAAAAATGACTAATTTGCAAAATTTTATGACAGAAACAAAGAAAAATGCGTTTTTTCACGATATTTTCAGTCTTTTTTTATTTATAGCACAAAAAATAAAAAACCCAGTATTGATCAAATACCATCAAAAGAAAGCTCTATTTGTGTGAAAAAAAGGACACAATTTTTGTATGGGTACAGTGTTGCATGACTGAGTAATTCTCAGTCAAAGTGTGAGAGCGCTGAAAGCTGAAAATCGGTCTGGGCAGGAAGGGGGTGAAAGTGCACTGTAGGCAAGTGGTTAAGTTAATACTTTGTAGCGCCACCTTTTGCTGTGATTTCAGCTGTAAGTCACTTGGGGTATGTCTCTATCAGTTTTGCACATCGAGAGACTGAAATTTTTGCCCATTCCTCTTTGCAAAACAGCTCGAGCTCAGTGAGGTTGGACGGAGAGTGTTTGTGAACAGCAGTTTTCAGTTCTTTCCACAGATTCTCGATTGGATTCAGGTCTGGACTTTGACTTGGCCATTCTAACACCTAGATATGTTTATTTGTGAACCATTCCATTGTAGATTTTGCTTTATGTTTTGGATCATTGTCTTGTTGGAAGACAAATCTCCGTCCCAGTCTCAGTTCTTTTGCATACTCCATCAGGTTTTCTTCCAGAATGGTCCTGTATTTGGCTCCATCCATCTTCCCATCAATTTTAACCATCTTCCCTGTCCCTGCTGAAGAAAAGCAGGCCCAAACCATGATGCTGCCACCACCATGTTTGACAGTGGGGATGGTGTGTTCAGGGTGATGAGCTGTGTTGCTTTTACGCCAAACATAACGTTTTGCATTGTTGCCAAAAAGTTTGATTTAGGTTTCATCTGACCAGAGCACCTTCTTCCACATGTTTGGTGTGTCTCCCAGGTGGCTTGTGGCAAACTTTAAACGACACTTTTTATGGATATTTTTAAGAAATGGCTTTCTTCTTGCCACTCTTCCATAAAGGCCAGATTTGTGCAGTATACAACTGATTGTTGTCCTATGGACAGAGTCTCCCACCTCAGCTGTAGATCTCTGCAGTTCATCCAGAGTGATCATGGGCCTCTTGGCTGCATCTCTGATCAGTCTTCTCCTTGTATGAGCTGAAAGTTTAGAGGGACGGCCAGGTCTTTGTAAATTTGTAGTCGTCTGATACTCCTTCCATTTCAATATTATCGCTTGCACAGTGCTCCTTGGCATGTTTAAAGCTTGGGAAATCTTTTTGTATCCAAATCCAGCTTTAAACTTCTACACAACAGTATCTCGGACCTGCCTGGTGTGTTTCTTGCTATTCATGATGCTCTCTGCGATTTAAACGGACCTCTGAGACTATCACAGTTCAGGTGCATTTATACGGAGACTTGATTACACACAGGTGGATTCTATTTATAATCATTTATAATCAGAGTCATTTAGGTCAACATTGGATCATTCAGAGATCCTCACTGAACTTCTGGAGAGAGTTTGCTGCACTGAAAGTAAAGGGGCTGAATAATTTTGCACGCCCAATTTTTCAGTTTATTATTTGTTAACAAAGTTGGAAATATCCAATAAATTTCATTCCACTTCATGATTGTGTTCCACTTGTTGATTCTTCACAAAAAATTACAGTTTTATATCTTTATGTTTGAAGCCTGAAATGTGGCAAAAGGTCGCAAAGTTCAAGGGGGCCGAATACTTTCGCAAGGCACTGTATATATATATATATATATATATATATATATATATATATATATATATATATATATATAAGCAACTGAACTCGCCTCTGAAGAACTATGTCCCCCCCTGTATATCCGCTGGTTAGAACAGGACATCTTAATGAAAGCATAAATCAACATTTGCCTTGCCCAAAAATACTCTTTTAACCATTTTGAAGAACGGAGTTATAATTTATTGTCAAGGTCGTAGAGAGTCCAGGTTGTCCTCAAAGCATTTAATCCTCAAGTCTCCAAGATGTGGTGGCACACTCCTGGATATCTTATAGCAGGGCCCACTGTTACCCAGTTGCTCCTGGACAGGAGTTAAGAACATAGTTTCAAAACTCAACTCTGTAGACCTTGGTACCACTGCACCCTGGGCACTGATGAGACTGCATTTGAAGGCACTGGTGAGGCTGCATTTGATGGGCACTGGCAAGGCTTCATTTGATGGGCACGATGAGGCTGCATTTGATGGGCACTGGTTAGGCTGCTTTGATGGCTGCACTGATATTGCTGCACTGATGGGTTTTTGATGAAAACCATGGGCAGTAATCATGATGCATCATAGTTCATCACGGAATCAAATCGTTATTGACATAATAATTGTAATTGAATTGTGAGACCTGTGAAGATGAGCAGCTCTAGACTGTACATCACTTGAATTTAGCCTGGGCATGCTGGTGAGGCTGCATTTGATGGGCACAGTGAGGCTGAATTTGATGGGCACTGGTGAGACTGCATTTGATGGGCACTGGTGAGGCTGCATTTGATGGGCACTGGTGAGGCTGTATTTGACGGGCTCTGATAAGGCTGCATTTGATGGGCACTAATAAGGCTGCATTTGATTGGTACTCGTGAGGCTGCAATTGAAGGGCACTAGTGAGGCTGCAATTTATGGGCACTGGTGAGGCTGCAATTGATAGGCACTGATGAGACTGCATTTGATGGGTACTGGTAAGGCTGCACTGGTGACCACTGATGAGGCTGCACTCATGAGACTGCACCCATGAGGCTGCACTGATGGGCACTGATGGGTTTTCGATGAAAACCATGAGCAGTAATCGTGATGCATCAAATCAAATTGAATCCTTGACATGGTAATCATAATCAAATTGAATCGTGAGACCAGTGAAGATGCACAGATCTAGACTGTACACCATTTGAATGAGGCCTGTGGGTGCATTCTTGATTTGTGGAGGCAAACCACTCCACCGACCCTAAGCCACTGGTTCTCTAGAAACTAGCAAATTTAGAACAATGGAAAGCTTGACAGCATTAACCCAAACCAGAGAATACCAATTCAGGGATACCTGCTCCTCCCAGTACCTAGATACAATGTCTGATGCCATGAATCCCCATCATTGAAAAGTTGGGTTTTGACATCATTAGCCCTCGCTAGCTATTCGCCTTTTCTCTTGTGGAGGTGGAGGGAGTTGAAGCAGATGAAGTGGAGAATTTGCCCCCTCCTCTGGCCCTCTCAGCTCTTTCTTTCCCTATACCTGCAACTGCCTTTTTTTGTGATTTTTTTTTCCAATCCTGTCCCCCAGTATCTGAGATACAACTAACCCTGCTTTGGGGTGAGATCCCTATCTCCCTCCTCTTTTTTTGTTTGTTTTTTCTTTTTCCTATCCTAATTTTTCTTGACAAGAGTCTGCCTTCCAACCAGAGATGGATCTTCCCTTAGAACTGGTGTAGTATACGGACCCCCAGAACAGACTGAAGACTCTAAAAACTTGTTGATTGACGAGATAACTCAAATGGCAATAATGGGAGAGGTTTTGATTATGGGTGACTTAAACAAGCCTGACATTAACTGGAATTCTCAGACTGCGATTACAAGCAGGGATCTAATGAAAGCACTGAATGGGGTTTCTTTAAACAGTTTGTAAAAAGCACTACACTGGGTGACCATATTCTAGACCTAGTACTGACAAATGGCCCTCTCAGCTCTTTCTTTCCCTATACCTGCAACTGCCTTTTTTTGTGATTTTTTTTTTCCAATCCTGTCCCCCAGTATCTGAGATACAACTAACCCTGCTTTGGGGTGAGATCCCTATCTCCCTCCTCTTTTTTTGTTTGTTTTTTCTTTTTCCCATCCTAATTTTTCTTGACAAGAGTCTGCCTTCCAACCAGAGATGGATCTTCCCTTAGAACTGGTGTAGTATACGGACCCCCAGAACAGACTGAAGACTCTAAAAACTTGTTGATTGACGAGATAACTCAAATGGCAATAATGGGAGAGGTTTTGATTATGGGTGACTTAAACAAGCCTGACATTAACTGGAATTCTCAGACTGCGATTACAAGCAGGGATCTAATGAAAGCACTGAATGGGGTTTCTTTAAACAGTTTGTAAAAAGCACTACCCTGGGTGACCATATTCTAGACCTAGTACTGACAAATGGGGGATCGACTGTCTAATGTTGAGGTGGGAGAGAATTTGGGTTTTAGTGATCACCAATGTCTTTGGTTTGATATTAAAACAAGAACTGAAAAATCATATACATAAACAAGTTTTAGATTTCAAAAGGACACATTTTGCTGAAATGGGGACATTTCTAAACAATTAATTGAAAGGTTGGATTAAATTGACAGTAGAAAGTAATCAGTGGGCATTATCAAATTCTACCATCCTGGCAACTAGATTATATGTCAGGCAAGTTAGTAAGAATAAACGGAAGAAAAAAACAAATATGGTTCACTTAAGATTTTAGTTGGTTAGTAAAGGAAAAAAAAACAAAAAAAAAAAAAAAAACAGGATATAGAAGATTCAAGAAAACAAGAGTTGTAGCTGAGAGAGCGGAGTATAAAAATAGACAAAAGGAGGCCAAACACATGATTAGTGATGCCAAAGCACAGACAGAGGAGGAAATTGATAAATCTATTAAGAGAGGAGATAAAACCTTTTTTAGGTACATTCGTGATAGTAGAAAAACATACAATAAGATAATTAAAATGAAAACTGAGCACAACACATATGTTGAGGGAGACCTGGATGTAGCAAACCATTTAAATAATTTTGTTCAGCCTATTTAAAAACAAATTGTACTAGCAATAACAAGTTGGGAAATTGTATTGGTTCTAGTAATGACAGCTCATTTATAGGATTTCTGGAGACAGAGGTTGCAGGTGAACTGACTTGTTTAAAGCTTAATAAAGCAATAGGCCTTGATGGCATTTATCCCAGAGTTCTAAGAGAAATTCAAGATATAGTTGTTGGACCATTAGAGGATCTTTTTACTCAATTTCTTCTAACAGGAGAAGTTCCCCATGACTGGCAGACAGCTAATGTTGTCAAATAACAACAAAGAGCAGAGCCGCTCAGGTGTCAGTTCAATGGCTGGTGCTGGTCAGATCCGCCGTCCAAGCAATAGAAAATCCAAGAAAGTAGACCGCACTCAGGAAATGTAAGATGAAAACAATCAAAACTCCTTTATTCTTCTTCGGTACAGCAGACAGACAATACAATGCTCATAACAGACGTGTCGGGTTGACGCGTTTCACAATGTAGATCGCTTACTCATAACCACACACTATGGAACCGTTGAAGCCGACATACATTTGTAGGTAAACCAAAAAAGGGAGGTGACCGAAGAATGTAATTGCATGCACCTTGAATTAATTGATTGATAAGAAACAGGTGTAGGTTCAGCAAGTCCACAGTTCCACAGTGAAAGACAATTAGATACAAAACTCCTTCACCACATAGGGGAATGGAGATATACATACAAACAATATAAAACCATATGTGTGACTAATACAAAGATATAATGCAATAGCTGAAAAAATAGGAACCAATAAATAAATGAGTCATACATGAGTGAATAAAAAACCCCATCGTTGAATGCTTTAAACTCTGGTGGCAAGGACATAATAAATAAGAAACAAATATATGTAAAAAGTGGTCGTCCAATGTATGGAAAGGATCTCTCAGATGTATATATGAAAAAGATAATTTATTGAAGCAACGTACCAGATCTTACACTGATATTAATCCTAAAAAAGAGAGGATGACTCCCATGCATATAAAGAATACCGTATTATGTGTGAGAAATAAAATGTGAAAAATGTGAAAAAAAAGTGAAAAGAACTCGGGAAAAGAAAAAACAACATTTTTGACAATTGATGAAAAAACGTAAAATCAATGTGAATAAAAATAGATGATGATGGTAAAAAATTGTGGAAGTATGTATACTTCTAGATATAAAATGTGAAAGAAATAGTGAAAAATTAAAAAAATATTTAAAAAATATTTATTCTTCTTCCAAAAACGTGTGAAGAAGGATGATCAAGTGAAAATGATAATGATGTAATGTAATAAAAAATAACAAAAAGTAACAATCCGTCAAGTGTGTATCGTAATCAATGAAAATTGATCTATATATAAAAAAACGGAAAAGACGGGATAAAACTAAGAGTAGTGTGCATCTAGTGTGCGTGATAGTGAAATGTAATGGAAGTATAGGTTAACATATCAATGAAGACGACTCATATAGAAAATATAAAATATGTATTATCATGCCACCAGAGGATAAGCACCAAAAAGAAGCCTATAGGTTCCCATTTTTGCAGATGTATCTAGACTGACACCAAAGTCGCCATGTATAAATTCACTAATTAAGCATGTAAATAATTGATCGGCCAAATACATAGTTCAAAGAAACACTCGAAAACAGAAACGCATGCATACAAAATATATATAATATAAAGAAGAACCATTTCATGAAGGCATGTTCTATTTATTCGAGTGCGTCCGTGAATGTAATGGGACATATAGATATAGTGAAGAACCAGTAAACATTAATTTAACATAGAAAATCACTATATAGTGAACATAATAAAATATAAACTGGAATGGAAAAATATATAAGACATGGCGAGATGGTGGCAAAGAAAGGGAAGACCCCCTCTTCCAATGGTGACTTTAATAATCAAAAATATATAGAAATTTTAACTAATAACCATTGTTGACACTCAGACAGCTTGTTGACCTTAAATGAATGCATATTGATGAATAGCAAAATATGACAATAGAAATAAAGTGACTGGTGCATAGAATATATCAAGAAAGGAAGGGCTCGAAGAAGCTCGGAACGAGCTTCAAATAGAGCCTCAAAACAGGGAAATGGCAATGACCTGACATGAGACTAAGGGCCTAAAAAAACCTTATTATTTAGAGAAAAGGAGAAAAGTAAAAGGTAAAAGGAAAAAGAGAAAAAGGAAAAATCTCAAAGCTATATGGAGCTACATGGCAGAATCCTTCAAACCATTACCGGATGGCGATCAAAAAACAGAAGCAAATGACTCCTGACATATAACCATGAATAACCACGGGGTTCATGGCTGAAAACCAAAACCAGAAAGATACATAAAAATAAAAATAAAAATAAAAAACCAACAGACAGCTAATGTTGTACCTATCCATAAGAAGGGCAGCAAGGAAGAAGCTGGCAATTACAGGCCAGGATGTTTAACATCAGCTAATCAAATTAGTCAATTTAAAGGAATCACTTCCAAAAAGAAGGATCATCGATCACTTAAAAAAAAACACAACTTGTTGGACCAAAAGCAGAATGGCTTTACTGAGGGCAGATCATGTCAGACTAATCTGATAATATTTTTTGACTATATTACCTCTGTTTTGAACCAGAGAGGTGCTATGGACATGGCATATCTTGATTTCAGCAAGGCATTTAATACAGTTCCACATAATGATTCAATACAAAAGTTGTACAAGCTAGGACTTAACCCTTGGGTGGTTCAGTGGATATGCAGTTGGCTAACACGCTGCCAGTGACCCACAGACAGGCTTGGTTTTGGCACTACTGTGTGCCACATCTTACTTCCCAAGACACTGAATACTGGATACACTGATCTATACATACGTTGTTTCCCTGAAGTCTGGGCCAGTGTTGCTATGTCATCTAACTGATCCTCTCAATATATTACCATATACACTTCAAAGACTTTGATACCTTTACCTTCACTTTTCTCGTTGAAGGACAACACTTCATCCATTTGGGATCCTTGTAAGACCCCCGGGGATTTAGCGGTTGCCATCCACCTGCCGCCTCTTAGCAAGCAGCGCCATCCTGTTGGCATTGTCACTTACAGCACACTCTCTCCTCCGTCTGCTCTTTATGGCTTTTTACTGTACAAGGCCATCTTGCTGCCTTTAACATCTATCTGATACGCAGACATAACCCCTATTTTTATGTATATGCAAATGACTATTAAAAATGCTTTTCAATTAAAGTGACGGATTCATTTTTTTATCAATACGATTTAGGAAATCACAATACTCCATTCATATACCCCTGAAGAAAGGTGATCCTACCTGAAACACGTCTGGTTTGGAGGATTTCCACATGTTATTTCACATTTCGTGATTTATATCGTATATCAGCTGTTGTTTTGCTTTTATTCAAATAACTTAGGTTTTATACTTTTTTTTGTCTCCATGTCTGTTTTGTACTGCACATACTTGTATACCATGATCCATTGATCTTTTTTAATGTATTAATAAAATTATATTTTCATACCTATTGGATGTGTGGTAGCCTACATAGTGCCAACCCAAGGGGGATTTTCTTGCTCTTTGCACAAAGAAAAAAAAAAAGGGCAAACTCGATGGACTACTCTGTCTTTTTCGTTCAATTCGTTTTTATTCATTTCAAACACGGTAAGAAAAAGCTTACAAACATGTAAAGAGTCCAACAATCGGACCATGTAAAAACAAGACAAAATAGCAGTGTTCATACTTTAGTAGATACATTCGCATAGTACAGATAATATGAGTAACATAAGATCTATAAGGCAATAGTGTGACAGATAAGCCGCCACCAGGAGCATCAAGGCGCAAATGCACCCTATATTTTCTCTGAGGTTTGTTTGTGGTGAGACCCGGGCTTGGACACCCCCAATGGGAGCAATAACTGTGTCCTCGTCCCGGTCCCACCCAGGTGCTAGGGGGTATGACCCATAAGGGGGTGACGTCCCCATGGTGGCCATAGGTTAAAGGTGTGAACACCTAGGTCAGTCGTTGGTCATTGAAGAAAATGAGAAACTAAAGTAACAAGAGGAAGTGTGGAGTAAAGGTTCAGACAAACAATAAAGGAAAAGAGGGAGGAAACCAAAAAGAAGAACAGTACAAAAAAAACACCAAATATGTCAATGATAAATCATCATCAAGAAAACATTAAAAAACTCGGGCTACACCCTACTAAGGGTGTGTTTTCGGGAACTGCACACACCAGGCTGACCATACGTTCGAATATCGTTTAAGAGAACCATTGCGAAATGCAAAGAATTCCTCATAGGAGCAATGTGCCTGCACTCTACTGATCACGTCTGTGACATTCGGGGCATCAAGTGACTTCCATTTAGATGTAATAGCTAGCCTTGCTGCTATCAGGATATGGGTTATAATCATTCTATGTTGCTTGGGAAATCTATCGATTCCTAGGTTCAAGATCGCAAGATCTGCTTTAAGGGAAAAAATCAGACCTGTGACGTGGGCTATCAGTCTGGTCACAGCGTTCCAAAAGCTACAAAGGCATCTGCAGCCGAAACATGATATGCAGTAAAGTGCCCGTGCCGTCGCAGCTTCTCCAGCACAAGTCAGAGGACTGAGGGAATATGCGGTTCATGCGTACAGGGGTTAAGTAGCTCCTATGAAGAAGTTTCATGGCCAGTTCCCAATGGTTCGTACAATGGGATGCTTTGGGAATTGAAAGCGAGGCTAGTCCCCATTCTTTAGGGGTATATAGAGCCTGAAGGTCCCTCTCCCAGTTAAGCATACTCATGGTTTTATGGTATTTCAACCGGTCTTGTAAGTGGGTATAAAACCACGAAATGCCTTTCGGGTTTGTGTAGACGTGAGGTTAGGTATATTGCCATACCTCAGATGGCAAGGTGCAGGTAGTCTCAGGATATCTAACATGGTAATATTTAAGTTGAGCATTTGCATAGTAATGGGACCGATTAGCTTGTGCTAGATAGAGTCGATAGGAGGTGTTTTGAGGGTCAGTTCCTATGGGGAGTTTTAAGGACGGAATTAGGAACTCATACACGGCTAGGGAGAGCTCCACAGTATGAGTAGTGATGTGACTTTGGAGGCGGGAGGAAACAGCCCTCCAGGCCTCCAGAGTAGCATCTATGGATGGAAAACTGGTGTAATATAGTGGTCTATTTAGGGTAGTAGCCATCAGTAAAGAGGGGAGGTCCCTTCCCAGGAGAATCGCTTTTTCAATGCAAACCCATAGTTTATCCGTGGAAGGCTCGAACCAAGCCTGTAATTGATCCAGAAGGGCTGCTTGATAGTAATTGCGCAAATTGGGAAGGCCAGGGCCCCCCGATGCCTTTGAACGAAGCATGATCGAAAATGGGATTTTGGCCAGCTTGCCCCTCCATAGAAAGTGGCGGATCATACTGTTTAGTGAATTAAAGTAGGACATTGGGATATGGACTTGCACCGTGCGGAAATAATAAAGCAATTTTGGCAAAGTTTGCATCTTAAAAGCAGCTACCCTACCTAGCCAGCTAAGTTCATGGTTAGCGATGTGACCCAGATCCAATTTGATCTTATTCAATAGAGTAAGATAGTTCTGCTTAAATGTGTCTTTTGATGGGGAAGTGAGGGTGATCCCCAGGTAAGGTAGTGTTTTTTTAACCCAGTTAAAGGGGAACGAGGATTTAAGTAACCGTAAAGTGGAGTTGGGACGTGTAAGGGCAGGCAGGGGGATTTAGCGACATTAAGTTTGTAATAGGAGATACGCCCAAAGGATTCCAAAAGATCAGATGTAAATTTAAGGGAAGTAGCCGGGGAAGTAAGGGTGAGGACTACATCGTCAGCAAACAATCCCAACTTATGCTCCTTGTCACCCACAGAGATGCCTTTGATACAGTCTTGTTGCCTAATGGCCTCCGCCAGGGGCTCCATCATCAGTGTAAAGATGATAGGAGGCAGAGGACACCCCTGACGCGCGCCATTTGTAATATGGAATTTCGTGGACATTTCAGCTGACGTATAGATATAGGCCGAGGGGGTTGTGTAGAGAGCCGTGATTGCTGACAAGATAGGGCCAGCAAAGCTTAAAACCGCTGTAGAGTAGTCTTTAAGTACCCCCAGTGTATGCGGTCGAAAGCCTTTTCGGCGTCGAGCGTCAGAAAGGCTGTTGGTGTCTCCGTTCAGCAAGTTTAAGTAAGTTAAGCATCCTACGGGTGCCGTCAGGGGCCTGGCATCCCTTTACAAATCCGACCTGGTCTGGGTTGATTAAATCAGGAGGGATGGGGGCAAATCTGTTGGTCGAGAATTTTCGCGTATATTTTAATATCGCTATTGAGCAGCGAAATGGGGCGGAAATTGGCAGGGGTATCCGGCTTTTTACCAGGTTTTGGCAGGGCGACTATGACAGCTTCCAACATCTCTGCAGGAAACGGTGTGGAAGAAAGAACTTTGTTGAGCATATGTGGCACTAAGATATCCTCAAAGGTTTTTGTAGTACTCTGCTGACATGCCGTCGGCCCCCGGAGATTTGTGCGCGGGCAACGAACGGATCACCGCAGAGATTTCAGTCGCGGTAACTGGCTCGTTTAACCCGCGCAGAACTTCTTCCGAGAGGACTGGGAGGTTTAGAGGTCTTAGAAACTCCAACATTTAGCTCCCCGAGGGTTGTGTAGTGTCAGGGTCCATGTGCAGATTGTAGAGATTAGTGTAATATTTACGGAACGCATTGGCAATGTCAGTGGGGTGATAAACTACTTTAGCCGTGGAAGGATCTTTGATGCTACCCAGTCTAGTGCTTGCCTGTTTTTTGCGGAGATAGTTGGCCAGGAACTTCCCTGCTTTGTTACCGTGGGAGTAATAGGTAGCCCTTGTCTTCCTAAGGTGGAGTTGGTGTTCTTCCATAAAATGCGTTTTAAGGTGTTGTCTACATTGTAGTAACTCTGATGTATTCGCAGGGGTAGGGTCTATCTTATGTTGACTCTCTAAGGTTTTAAGTGTCGACAACAGAGTGTTGAGGGCCTGGAGCTTACGCTTTTTTCCCTAGCAGCTATTTGCAATTGTATCCCCCTGCTGAAGGCCTTGTAGGGCATTCCACAGGGAGAACACATCAGTGTCAGGCAGATCATTCAGGGAGAAATAGTCCACCAGATGACGATGCAAACGATCTCTCAGATCCGGTTTGGAGAATAAGAACGTGTTGTTGCGCCAAAGATGAACAGGGGTAGCTTTAACACGTTCCTCCAATCGAAGAGAGATCGGAGCATGGTCAGACCATGTCATGGCGTGAACAGTCACCGAACTTGCATGTGAGATCAAGGTAACATCAGATAAAAACAAATTGATTCTAGAATATGACCCGTGGGGAGCCGAATAATAGGTGTAGTCCCGATCAGTAGGATTTAGGCATCTCCACAGGTCATACAAGTAATACTCATGAAGCAATGGGCAAAGCTCAGGTCTAGGGCGCTTCTGTGGAACAGAACAGTCTAGGGTAGAGTCAACTATGCAATTAAAGTCCCCCCCTAGTAGCACTGAGCCCACTTTGCATGCATTAACTTTTTTTATGAGCGAGCGTAGGAATGAAATTTGCCCCGAATTTGGGGCGTACACATTAACCAAGGTATAATTAGCATTGTTTAAAGAACAGGTCAGCATCAAAAATCTTCCTTTAGGGTCCTCAAAGGAGTCCTGCACCTGAAAAGCAACCAAGTTGTTAATAGCTATAAGTACCCCTCCTCGCTTTTTAGTCCCTGAAGCTGTGAAAACATAGGGAGGGGGTGTTTTGTGGCAATAAAATGTGTCTCTTGAATAAAGAGGACGTCCGCTTTCAAAGTCCTAGCATCCCGCCACATAGCTCGCCTGTGAAAGGGACTGTTCAGGCCATGTGCATTCAGAGAGACAAAATTAAGAACCATGGGGACAGAGCATGAAGGAGATAGGTACTAGTAGCCACAACTTGCATAGATCATAAGAGGATACAAACAATATACTTGCTGTGCCAGTCCTGGGCGGAGGTCTTAGACACCGATGATCAGACCAACACGGCAGCCAGGCGTGGTGTGAAGTTCCAGTTGTAACATCAATTCCAATGGTGTAGGAAGGCGGTGGTGAAAAAAAAAGAGACAGAAAAAAAAGGATAACAACAAAAACAGTTAAACAATTACAAAAGTGACAGAGGTAAACCTCCATATGCGAAACAGTCCGCATAACGGTGGTGGGGGTAATTTCTCCGCAGCCAAGCCTGCAATCACTGCAGGGAAAGGACATCCATGTGGCCTCGAGGGCCTAAGGTAGAGCAGCAAAGAGCATTCAATCTTGCTTAACTTGTCGCCATTCAGGAGCCACTCGGCTAGGTCTCGCTGGTTCTGCAGGGAGGTTGCCGTCCGGGGGAAGAAGGCCCCATTTCCTGGCCAGGAGGAGACCATCTCCCATTGTTTTGATCGCATAGGTCCTGCCGTTTTTAGTCACCAATAGTTTGGTTGGAAAGCCCCAGGAGTATGTCAGTTGATTATTGCTCAAAAGTTTAGTCAAGGAAAGGAGTTTTTTGCGGGCTTGCATGGTATGTTGTGACAGGTCAGCATATACAACAATGCCAGTGTAGGGTTCAGGGAGGGAGGGAGTCTGTCTAGCAAAGCGCATTAGATCGTCCTTAACATGAAAGAAATGAATCCTTGCAATCACGTCACGGGGTACCTTTTCAGGGAGGAAGCTCGGCTTCGGGAGCCTGTGGGCACGATCTTCTGTGATTTCCCCAGCCGGGTGTCAGGTAGCAGGGCTTGGATGAAGCGCTGGAGGTAGTGCCGCAATTCTGATGGCGGAATGGACTCCGCCACTCCCCGCAGCTTAACGTTATTCCTGCGGGACCTGTCCTCTAGGTCCGCAAGTTTACTTTTAAGCATATCCAGCTCCTCATCCCTGTCATTGTGAGCGTCCACAAGCTCGTTATGGGCAGTAGTAAACTCCGCCATCTTGTGCTCCACCTGGTCCACCCGACTCCCCACCTCCCCAAGTTCGAGTTTCATGCGGGACACACACTCCAGCAGAGCCCTCTGCATGGAGCCTTGGAAGGTGATTAACATGTCCTTCATGACCGTGTCTTTCAGTGGTTGGCCTGTAGTGGGAAAGTACTGGATACTGTCATGGAACTCCAGTGTGCTGTCTGAGAGGTTGAGGCCTACTCGGTCCCTGGCATAGGTATGGGCCTCAGTGCGTTTAGGGGCCGATTTCTGGGGGCTCTGGTGGGGAGTACGGCCCATCGAGGAGCTGGGGCTTCCATGCTGGGATCGATAGTCCGCACCGTTGTCCTCCCTCCTGAATTGGGAGCCGGGGCTGGTGGACCATCTTGTGATGCCGGTGTGCTGGCAGAGTAAAACGTTAGTTTGCGGGGGCAGCCACACGATTTTCGTTTCCCCATGGTACCAGAAGGTAGAGGGGGTAAAGGGTTGCCTCACCAGATCTCGGATTGCTGTCTGTAGTCGCTGATGGTCCGGATTGCAGGCGGATGGCACGGAGCTCTCCTCTCAAGCGGCCATCTCCATCAGCCGCCGGCCACACCCCCCGTCTACTCTGTCTTTTTCTGACGTCACTTTTCTATGTTTCTATGACACAAGGGAAGGAGGACATTTCTATGGTTTAAGTAAGAAAATTACATTGATAAGACCTGATAAGACCTTATTCTCATTCCAAGCCAGGAAAAATAGTAAGGGTCTTATCCAGCACACAATATATCTGGTGATCTGATGGGGAGACTTGCAATGTTCAATGTCATAATCGCCACTCTGTCTAAATGTTACGTTCTTTACCATGGATGTTTTTTCTATATTACTTCTCTGAGAGACAATTTTCTTGTTATTGGACTACTTGGATTTTCATTTGATTATTGTTAGTGACTCTGCCTGTTCCCGACCTTGCCTTTTCGACTACTCCTTTGGATTTTCACTGATTTTGGTTGCTGACTCTGCCTTTTCCGACGCCTCTTTCTGGTATCTTCCCGTGGACTGCTGCCTTGGTTCACTGATTTCTCTCTCTGCTAACTGTGAGTGCTTGTTTGGTGTTCCTTGATATAGCGTGTGTGCACTTTCTATTGTGGTCCCATATTTCGGGCTGTAGGATCTCAATCGCCCTTCCACCTGATACTGGGATAAGAAGACTACTGGTCAGGGAACCTGGAGGGATGGTTAGAGTCTCCTGGCAGACCTGACACTGCTAGCTGTTCATCTGTAGAAGCATATGGAGAGCTCCTGTCAACTAAGTCTCTAACATATCAGAGTGCTGGAAATGGAACAAATTGGAGCCTGTGCAAACAGACATTTTAGCGTGATGTAAACCTGTATGCTGGTATTTAAAAAGCTTTTTTTTTTTTCAGAAGAGAGGTGCCTAACCAATCTCTCCAAAATTGTCGTCTGTTCAAAAGGCTTTCTAGCTATGGTGCAAACCTGTATGCTATTTCCATTGTCAGTGTCCAAAAAAACACAAAAGGGTTGATTAAATAAAGGCAAATAGTCTGTGCACTGCTAGTGCACTTGCAAGTGCACTGTAAGTGTACTGCAAGTGCATTTGTGCTAGATCTGAGGGGAAGCTCTGAAATGAGGGAAAGCTCTGCTGATTTTTATTATCCAATCTTGTGCAAACGACATGCTGTCTTTATATTTTCCTTGCATGTTCCCCTCATATCTAGAGCAACTGCACTTGCACATGCACAGACTATTTGCCTTTAGTAAATCAACCCCAATGTTTTTTTGTTGCTGTTTGTGGTGCAAACCTGTATGCTATTTCCATTGTTGGTGTAAAAAAAAAAAAAAAAAAAAAAGAAAAAAATATATATTTTTTTAATGTTGGATGCTTAATGCCTGTTCAATTGCTCATGAATCGCAAGCTGTCTATATAGGCTTAATAGCTGTGCTGCAAAAGTGTCATATTTATTTCCGTCTTCCAAAGAAGAGACGAAGCTTAGATTTCAAGATGCAATCTGATTTCTTTCTCTCCTTTCAAAAATTGCAGTCTACATGAGAAAAGCTAATATGTCCTTCAAAACTGTTAAAATTGAAACTTAGAAAACAGCTCTAAATGTTCTTTATTTTACATGTAATCTGCCTGTTCACTCTCTCTTTAATAGTGGATTAACAAAAGGGCTTCAAGAAGGCTGCATCGAATGTTTAAAATTGTTTCGGTATATGGTCTGAGAAAAAAAAGACCTGATCTGGAATTTGTTCATCCCAGATCTCTCTCTAGCATCGAATCCTAACAAGGAGATTAGGGAAATTAGGGAGTACATACCGCCCAATTGCTAAACTGCTCAGTTTTTCTAGTTTGTTGGTTTAAAAAAACAAAGCCCACTCTAATATACATTTTAGGAGGATCAATCCTGTCTAGGCTCTGTTACTTGTTTTGCCCTTGTTTGGCAATTTACATGATATTAATAGCGCTAGAAAAACTTTTTTGTATTAAGCTGTATACTATACATAGAACAATATTGTTTAGTCGTATTGCCTCTTCTGCTTCCAACACTCAATTATTACTACTACTACACAAAGAAAGTCTTAACATAAACTTCTTGCATATTTTTCTGTTGCCCTTTTAGCCATTCCAAAATAGCCTCTCCTCACTGAATAACTTTAACATTTTTTTTTTTTTTGGTACATGTTCCGCAGGTCAGTGCCCAGCCCCAATGCCTTTTCTGTGTTGGCCTCTTAAACTGTAGCTTAGAAAATAGCTATTGCTGAAAATAAATGTTTGGCTTCCATTCATTTCATGGAGGTTTGGATTCCAGAACCAAATTTCAATAACGTTCGCAGAATATTCACCAAACCAAATCCAGAAATGTTCAGCTCATCACCACCCTCTAGGTTCTGGAGATTATAAAGGTAAAAATTTGTTAGTATATTTTACCAGAAATATTTAGAACCAAGTGCTATAATAATATATTATATATATTAGAAAAAGAAAGAAAACATGCCAACCTTCTCAACTATAATGAGAACTAGACTAAAGTAGGACAGCACTTTACAGGGTGCCTTAGTATGTAGTTTCATAGATATTTCCATATGTACGTATATAACCAAAATTTTTGCTTTTATTACAAATTACAAAGAAGTTTTAACAGGACTCCTTACTAGTTAGCTGAGATAAATACTGAGATATTCTGTACTCCACAGAAAAGAAAGCTTTTTTAAAGTAGAAAAGTAAAATCTTATTGCAGGAATTAAATTAACTTTGTAAACATAATAAATGTGTTGGCACTTTTAATGTGTTTGAAGAAAAGCCGAAAGAATTTTGGATGCCACCATGACTAGTGAAGACGGTGGAAAGTTAATAATTTTATTTGCTCGAAGTGGAACTAGACACCTTTGCTTTTCCAGGCCTGTGATAATTATAACCATTTAATATCACTCATCAGTCATATAGAGGCTGGAAGTAACAGAGAAATTGACATTTAGAAAAGGGCATTGAGACCTTGTATGTGGTTTATAGTTCGAATTCCAGGCACAAAAAACCTCACCTTTACATTATTGCGGCTGAAAAGAAACCTGTTTCCGCTCTTCTTTCCTCTTCTGTGAGGGTAAGTTCTTGCAATAGATTTGGGTTTGATTGCTCCTCAGCCCTTTCCTCCTTGTTATCCCGGTGCCCAGTTCTCTGCATGCCAGTAGTACATGTATGCCTAGAGTGGTACCATTTAACTTGTGTTAATTATGTATTACTTACAAATGTCTATACAAAATGTTAATTCTTTCTTTTTTTTTTGTTTTCAGTTACCACTCCTATTCTCCTTTTGGTGTACTTTTAAAAAACGGAGAAGTTTTCTCTCAGTTCACTTTTCGGCAGTTCTCAGAGGAAAATGATCTCCTCTGGCATCCTGTTTAGGAGGCCGAGAACTTCACTTCTCAGAGGGAGAACAGAGGAGAAGTTTTTCCTCTGAAAACGACCGAGATCCGTGTAAAACTGGGTGGACTGCCTGTAATCTCACGAGATATTGTGAGATTACAGTGCCGCCAAGTTTAAAAAGTGAAACCAAAGTTTAAAAGAACATGTAATGACATGTTCTGACACATGAAAACTAACTGAATATCTTTCTATCTATCTATACACACACACATATACAGTATATATACATACAGTGTATATATACATATATACATACAGTATACAGTGGGGATCGAAAGTTTGGGCACCCCAGGTAAAAATTTGTATTCATGTGCATAAAGAAGCCAAGGAAAGATGGAAAAATCTCAAAATACAGATTAGACATTCTTATAATATGTCAACAAAAGTTAGATTTTATTTCCATCATTGACACTTTCAAAATTACACAAAACAAAAAAATGGCATCTGCAAAAGTTTGGGCACCCTGCAGAATTTATAGCATGCACTGCCCCCTTTGCAAGGCTGAGACCTGCCTGTGTCATGGATTGTTCTCAATCATCGTCTGGGAAGACCAGGTGATGTCAATCTCAAAGGTTTTAAATGCCCAGACTCATCTGACCTTGCCCCAACAATCAGCACCATGAGATCTTCTAAGCAGTTGCCTAGAAAACTGAAACTGAAAATAGTTGATGTCACAAAGCTGGAGAAGGCTATAAGAAGATAGCAAAGCGTTTTCAGATGTCAATATCCTCTGTTCGGAATGTAATTAAGAAATGCCAGTCATCAGGAACAGTGGAAGTTAAAGCAAGATCTGGAAGACCAAGAAAAATATCAGAAAGAACAGCTCGCAGGATTGTGAGAAAAACAATTCAAAACCCACCTTTGACTGCACGATCCCTCCAGAAAGATCTGGCAGACCCTGGAGTTGTGGTACACTATTCCAGGGCTTCCCAAACTTTTTTGGGCCGAGACCCACTTATGAATACAGATTTTTTTCGGGACCCACTTGCTTGTAATTGAATTGTAAAGCGCTACAGAATTAAGGTATAGCGTGCCCCCTTTCAATGCAGAGAGACCAGCGTGCCCCCTTTCAATGCAGAGACACCAGCGTGCCCCCTTCAATGCAGAGATACCAGCGTGCCCCCTTCAATGCAGAGATGCCAGCATGCCCCCTTTCAATGCAGAGATGTCAGCATGCCCCTTTCAATGCAGAGATACCAGCATGCCCCCTTTCAATGCAGAGATGCCAGCATGCCCCCTTTCAATGCAGAGATGCCAGCATGCCCCCTTTCAATGCAGAGACACCAGCGTGCCCCCTTCAATGCAGAGATACCAGCATGCCCCCTTTCAATGCAGAGATGCCAGCATGCCCCCTTTCAATGCAGAGATGCCAGCATGCCCCTTTCAATGCAGAGATACCAGCATGCCCCCTTTCAATGCAGAGATGCCAGCATGCCCCCTTTCAATGCAGAGATGTCAGCATGCCCCCTTTCAATGCAGAGATGCCAGCATGCCCCCTTTCAATGCAGAGATACCAGCATGCCCCCTTTCAATGCAGAGATGCCAGCATGCCCCCTTTCAATGCAGAGATGCCAGCATGCCCCCTTTCAATGCAGAGATGCCAGCATGCCCCCTTTCAATGCAGAGATGTCAGCATGCCCCCTTTCAATGCAGAGATGCCAGCATACCCCCTTTCAATGCAGAGATGCCTGCATGCCCCCCTTTCAATGCAGAGATGCCAGCATGCCCCCTTTCAATGCCGAGATGCCAGCATGCCCCCTTTTGATGCAGATATACCAGCATGCCCCCTTTCAATGCAGAGATGCCAGCATGCCCCCTTTCAATGCAGAGATGCCAGCATGCTCCCTTTCAATGCAGAGATGCCAGCATGCCCCCTTTCAATGCAGAGATACCAGCATCATCATCCTCAAAATCAACCCCAAAGACCATCAGCTCATCTTGTATAAAGGGAGGGGGATGTTGAATTAAAAATAGGCATGGCACAGTAGGTATGGGCATGGCACAGTATGTACAGGCATGGCACAGTCGGTATAGGTATGGCACAGTAGGTACAGGCATGGCACAGTCGGTATAGGCATGGCAAAGTAGGTATAGGCATGGCACAGTAGGTATAGGCATGGCACAGTATGTACAGGCATGGCACAGTAGGTATAGGCATGGCACAGTGGGTACAGGCATGGCACAGTAGGTACAGGCATAGCACAGTAGGTACGGGCATGGCACAGTCGGTATAGGCATGGCATAGTATGTACAGGCATGGCACAGTCGGTATAGGCATGGGCACAGTCGGTATAGGCATGGCACAGTAGGTACGGGCATGGCACAGTAGATATAGGCATGGCACAGTCGGTATAGGCATGGGCACAGTCGGTATAGGCATGGCACAGTAGTTATAGGCATGGCACAGTAGGTACGGGCATGGCACAGTAGATATAGGCATGGCACAGTCGGTATAGGCATGGGCACAGTCGGTATAGGCATGGCACAGTAGTTATAGGCATGGCAAGGTAGGTATATGCATGGCAAGGTAGGTATAGGCATGGCACAGCACTGCTGCTTACTGTGCCCAGATTGTTACCTACTGCAGCTGCTTCAATCTCTTACCTGCTGTCCTGGGCTCGACTCCTGCGGCTGCTGGCTCACTCCTGTCACTCCGACAGAGTTCAGGGCGCGCTGCTCCTCTCGCTGACGGCGGCGGGAACGGGCGGGACGGTGCATGCGTTAGTCACCGCCCCCAACGACGTCAGCCGGGAACCCCACCCCCCATAGTCAGATATACGTCCGGCGCCCCCATTGGGCTTTTAAATGGTACTTTTTTTTTATTTTTTTTTCTTCTCACTGCTGTGATCTCCTGCTCTGTTGTTGGCGACCCACTCGGATGCGGCTCGCGACCCACCAAGGGGTTCGCGACCCACACTTTGGGAAGTCCTGCACTATTCCACTATAAAGAGATACTTGTACAAACATGGTCTTCATGGAAGAGTCATCAGAAGAAAACCTCTTCTACGTCCTCACCACAAAAATCAGCGTTTGAACTTTGCAAATGAACATATAGACAAGCCTGATGCATTTTGGAAACAAGTTCTGTGGACCGATGAGGTTAAAATTGAACATTTTGGCCGGAATGAGCAAAGGTACGTTTGGCGAAGAAGGGGCACAGAATTTCATGAAAAGAACCTCTGTCCAACTGTTAAGCATGGGGGTGGATCAATCATGCTTTGGGGTTGTATTGCAGCCAGTGGCACAGGGAACATCTCACGAGTAGCAGGAAAAATGGATTCAATAAAATTTCAGCAAATTTTGGATGGTATCTTGATGCCATCTGTGAAAAAGCTGAAGTTAAAGAGAGGATGGCTTCTACAAATGGTTAATGATCCTAAACACACCTCGAAATCCACAGGGGATTACATCAAGAGGCGTAAACTAAAGGTTTTGCAATGGCCTTCACAATCTCCTGACCTCAACATAATTGAAAATCTATGGATAGACCTTAAAAGAGCAGTGCGTGACAGACAGCCCATATAAGTTGAGTGAACATACTCAGCGTCATATCCAGAGGTTGTTTTGGGAAATAGACGTATGAGTGCTGCCAGAATTGCTGCAGAGGTTGAAGCCTGTCAGTGCTCAGACCATACGCCACACACTGCATAAAGTTGGTCTGCATGGCTGTCATTCCAGAAGGAAGCCTCTTCTAAAGATGATGTATAAGAAAGCCTGCAAACATTTTGCTGAAGACAAGCAGACTAAGGACATGGATTACTGAAACCATGTCCTGTGGTCTGATGAGACGAAGATAAACTTATTTGGTTCAGATGGTGTTAAGCGTGTGTGGTGGCAACCAGGTGAGGAGTACAAAGACAAGTGTGTCTTGCCTACAGTCAAGCATGGTGGGGAGGGGTGTACTCACTTTTGTGAGATACTATATACTGCACTGGCTGATATATACTACACTGGCTGATACTGTATATACTACATTGCTGATATATATTACACTGTCTAATATATACTGCACGGGCTGATATATACTGCACTGTCTGATATATATTACACTGTCTAATATATACTGCACGGGCTGATATATACTGCACTGGCTGATATATATTGCATGGGCCGATACATACTGCGAGGGCTGATATATACTGCACTACTGATATATCTGTACTGCACTGGCTGATACATACTGCACTGCTGATATATCTATAATTCACGGGCTGATATATACTGCACAGGCTGATATATCCTGCACTTGCTGATATATACTACACTCTCTGATATATACTGCAGGGGCTGATATTGTATATACTGCACAGGCTGATATATACTGCACTGGCTGATATATACTACACTCTCTGATATATACTGCAGGGGCTGATACTGTATATACTGCACAGGCTGATATATACTGCACTGGCTGATATATACTACACTGTCTGATATATATTGCACGGGCTAATATATACTGCAGGGGCTGGTATATAATGCACAGGCTGATATATACTGCACTGGCTGATATATACTACACTACTGATATATACTACACTGTCTGATATATACTGTACTGTCTGATATATACTGTATGGGCTGATATATCTATACTGCACTGGTTGATAAATTACTATATAACTCACACAATCCACTACCTGCCTAATCTCACTCCTATTTTGCCCTAACACACTATATATGCCTGCCGTGTCAGCAGCAGCCTTCTATAGTGTGGAGTGTGGACTTAGCCCCTGTGCCATGATTGGCTAAAGGCACCCTGCCTTTGCACAATCACCGCTCTGACAGAATATTGTGCGGTGATTGGCCAAAGCATACAGGTCAAGGTGCATGTTTTGGCCAATCACAAGCACTTAATGCACTGCAATTGCGCAGTGCGTTATGGCGGGCGAATTTCCCGCGAACGGCCACGTTTGTTCGACTCAAACTCGAAGCTCATCCCTATTTTACAATTATCAACATTAAACCTCATTTATCATATTGTTGCCCTGTCAAACACTGCTTTAAGGACAACTTGTAAGTTAGAGACAACCTGTAAGGAATTTATTCCACTGATAACGTGACAAAGAAACTTTTAATCCCAGAGTCTATATCCCTTTCTAAATAGGTCAAAAGTAAGGGTCACAACACTGAACCTTGGGGGTATACCTTTAAAAACCTTAGGCCATTCAGAGTATAAATTATTAATCACTATTCTCTAAAAACAGTGTTTTAGCCAGTTTTCTATCTATTTACAAAATACATTTTCTAAGCTTGTAGAACTTACACATTAGCCGTGAGTGGGGAACTGTGTTAAACACTTTTGCAAAGTCCAAATATACTATATCCAAAAACCATCCCTTTGTCTGAGTTTTTGCTTACTTCCTAATAAAAGAAAAAAGATTTATTTGTCAACTTTAGTGTTTTGTGAATCCTTGTTGACTTTAGCTTAAAATATTGTTTTCTAGCCAAAAACTCTATATGCTCTTTTATCAAACTCACAAATATCTTTTCCACTAAAGAAGGTAAACTACCAGTCTGTAGTTGCTTAGTGAAGACTTTGACCGTATGCCAATCTAGTGGTACAATGCCAGCCATTAAAGATTCTCTAAAATTTAGAAACATTGGCTTAGGAATACCAGAGCTCAACTCTTTGAGAACACATGGGAATAAGCATTATGATCCAGGTGCTTTATTCACATTTATTTTGTCTAAATTTTGTATCATATCAATTTTGAGCCATTGGGGTTCTTTTGGCCCTGTGTTAATATATTCTTCATTATGGACTTGAGCTTTCCCATTTTCCTTTGTATACACAGAGCTTAAGAAGATTTTTAATACATTTGCCTTCTCTTTGTCCCCATTCTACAGATTCTAAATTATCTTATAAAGGGTCTGCATGCTTAGACCTGAATTTTATAATTGATTTATTTAAGTTTTTTTGTTTTTGTTGGGGGGGGGGGGGCTGTCATTTAAGTAAAGTGCAAAATGTTGTAGGTATGACCACAAAGAAGGCATGCAATTTTCCCAAGCAACAGTGCCAGTTGAAACAGAGGTGTCTCTAGAAACATTGTAGGGGTCTGAAGTGCTGGAGCTAGAGGTTTCTCATAGTTGGAAATGTGTTAATGCAGTCTTCCATGGCTAAAGATGTGTAATACAATTTGCTGAGAATAGGGTTGTGATTAATCAAACTGTCAATGTCCCTGGTAAGCAGCTTGTTATTGCTGATTTAGAGATGATGCTAGTAGATAAGGTGCATAGCGAAGCTCTGGGAGGGCACTAGGCTATTTTTTCAGTTATGGGTGAGGCTACCTCCAGCATTGGTGCGATCCTTTTAAGAAATTAATCCTCTAAATCTTAAGTTGGAGTTCCCCTTTCATGACAGACATGTTGGCTTAAATGTGTAAATTATTGAATGTGGAACTTTTATTTACTGCATCTATTCCTCTGGTGGGGCTAGTACAGCAGATAACCAATAATTGGCACAATGTTTCACAGGGTGTACTAAACAAAGGTGTACCAGATTGGGACTATTTGCTACAATGCTTGTTGGTGATAATGATGATGATGATGTGATGATGATGGTGAAAGAGGTCTTCCAGTTTATTGTTGGGTTTCTTCCAAGTAATTTTGTGTATGGGGCGCACCTTAGAGGACTAATGTATCAGAAATTTCCAAGGCCTTTGCTTGTGAAGGTGTAATGAAAAGACTTTCTTCTATTGAAGTCTACAGTCCTGCTGATCATCCTATAGTCAAGGGCTCAAGAGCTGCAGCAGCAGACACACTTCATGAGATGGAAGCGCAGAGAAATGATGAGGAAATAGCAGAAACTCTGTTTGTAACCCATAAAGTGGTTAAAGAAAAATTCTCAGAGTAAAGGTATTGATAGAGATCTGGATGCCTATAATAAATGTCAACACTTGAAGAGAGTTTGATAACTGATGAGTTGAAGTGTCATAATGTTGGTGTGTGAGATAACCGCTCATCTGTGCGTATTCTCTCTGCGGAGTCCGAAGACCGATTTATTCCAGACAATAGTAAAAAAGAAATCTTGTTGCTAGTTTCTTATAATCTGGTTACCATGGGAAATAATAAAGGTGTTTGTGATTTAGAAATTTAGTTTGAGATGACAGCAGGACCAGACAGTTGCAGTGAGATGGATAATTGCTCCTTGTAAAAGTAGAGATAGAAACCCTGGTTGGTATAGCACCAACTGTGGTGGGGGGTAGGTCCTTCATTAGTACAGGGCATTAGTTTGGGGAAGGATGTCCCACAATTTTGGAAATTCCACGAGAAAAAGATTGAGTCCTGTAGTTAGGAGGGTGAGGAAGTTAGCTTAGAGGTCCATTTGCAACATCAGGCTATAAGGATAGGCCTTCTTACATATAGTTACATAGTAGGTGAGATTGAATAAAGACAACAGTCCATCCAGTTCAACCTGTGTAGGTGTGTGTGGCTGTAATCATCTTACATAGCCCTGAATGTTCTGATCCCAGAGATGTACGTCTAATAGTCTTTTGAAAGCCACCATACTACCCGCAGAAACCACCTCTTGTGGTAGAGAATTCCACAATCTTGTAGCCCTAACAGTAAAGAACCCCCCACGTTGCCTGAGGTTAAAACGCTTCTCCTCTAATCGCATTGTATGCCCCCAGTCCTCATGCAATTTAAACATTTTTATCATGTCCTCCCTCAGGCGTCTCTTCTCCAGGGAGAATAAATCAAGCCATTGCAGACGCTCTTCATAATTAAGGTCCTCCAATCTCCTAATTAGTTGCTCTTCTCTGGACTCTTTCCACCTCAAACACATCCCTCCTGAGGACTGGCGACCAGAACTGGACAGAATACTCCAGATGCGGTCGGACCAGAGTTTTATAAAGTGGAAGGATTATAGACTTATCTCTGGAATACATCCCTTTCTTTACGCATGCTAATATTCTGCTGGCTTTGGCAGCTGCCGCTTGACATTGCATGCTATTGCCTAGTCTATCATCAACCAAGACTCCCAGATCTTTCTCCATTTTTGATTCCCCCAAGGGTTCCCCTCCTAACACAAAAATTGATTCCAGATGATTGGTGCCTCAAATTGCCATCATCCCAAAAATTTGATACATAAAACTAACACTATGCAGTGTTAATCTCCTCTGAGAAAAAAGGGGGGGGGGGTTTTTAACCGGTTGCCGACCGCCGCACGACTATATACTGCGGCGGTCAGCCCCGGCCAGGCAGAGTGACGTATCGGTACGTCACTCGCCTGTCACTGACTTGCGAGCCTATCGCGGGCGGGCGCGCGCCCGCCGAGGCGCGTGCCCGCCGCGGCTCGTTCACAGGCAAGTCAGTGCGTGTGACCGGCGGACTCGATGTCCGCCAGTCACACTGCGATCGCTCCTGTGAAGGGAGAAAGACAGAGCAGCTTGTGTAAACAAGCTGCCTGTCAGTTCTCCCTGTGTAAAAGTAAAGATCTGACCGTTCTACTATGTAGAACGGTTGATCTTTGCTTTTACACCAATAGGAATGTCCCTACACAGTAGAAAGCACGCCCCTAGGACACACTTAACCCCTCCCTGTCCAATAAAGTTAACCCCTTCCCTGCCAGTGTCATTTTTGCAGTAACAGTGCATATGTATAGCACTGATTACTGCAGTAATGTCACTGGTAACCCCAAAAGTGTCAAAAATGTCAGTCAAGGGTCCGATCTGTCCGCCGCAATGTCGCAGTACCGAAAAAAAAATCGCAGATCGCCGCCATTACGCGTTAAAAAAAAAAACACCAAAAATGACAAAAATCTTTCTCTTTGTTAGTAAACGCGATAACTTTTGCGCAAACCAATCAAAATACGCTTTTTGCGATTTTTTTTACCAAACATAGGTAGCATAAAACAAATTGGCCGAAAAATGTTAAAAAATTTTGATTTTTACTTTTTTTTTTGGGGAATTTCATATAAAAAAATGTGAAAAATATTGTTATTTTTGCAAAATTTACGCTCTTTTTTTGTTTATAGCGCGTGATCAAAAAATCGCACAGGTGATCAAATACCACCAAAAGAAAGCTCTGTTTGTGGGAAAAAAAGGACGTCAAATTCGTTTAGGTACAGCGTCGCACGACCGCGCAATTGTCCGTTAAAGTCACGCAGTAAAAAATCGCAAAAAAACCCCTGGTCCTTTAGCAGCCAAATCCTCCGGGGCTTAAGTGGTTAAGGCAATAATGCATGGAAAAACAATATAAATAAAATATAGAAAATTTATTGATTAAAAACAGCATTTCATATCATAAATACATGGATATAACGAATTCCCTGGCCGAATGTGGAAGACCACAGCAGGCCATGGATCACAAAAAACATGTGACATATATCTGACTGTACAAAAATAGAAATCACAATAGTGGAAATGTGTAAGAGAGCAAGGGATATAGTACCTCTCCTACACCAGGGTGCAGCCCTAGGTGAAGGAGAGCATCAATCCAACGCGTTTCGAAAGATTAAACAAACTTTTAGTTCCAGTCTTCGTCAGGGATAATATATACTAGTCCCTTTATTTTTTCTTACCTAAAGAAAAAAAAAAACCCACAAACAAACACAGAAAAAAATATACATTAGAGGCATGAATAACGTAACCCAACCCACACCTGAATCCAAGGTCACAAATGAAATGAATGAACAAAGGTGGGGACAATATATATATATGTATGTTAATACCCACCATTGCCTCCTCATGGCAACATAATGTTGTCCTTGCTGAAAGGATCCAAGCTTCAACGAAACGATAATAATAAACTACCGCCATTATTCCAAAAGGAAAGGAAAAACCCAAATGGCTCACAATTAGTCCTGGGCATGAGGTCTGGCACCCATCATATGTCCCTCCAGTAGACTCACGGGGTATGTATCAACAAAAAAGGTACCCCTTAACATGTGGTGCCTAAAAACAATAAAAGGTATATATATTATATTATTGGGAGCGGGAAAATTGAAAGAGCTTTTGAAAAAAGATTTTTGAAAAAAATATATATATATATATGGTATATCTATGGTAGAAACATAAAATAATATAATGCCTATAGCTCAATTAGCCAAACTGCAAAAAAATGCAAAGAATGCAAAGAATTCCAGTGAGAGATGGGGACACAAATGGGGACATATGTCAAACCAATAGACCCTATTGTCTAGCCAAAAGTAGAGTGAACCCCCCAAGAGGAGAAAACGTCACCCAATTATTACTTACAGGCATCCAAAAATAAGGCTGATGTAGATCGAAATCCTATACAAGATGTGGGTTCAGCCCGCACAAGTCCCACTGGAATTGCAGAGAAGCTAATGGGCAACAGATGTACCAAACTCGGTAGCTCCCAGATGAACTAGCTACCTCCTGCAGCGTGGGGGAGCAAAGAAATAAGGCGCCTTGGTGAGCCTTGGCGTCCTCTATAAGAGAGGCGTGGACACGCCCTCCTAACATCCCCGCTGGTTCGCACCACCCGGAAGTGGCTGCGTTCCCGCGTCTGGACCGGAAATGACATGTCCGGCGCACTGGAAGTGACGCGATCGTCAACATCCGGTAACCGAAGGGAATGGAAACAGAGGACTTAATCACCACCGACACAAGATAGAGCGCCGCATGCGGCGGCAGAGAGAATCTCCACCCCACCAAGCAGCATACTCAGGCCCCCAACTGGAGTCCATCCAAGTATGGGGGCCCACATGTGCCGGACCGGAAGAACAAAAAAATGATAAGAGCCAGACCACACAACACTGTAAGTCCTACAAAGGCATAACAGTGTATATAGAGGACAGAAAATGGTCAATAAAAAGGGGAATAAAAATAGCAAGTATAACTAAATAAATAAATAAATAAATAAAGCTTGGATCCCACCAAGGAGGAGGAATGGTTGGAAACCCAAACATCCATTGTTGACCTTTGATCATGGTGTCCAGATGCCGGTGGTATTGCAGTAATAATCGATGCCACAATGTATCAAAAAAGATAAAAAACAAAATTATCATAATCACAATTACACAAATAACAATTGTTGTGAAATACCACAAAGTATATCAACTATATAAATTGTCGCTCTGATGTAAAAAACATATCAAATAGTGAGAAGGGAAGGGAGAGAAAAAAAAAAAAAAAAACTATCAAAAAGGGAGAAGTTGGAGAAGATTCAATCAGTCTTACCTGAGCTAAACCCCTGTAAAAAAAGTCTATAACTTTCGATCTCATTTAGACCCGGACGCATGGTAGCATTCAGGGTCTGTATCCAGTGTGCCTCCCTCTGGAGCAGCTGCTTGTTCCAGTCGCCACCCCTTGGCGGAATGTGGATGCGGTCCAGGATGGTAAAGTTGACTGGAGGCATGCGATATTGATGATCCCATGCCACATGTCTGCCCAAGGGCAGATATAGGTCACCAATACGCATGCTCGCTAGATGTTTGGTGCAGCGAGCCTGAAACTCCTGCTTGGTCTTGCCAACATAAATTGAACCGCATCCACACTCCACCAAGTAGACGACCCCCCTGGTCTTACAATTCGCAAAATGGCGCAGTTGGAATCTGTCACCATTGGGGAGGGTGAAGGAACGTCTCCTCTGCACAAAGGGGCAGAAGGAGCAGGAGCCACAGGGGAAGGTACCCCATGTGTGACAGGGGTCGCATCTACGGTCCCCCTTGTATTCGCTTTGGACCAATTTTTGCCCGATAGACCCAGCTCTGCTATGTGTAATTGACGTTTTTTTTTAAACAAATTTAGACAACGAGGAATCATCTGTTAAGATGTCCCAGTGCCTACCAAGAACTTTGAGTATGGTCTCATGTTCTTTAGAATATCGTGTAATTACACGAACTGTATGATCTTCCTGTTGCTTTTTGGACTTAAAATTTAGGTCCCTGCGTTCCAGGTCCTTGACCTTATTGAAGGATTTTCGCAAACATGATTTGCTGTACCCTCTTGCCAGAAAGCGCTCAGTCAAGCCATCAGCCTCCACCCAGAAGTCGCCAAGGGTCGAACAATTCCGTCGAGCCCTGAGAAATTGGCTGTAGGGAATCGACCTCTTGAGCGACTCCGGGTGGAAACTGGCAGCATGCAGAACGCTATTGCCAGCTGTCTTCTTCCGAAACAGCTTGCTATGCAAAAGGCCATCCTCCCCCTTGAAAATTGTAACATCCAAAAAGTCAATCTGCCTTTCACTGGCCACCATGGTGAAAAACAGATTGAAAACATTGTGGTTCAAACAGTCCAGAAAGGTCTTCAAGAGGTCCAGGGAATCGTCCCAGACGAGGAAGACGTCGTCTATGTACCTCTGCCACATGAGTATGTGGCAGGTGTACATAGACAAGGCCTCGTCTGAGAAGATCGCCCGCTCCCGCTCCCCCAGATACAGGTTGGCATAGGTGGGGGCACAACAGGTCCCCATTGCCACCCCCTGTACCTGGAGGTAGTGGGAGCCCTGGAAAACAAAAATATTGTTGTTGAGAATGAATTGTAACATAGAGAGGACAAACTGGTCAAATGCCCAGTTGTCCATGCCTTTCTGGGCCAAAATCTTACTAATGGCTTGTAGACCCAAATTGTGCGGGATACTGTTGTATAAACACTCCACATCAATAGATGCGAGCAAAGCTGATTCGGGAACCTGCACATTCTACAAAATCTGCAGGAGGTGCAGGGTATCCCTAGTATAGGAGGTTAGGCCAAGGGTTCCCCTCCTAATGTGTATTGTGCTTTTATGTTTCTAGTCCCCAAGTGCAAAACCTTACACTTCTCCACGTTAAACCTCATTTGCCAAGTCGTTGCCCTCTCCGTTATTTTGTCCAGGTCATCCTGTAGGATATCTGCTTCATGCTGTGCAGTTATTGCCCTGGCCAATTTTGTGTCATCTGCAAAAACTGATATCGAACTACTGATCCCATCCTCAATGCTGTTTATGAATAAATTGAACAAGGTTGGTCCCAGAACTGAGCCTTGGGGGACCCCGCTTACTACCTCAGACCAGTCTGAGTATGCGCTATTTATTACCACCCTTTGGACACGCCCTTTTAGCCAGTTCCGTATCCAAGAGCAAACCCTGCTGTCGATACCTGCAGACCTTATTTTATAGATTAAGCGCTTATGGGGAACTGTATCAAACGCCTTAGTGAAATCTAAAGTACACCACATCCACTGGTCTGCCCCTATCTAGCTCACAGCTCACCTCCTCGTAGAATGTTAAGAGATTGGTTTGACAGGAAAGCCCATTTGTAAACCCATGCTGGTTACTGCTGATGATGCTGTTGTCTTTAGCAAACTCTACGATATAGTCCCTTATCACCCCCTCCAGAAGTTTACATACTACTGATGTCAAACTGACAGGCCTATAATTTCCCGGTATATGCCTCTAACCCTTTTTGAATATCGGAATCACGTTTGCTTTCCTCCACTCCCCTGGTACATCTCCTGTCCTAATACTGTCAGCAAAGATCAGGAACAGTGGTCTAGATATAACCATACTGAGTTCCTTGAGTACTCTCGAATGTACGCCATCCGGGCCTGGTGATTTGTTTGTGTTAAGTTTATCCAGCCTTTCTCTGATTTCACCCTCTGTTAGCCATAGTGGCAAGTCCTGTGTATTACTACTAACCATACAGTCATGGTCAGTGTACCCCTCCTTTTCCTGTGTAAATACTGACGAGAAAAAAAGCATTCAGCACGGTTGCTTTTTCAGTGTCCTCTGTAACCATCCTCCCATCATCGTTAATTATGTGCGCAATATGCTCTGCCCTAGTTTTTTTGCTGTTGATATATTTAAAGAATTTCTTTGGGTTTTTTTTACTATCCTCCGCTATTTGTCTCTCAAAGTTTATTTTAGCCATCTTGATTTCGTGTTTACTCTTCTTATTTGCCTCCTTGTATTGGTCGAAAGCCAATACTGTGCCCTCTGATTTATATTTCCTGAAGGCCAATTTTTTTCCCCTAATAAGTTTTTTAAAGCTACGGTTTAGCCAGCCAGGTTTGGCTTTGTCTCTTCTAAATTTATTTCCCATAGGAATGCACTGCAAGATGCATTTGCTTAATATGTTCCTAAAGCATTCCCATTTTTCCTCTGTGGTTAGTGATCCCAAGGTTTGGTCCCAGTTAACCCTTTCCATCAATGAGTACAATTTTGGAAAGTTTGCCCTTCTGAAGTTAAGGATTCTTATGGTCCCCACTTGCCTTGCTATATTGTTATTTACGCTAAATGTGATCATCCTGTGATCGCTAGAGCCCAGGTAGTCCTGGACTCCTACCTCCGAGATTATGTCTGTGATTAATTCATTAGTGATGAATAGATCCAGGATTGCGTTTTCCCTAGTAGGAGAATCCACCAACTGTGACATGTAATTATCCTGTAAGGTTTCCGTGAATAGATGGGCCTTATGTGAGTGTGTAGTCCCCTCTCCCCAGTCAATGTCGGGATAATTGAAGTCCCCCAATATGATGACTGATCCTAGCTTTGCCACTTTACCCAAAAGTGCTAAAAATTCCAGCTCTACCTCCTCCCCTTGTTTAGGTGGCCTATAGCAAACCCCCACAATTACTTTTCCCTTTTCTCCTTCCCTATGGAGTTCTACCCACACGGATTCTAACTCCATACTCATCCCTTCCGTAATGTCACTCCTCTCTAACACCCTTACATTGTTCTTGACGTAGAGACATACCCCTCCCCCTCTTTTTCCTACCCTGTCCTTCCGGTACACCGAATACCCTTGGATATTTGCCAGCCAGTCATGTGAGGGGTCGAACCAAGTCTCCGCTATTCCCACAAGGTCTATGTCCTCCTCATGTGCTAACATTTCCAACTCATCCATTTTATTAGAAAAAAGAGTTACATTTTAAAAGAAATGATATGGGCAATTAGAGATTGCATGGTAATGCCAAATAAATGAGGGACCTCCTTCTCTCTAGTTCCCTTGTCACCTCCTCCCATGCTCGCCCCCCAGGACTTCTCCCGAGCCTCTCCCATCCTCTGGAAATCCCTACCTCCATCTGTCCGACTAGCTCCTACTCTGTCCACTATTAGATCCCTGAAAACCCTTTTCTTTAGAGAGGCCTACCCTGCCCTAACCTAACAACTGCGTTTCAACTTCCTCTATCAGCTCATCCTCCACAGTTATAACCTTTTGTATCTCTTGACCCTTCCTCTTAGATTATAAGCTCTAACTAGCAGGGCACTCAGATTCCTCTTGTATTTAATTGTATTGTAACTGTACTGTCTGCCATTATGTTGTAAAGCATTGAGTAAACCACTGGCGCTATATAAATCCTGTATAATAATAAGAAACCTCAAATAGTGGCAGAGAAAGGGCAAGTCCATCAACTATGAGTAGGCAAATTTGTACTTTAGGTTTACATTTTCCTTTGCAATCACTCCTGAATCTTCCAATCCATTATATCCCAATGGCAGTCTCTCATTCCACTAAAGATCCAAAGGTGTTTACTTCTTTTATCTGGGGATCCCATTGTGTGTGTCTTTGCAAGACAGTACTTTCCCAAATCTTGAAGGAACCTTGGCAAAAAGTTTGTGATCTCAGGAACCCCTGAAATAATGTATCTACAGCCATGAAATATTAGTGTGATTAGTGAGTTGTTGAAATAACAAAAATTATTTGTAGAAATAGCATTAAATATGAAATAACATTTTACAATTACGACCTTAAAGTGATCGTAAAGGCAGAAAGGTTTTTAATCCTAATGCATTCTATGCATTAGGGATAAAAAATCCTTCTGTGTGTAGCAGACCCCCTCAACCCCCCTAATACTTACTTGATCCCCATCTCTATCCAGCGATATACAGAGTGTCTAGGCCATTTGGGCTCCCGTTGCTGTCAATCAAAGACAGTTAGCCCATCAGGAGAGAGAGGGGACGGGGCAGAATCATGGCTCCATGTCTGAATGGACACACAGAGCAGCGGCTTGGCTCGGGTGCCGCATAGCAAGCTGCTTGCTGTGGGGGCACTAAACAGGAGGGAGGGGCCAGGAGCACCGAAGAGGGACCCGAGAAGAGGAGAACCAGGGTTGCTCTGTACAAAACCACTGCACAGAGGAGGTAAGTATAACATGTTTGCTATTTTTAAAGAAAAAAAATGAGACTTTACAATCACTTTAATATTAATTTTGGGTTTGCTTTATTTTCTGCACAGATGCTTAAAGAGGAAGTAAACTTCCATGAATTGTTTGTACCTATAGGTAAGTACAATATATCCTTGCGCTTAATGCTTGTTAACAAGAAAAAGGTTGTTCACGCATGTAAGAAGTAGAAAACTGCAGCAAAATGTTCACTGATGTTCTGTGAACAGCAGAATACCCTTAATTCACAGAAATCCAGAATCTGCCCAGGTACAAGTCATTCAGCCTCGTTTTGAGGGTACGATTAGATTGCAGTTCTTCCTGTTCTCTTAACCACTTGACCTCGGGAAGATTTACCCCCCCCCCCTTCATGACCAGGCCGCTTTTTGTGATACGGCACTACGCTACTTTAACTGACAATTGCCTGGTCATGCAACACTGTACCCAAATAAGGCTTTCTTTTGGTGGTATTTGATCACCTCTGCATTTTTTTTTTTGCGCTATAAATAAAAAAAGATCGACCATTTAAAAAAAAAAATAATATTTTTTACTTTCTGCTATAAAACATATCCAATTAAGAGAGACTGCGATATTGCGCGGTCATTCTGACTAAAGATCGACTGATTATCGGCAACACATATTGATATGCACTTTCCCCGATATATCTGTATCAGCCTTTGGATTTACCGATATTGCCGATATTTTCGTGATGTCATTCCGTATGCTAAGCACACACGTTCTGCCTTCTGACAACGCCTTCCACGCCTGTGCGGCCCATACGTGACACCATTTCACTGCGCGCTGCACTTAAGACTGCCTCACACAGCCTCGTGTTACAGCCAGCTGCAGTTCGATCCGGTCACGCTGCCAGCCAGCCATCCACCCACAGGCCCTGGCCTCAGCCACCCACCACAACAGGGTGCCAGCCCAGCGAGCAAGCAACCAGCCACCCAGATGACACCAAGCCAGCCACCAGCCACCATGACCCGTGTTCCAGCAAGCCAGCTACCTGCCACAACAGGCCAGGGTGAGTGAGTGACACCAAGCCAACCACCCACACAACAGGGTGACCCCAAGCCAGCCCCTACCACAGTGTTCCAGCAAGCCAGCCACCCACCACAGTGTTCCTGCAAGCCAGCCACCCACCACAGTGTTCTTGCAAGCCAGACACCACAGTGTTCCTGCAAGCCAGCCAGCCACCACAGTGTTCCTGCAAGCCAACCACCCATAACAGGGTGACACCAAGCCAGCCACCCACCACAGTGTTCCAGCAAGCCAGCCATCCATAACAGGGTGACACCAATCCAGCCCGCCACCACAGTGTTCCTGCAAGCCAGCCACCCGTAACAGGGTGACACCAAGCAAACCAGCCACGACAGTGTTCCTGCAAGCCAGCCACCCATAACATGGTGACACCAAGCCAGACACCCACCACAGTGTTCCTGCAAGCTAGACACCCATAACAGGGTGACACCAATCCAGCCAGCCACCACAGAGTTCCTGCAAGCCGGCCACCCACAACAGGGTGACACCAAGCAAGCCAACCAGGCACCACAGAACGTACCTGAAAGACAGCCACCCATAACAGGGTGACACCAAGCCAGCCAGCCAGCCACCACAGTGTTCCTGCAAGCCAGCCACCCATAACAGGGTGACACCAAGCCAGCCACCCATCACAGTGTCCCTGCAAGCCAGCCACCCATAACAGGGTGACACCAAGCAAGCCAGCCAGCCAACACAGTGTTCCTGCAAGCCAGCCACCCATAACAGGGTGACACCAAGCAAACCAACCAGGCACCACAGACTGTACCGGCAAGCCAGCCACCCACAACAGGGTGACACCAAGCCAGCCACCCATCACAGTGTTCCTGCAAGCCAGTCACCCATAACAGGGTGACACCAATCCAGCCAGCCATCACAGTGTTCCTGCAAGCCAGTCACCCATAACAGGGTGAAACTAAGCCAGCCACCCACCACAGTGTGCCTGCATGCCAGCCACCCATAACAGGGTGACACCAAGCAAGCCAACCAGGCACCACAGGCTGTTCCTGAAAGCCACCCACCCATAACAGGGTGACACCAAGCCAGCCACCCACCACAGTGTTCCTGCAAGCCAGCCACCCATAACAGGGTGACACCAAGCCAGCCACCCATCACAGTGTGCCTGCAAGCCAGCCACCCATAACAGGGTGACACCAATCCAGCCAGCCACCACAGTATTCCTGCAAGCCAGCCACCCATAACAGGGTGACACCAAGCAAGCCAGCCACCACAGTGTTCCTGCAAGCCAGCCACCCATAGCAGGGTGACACTAAGCAAGCCAACCAGGCACCACAGACTGTACCTGAAAGCCAGCCACCCATAACAGGGTGACACCAAGCCAGCCAGCCACCACAGTGTTCCTGCAAGCCAGCCACCCATAACAGGGTGACACCAAGCCAGCCACCCATCACAGTGTTCCTGCAAGCCAGCCACCAATAACAGGGTGACACCAAGCCAGCCAGCCACCACAGTGTTCCTGCAAGCCAGCCACCCATAACAGGGTGACACCAAGCAAGCCAGCCCCCACAGTGTTCATGCAAGCCAGCCACCCATAGCAGGGTGACACTAAGCAAGCCAACAAGGCACCACAGACTGTACCTGAAAGCCAGCCACCCATAACAGGGTGACACCAAACCAGCCAGCCACCACAGTGTTCCTGCAAGCCAGCCACCCATAACAGGGTGACACCAAGCCAGCCACCCATCACAGTGTTCCTGCAAGCCAGCCACCCATAACAGGGTGACACCAAGCCAGCCACCCATCACAGTGTTCCTGCAAGCCAGCCACCCATAACAGGGTGACACCAAGCCAGCCAGCCACCACAGTGTTCCTGCAAGCCAGCCACCCATAACAGGGTGACACCAAGCAAGCCAGCCACCACAGTGTTCATGCAAGCCAGCCACCCATAGCAGGGTGACACTAAGCAAGCCAACCAGGCACCACAGACTGTACCGGCAAGCCAGCCACCCACAACAGGGTGACACCAAGCCAGCCACCCATCACATGTTCCTGCAAGCCAGTCACCCATAACAGGGTGACACCAATCCAGCCAGCCATCACAGTGTTCCTGCAAGCCAGTCACCCATAACAGGGTGAAACTAAGCCAGCCACCCACCACAGTGTGCCTGCATGCCAGCCACCCATAAAAGGGTGACACCAAGCAAGCCAACCAGGCACCACAGGCTGTTCCTGAAAGCCAGCCACCCATAACAGGGTGACACCAAGCCAGCCACCCATCACAGTGTTCCTGCAAGCCAGCCACCCATAACAAGGTGACACCAAGCCAGCCAGCCACCACAGTGTTCCTGCAAGCCAGCCACCCATAACAGGGTGACACCAAGCAAGCCAACCCGGCACCACAGACTGTTCCTGAAAGCCAGCCACCCATAACAGGGTGACACCAAGCCAGCCACCCACCACAGTGTTCCTGCAAGCCAGCCACCCATAACAGGGTGACACCAATCCAGCCAGCCACCACAGTATTCCTGCAAGCCAGCCACCCATAACAGGGTGACACCAAGCAAGCCAGCCACCACAGTGTTCCTGCAAGCCAGCCACCCATAGCAGGGTGACACTAAGCAAGCCAACCAGGCACCCCAGACTGTACCTGAAAGCCAGCCACCCATAACAGGGTGACACCAAGCCAGCCAGCCACCACAGTGTTCCTGCAAGCCAGCCACCCATAACAGGGTGACACCAAGCCAGCCACCCATCACAGTGTTCCTGCAAGCCAGCCACCAATAACAGGGTGACACCAAGCCAGCCAGCCACCACAGTGTTCCTGCAAGCCAGCCACCCATAACAGGGTGACACCAAGCAAGCCAGCCACCACAGTGTTCATGCAAGCCAGCCACCCATAGCAGGGTGACACTAAGCAAGCCAACAAGGCACCACAGACTGTACCTGAAAGCCAGCCACCCATAACAGGGTGACACTAAGCCAGCCAGCCACCACAGTGTTCCTGCAAGCCAGCCACCCATAACAGGGTGACACCAAGCCAGCCACCCATCACAGTGTTCCTGCAAGCCAGCCACCCATAACAGGGTGACACCAAGCCAGCCACCCATCACAGTGTTCCTGCAAGCCAGCCACCCATAACAGGGTGACACCAAGCCAGCCAGCCACCACAGTGTTCCTGCAAGCCAGCCACCCATAACAGGGTGACACCAAGCAAGCCAGCCACCACAGTGTTCATGCAAGCCAGCCACCCATAGCAGGGTGACACTAAGCAAGCCAACCAGGCACCACAGACTGTACCTGAAAGCCAGCCACCCATAACAGGGTGACACCAAGCCAGCCAGCCACCACAGTGTTCCTGCAAGCCAGCCACCCATAACAGTGTGACACCAAGCCAGCCACCCATCACAGTGTTCCTGCAAGCCAGCCACCCATAACAGGGTGACACCAATCCAGCCAGCCACCACAGTGTTACTGAAAGCCAGTCACACATAACAGGGTGACACCAAGCCAGCCACCCACCACAGTGTTCCTGCAAGCCAGCCACCCATAACAGGGTGACACTAAGCCATCCAACCAGCCACCCCAGACTGTTCCTGAAAGCCAGACACCAATAACAGGGTGACACCTTTAACCAAGCCAGCCAGCCACCCATAACAGGGTGACAACAAGCCAGCCAACCAGCCCCCACAGACTGTTCCTGAAAGCCAACCACCAATAACAAGGTGACACCAGTCACCAAGCCAGCCAGCCACTCATAACAGGGTGACACCAAGCCAGCCAGCCACCACAGTGTTCCTGCAAGCCAGCCACCCATAACAGGGTGACACCAAGCCAGCCAGGCAGTGCCACCACAGACTGTTCCTGAAAGCCAGCCACCCATAACAGGGTGACACCAAGCCAGCCACCCACCACAGTGTTCCTGCAAGCCAGCCACCCATAACAGGGTGACACCAATCCAGCCAGCCACCACAGTATTCCTGAAAGTCAGCCACCCATAACAGGGTGACACCAAGCCAGCCACCCACCACAGTGTTCCTGCAAGCCAGCCACCCATAACAGGGTGACACCAATCCAGCCAGCCACCACAGTATTTCTGCAAGCCAGCCACCCATAACAGGGTGACACCAAGCCAGCCACCCACCACAGTGTTCCTGCAAGCCAGCCACCCATAACAGGGTGACACCAAGCCAGCCAGCCACCACAGTGTTCCTGCAAGCCAGCCACCCATAACAGGGTGACACCAAGCAAGCCAGCCACCACAGTGTTCATGCAAGCCAGCCACCCATAGCAGGGTGACACTAAGCAAGCCAACCAGGCACCACAGACTGTACCTGAAAGCCAGCCACCCATAACAGGGTGACACCAAGCCAGCCAGCCACCACAGTGTTCCTGCAAGCCAGCCACCCATAACAGGGTGACACCAAGCCAGCCACCCATCACAGTGTTCCTGCAAGCCAGCCACCCATAACAGGGTGACACCAATCCAGCCAGCCACCACAGTGTTACTGAAAGCCAGTCACACATAACAGGGTGACACCAAGCCAGCCACCCACCACAGTGTTCCTGCAAGCCAGCCACCCATAACAGGGTGACACCAAGCCATCCAACCAGCCACCCCAAACTGTTCCTGAAAGCCAGACACCAATAACAGGGTGACACCTTTAACCAAGCCAGCCAGCCACCCATAACAGGGTGACAACAAGCCAGCCAACCAGCCCCGACATGAAAGTGGGGGGTGTCATGGCGCTCTTCTAATATCCCAAGGTGATACAAGGAATGTGGGTGGATGGGAGGGGGGGGGGGTTATGGGGCTGCGTGGGGGGTAACAAAGTTTGGTACTGTAGGGAAGCTATAGTCCGCGGCAGCCGGCTGAAGCGTGGAGAAGCCCTGAGAGATGCAAGAAAGGAGAGAGCGGCGCCAGCTTAGTATAGTACAAGTTTATTTAACACTGTTAAAATTGGTGACTCACTGTCCGAGGTTGGGTGAGACCGGTACACAAAGACTGTTAGGGTCATCCATCTTCCTCTTCCAGGATAGTGGTCATAGGAGAAGGTGGTGAGGTTCCAGAGGTATAGCCGAGCCGCTGTGGGGCTGCTAGTTGTCACTGACCGCTGCGGAGCATGCACAACAGGGCTCCGGCTGCCGACTTCTGATCCCTGATGACATCACTTTCTGGCAGGAGAAAAATAGGGGTTGCACGCGTTCAGAGCATCCGTGCTCCTTCGTCAGTCGCCTGACGAAGGAGCACGGATGCTCTGAACGCGTGCAACCCCTATTTTTCTCCTGCCAGGAAGTGATGTCATCAGGGATCAGAAGTCGGCAGCCGGAGCCCTGTTGTGCATGCTCCGCAGCGGTCAGTGACAACTAGCAGCCCCACAGCGGCTCGGCTATACCTCTGGAACCTCACCACCTTCTCCTATGACCACTATCCTGGAAGAGGAAGATGGATGACCCTAACAGTCTTTGTGTACCGGTCTCACCCAACCTCGGACAGTGAGTCACCAATTTTAACAGTGTTAAATAAACTTGTACTATACTAAGCTGGCGCCGCTCTCTCCTTTCTTGCAGCCAACCAGCCCCCACAGACTGTTCCTGAAAGCCAACCACCAATAACAAGGTGACACCAGTCACCAAGCCAGCCAGCCATTCATAACAGGGTGACACTAAGCCAGCCAGCCACCACAGCGTTCCTGCAAGCCAGCCACCCATAACAGGGTGACGCCAGCCAGCCACCACAGTGTTCCAGCAAGCAAGCCACCCACAACAGGGTGACACCAAGCCAGCCACACTGCCAGGCGTCAGCCACCAACCCGCAACAGGGTGCCAGTGCCAGCATCAGCAGCAACTTCAGCTTCAGTAAGCCATTTCTTTAATCGTTTTTTGTGTCTTTCAAGTTGAAATGGAGATGGATGAGGAGAGAAGGAGTAACAGTGTGGTCTGGGACTATATCTTGTCTCAACCATCTAAAGGAAAAGCAGCAGTGTGGAACACATGTACAAACAACATAAGCATGGAATCAGTAACTGAAAAAAAAAAAAAATATGTCAAATCTTTGGGCTAATCTAAGAGTTCATCATATTGAATTGTATAATGCAGCAAAGAAAAAATAAAATGAATATCAATGTGATTTTGATTCAATACCTCCTCCACTATCCCAGGCATCAATAACAGACATGTTTGTGAAAAAAAACAGATGTCACTGTCTAGATTCAGATGGAAGATCCCAACTGCTGGACAGAGTAATCACAGAGATGATTGTCACTGATAACCAGCCATTTACAATGGTGTCTGACTCAGGAGTTAAGCGGTTGATGTCCATGCTTGAGCCAAGCTACACACTGAAGAGTGAGAAGTATTATCGAACTGAAATGCTGGCAAAGCTACACCAAAAGGTAGTTGACAAAGCAAAGGCTATGCTGCAACCAGAGAATGCTGGCAACTCACTCTCATTCACGATGGACTGCTGGTCACAAACAGAGTCTGAGTCACTAATCATTCTTGCATGCCACTTCATTGACAGCAGATGGACAAAAAGGCAATTGGTGTTGAATACAAAAGTGATGCAAGGATCCCACACAGCTGAGTACAGTAGAGAAATGTTTCTAGGCATGCTTGAAGAATAGGGAATCAACAAAGACCCAGTGATGCTTTGCGTAACTTCGAGACAGTGGAGCAAACATGCCTAAAGGAATGAGGCTTGCTGATACGTCATCATGGCACACACACCCTCCAACTTTCAAATGATGATCTGTCAAGCTAAAGAGCTTTGATTGATATATGTTTGAGAAGCATGAAGAGATTAAAAATGTTGTGCTTGCAAGTCTTTTGAATCCTTGATACAAGAACCATGCTTTCTTTTCTGATGATGTATTGGCTAAGGCAAAACAATGGCTGGCAGAAGATATGGAGGTGCAGGAGGTTCCTGCCAAAAAAAAGTACAGAACACTATTTACTGTATACAAGGAGTAGCATGCTAAAAAAAACAGACAAATGTCCAAAAATATGAATAGAAGAGAATCTGCTTCATCGTCGTTGAATTGATCAGGACATTTTCTGTGTTTTATTGGGGCCTCATGCGGAGGATTCAATTTCTTCTGAATCTGCAACGATGAGCCTGGATAATGAGCTTCATCTCTATTTGAAAGAAGCCATCATTGACAGAAGAAGTCATCCTCTTCAGTGGTGGAGAGAAAATGAGGCAGGCTACAAAAGACTTGCTTCCCATGCTAGAAGATACCTTTCTCTCTCTGCTCCTCTGTCCTCCACTCCTCCTGAGCATGTTTACGAAGTTGCAGCATTGTTTGAATAAAACAGAAGACCTTTAACAGGTGACCATGGACATGCTGAAATGTTCTGCTTTCTGCATTATAATAATGTTCTACTTAACTGGGAGTATTGAAAAGAGTAGTGTCCACTCCACTCCACTCCACTCCAATCCACTGTCTAGCTTTTAGCTACCTTTTTTTCTAACAGTTTTGCACTGACTGCTGTAGTTGCAGTGAGTGCCCTACTGCAGAGGTAGTCCACTGACTCCAATCCAATCCACTGTCTAGCTGTTGCCTAGCTTTTTTCTAGTAGTTTTGCAATGACTGCTGTAGTTGCAGTGCATGCCCTACTGCAGAGGTAGTCTGCTGAGTGACTCCAATCCACTGTCTAGCTGTTGCCTAGCTTTTTTCTAGCAGTTTTGCACTGACTGCTGTAGTTGCAGTGAGTGCCCTACTGCAGAGGTAGTCCGCTGAGTGACTCCAATCCAATCCACTATCTAGCTGTTGCCTAGCTTTTTTCCAGCAGTTTTGCACTGACTGCAGTAGTTGCAGTGAGTGCCCGACTGCTAAGAGTCCAATCCAATCCAGTGTGTAGCTGTTGCCTAGCTTTTTTTTCTAGCAGTTTTGCACTGACTGCTGTAGTTGCAGTGAGTGCCCGACTGCTAAGAGTCCAATCCAATCCAATGTCTAGCTGTTGCCTAGCTTTTTTTCTAGCAGTTTTGCACTGACTGCTGTCGTTGTAGTCAGTACCATACTGCAGCTGTAGGTAGTCCACTGACTCCAATCCAATCCACTGTCTAGCTGTTGACTTGATTTTTTTTCTAGCAGTATTGAACTGACTGCTGTAGTTGCAGTGAGTGCCATACTGCAGACAGAGGTAGTCCTCCACTGACTCCAGTCCAATCCACTGTGACATGTGTAGCTGTTGCCTTGCTCTTTTTCTAGTCGTTTTGCACTGACTGCACTGCATTAGTTGCAGTCAGTGCCTTACTGCAGAGGTGGTCCTCCACTGACTTCAGGCCATCCAATCCACTGTGTATTTTTTGTGTAGCTGTTGTTGTTGCCTAGCTTTTTTTCTAGCAGTTTTGCACTGACTGCACTGCAGTAACATATTGCAGTGAGTGAGTCCACTACTGCAGCACTTTATTATGCATTAATGCACAATCAGATGATGTGAAATGCAAAGGAAATGTCCCTGCAATTGAAGTTTTCCTATCCGTTTTTATGAAGTTAAGGTGTGAAGAACGAGCACTTAATGTTAAAAATGTTAATAAATAAAGATTCACATGTTTATTAAGAGATTTGTGTCAAATTTTGAGTTTTTTTGGGAAAATTTTACATGTGTGAAAATATCGGGCGATACCAATATGCGATCGGCAAAATATCGGTATCAGCAATGAAAAGATGATATCGGTCGATCACTAATTCTGACACTAACTGACACCTTTTGGAGACAAGTGACAACAATAGAGTGATCAGTGCTAAAAAAGTGCACTGTCACTGTATTACTAACACTGGCTGGGAAGGGTTTAACATCAGAGACAATCAAAGGATTACCTGTGTGCCTAGCTAAAGGTGCTTTTACCAGTGGAAGACATAGAATTTATTCCCAGCGTTGCAGGGACACAAACTCCATCCCTTCCCTCCTGTCAGAACGAAGATCTGTCTTATTTGTTTAATCATATATAAGTGATCCGGTGCACAGGTGCCACCCTGTAGCAGTAAAGTGGACCTAAAGTGGGTAAAGAATACAGTGCCTTGCAAAAGTATTCGTCCCCCTTGAACTTTGTTACCTTTTGCCACATTTCAGGCTTCAAACATAAAGATATAAAACTGTAACTTTTTGTGAAGGATCAACAACAAGTGGGACACAATCATGAAGTGGAACGAAATTTATTGGATATTTCAAACTTTGTTAACAAATAAAAAACTGAAAAATTGGGCGTGCAAAATTATTCAGCCCCTTTACTTTCAGTGCAGCAAACTCTCTCCAGAAGTTCAGTGAGGATCTCTGAATGATCCAATGGTGACCTAAATGACTAATGATGATAAATAGAATCCACCTGTGTGTAATCAAGTCTCTGTATAAATGCACCTGCACTGTGATAGTCTCAGAGGTCCGTTTAAAGTGCAGAGAGCATCATGAAGAACAAGGAACACACCAGGCAGGTCCGGGATACTGTTGTGGAGAAGTTTAAAGCTGGATTTGGATACAAAAAGATTTCCCAAGCTTTAAACATCCCAAGGAGCACTGTGCAAGTGGTAATATTGAAATGGAAGGAGTATAAGACCACTGCAAATCTACGAAGACCTGGCCGTCCCTCTAAACTTTCAGCTCGTACAAGGAGAAGACTGATCAGAGATGCAGCCAAGAGGCCCATGGTCACTCTGGATGAACTGCAGAGATCTACAGCTGAGGTGGGAGACTCTGTGCAACTCTGTGCATAGGACAACAATCAGTCGTATACTGCACAAATCTGGCTTTTATGGAAGAGTGGCAAGAAGAAAGCCATTTCTTAAAGATATCCATAAAAAGCGTAGTTTAAAGTTTGCCACAAGCCACCTGGGAGACACACCAAACATGTGGAAGAAGGTGCTCTGGTCAGATGAAACCAAAATCGAACTTTTTGGCAACAATGCAAAACGTTATGTTTGGCGTAAAAGCAACACAGCTCATCACCCTGAACACACCATCCCCACTGTCAAACATGGTGGTGGCAGCATCATGGTTTGGGCCTGCTTTTCTTCAGCAGGGACAGGGAAGATGGTTCAAATTGATGGGAAGATGGATGGAGCCAAATACAGGACCATTCTGGAAGAAAACCTGATGGAGTCTGCAAAAGACCTGAGACTGGGACGGAGATTTTTCTTCCAACAAGACAATGATCCAAAACTTAAAGCAAAATCTACAATGGAATGGTTCACAAATAAACATATCCAGGTGTTAGAATGGCCAAGTCAAAGTCCAGACCTGAATCCAATCGAGAATCTGTGGAAAGAACTGAAAACTGCTGTTCACAAACGCTCTCCATCCAACCTCACTGAGCTCAAGCTGTTTTGCAAGGAGGAATGGGCAAAAAGTTCAGTCTCTCGATGTGCAAAACTGATAGAGACATACCCCAAGCGACAGCTGTAATCGCAGCAAAAGTATTAACTTAAGGGGGCTGAAAAATTTTGTTTTTTGTATCCACATGTAGTTTGGTGTGCGCGTTTGCAGATGCATGGGAGTACCGTTAACAATTAATGTCACAGCTGAACTTCTGCTGAAAAGCAGCAAATTTCTGTGCATGTTGGGAAAGCATGACATTTTCTTACCCTCCCCCTTTCTCTTAACTCCCCCCCCTCTCACCCCCTCTCTTTCACCCCCCTCTCTCTCTCACCCCCCTCTTTATTTAATTTAATTTGTTTTAATATTTAATTTTTTTTAACACATTTTTTTGCATTTTCCTTTTATTTATTTCCATTAATCTGTCCCTGATTCTGTTCTCGTTGCATTGCTTACTTTTGATTTATGGGCAGGTAAGTGTCCTAATATTAAAAGTCAGCAGCTACAGTATGTGTAGCTGCTGACTTTTATTTTTTTCTGAAGGAGCCTAGAGCTCAGCTTTAACTACGGCAACAACTTAGGCTGTATACAGTACTTATACAATTCTATTAGTGTAAAACTGTATTGGTGCTCGGTGCAAAACTCACTCTGCATTGGTGCTCACTACAAAACCCACACTACAGTACAAAACCCACTCGGCTTTAGTGCTTACTGTGTCAGTGCGCAGTGAAAACAGGAGTGGATGGACATGCATCTGCTGCAGGAGTGAATTGCAGCAAAATCCCTGGGGTCTTCTTGCTGAGCCCGACTTGAAAAACCTTCCTCTAAGCAATGGGCCCAAGTTGAAAAAGCTCTCCCAGCCTGCAATATCCAAGCTCTCCCTTTGGATCAGTAAAATTCACTGGAATAAATCATTCTACCTCCCTAATCTTACACACCATCTTCTTTTTCTCTGGGATGATCCAAACTCAGATTCTCCAAAATCATAGGCCCTATGACTCCCTTTTTTGGAAACCCTGCATTACCCCTGCCCAGACTCAATCCCATTCCTTAATCTGGAACATGCGAAATCACTGCATTCTATCACAAATCATGCAAAGCGGATCCCTCCCATCCCTAGAAAGCCTTCTACCAAACACTAACCCATCAACCCTACAATGTTTAGCATACCAACATATTATCTCCTTCCTAGCCTCACTCCCAAATAAGCAGTACCTCTCCTCCCCACCAACCTCATTTGAGAGCCACCTTCTACAGGACTCTCATCCAACACAATATATATTTTCCACTGGGACTGGGAAAAGGCCCTTATTCTAAAACACCCACTTTCCATGGCAAACAAAGCACAAGAAACCAATTTCCAAATTCTCACTCACTGGTCACTGTCCCTGACCTCCCTCACATTGTCATCATACTACCAGGCTCCATTAAAATGACCACATGGGACATCCTCCAACATTTCCTCAATGCTGCACATACTGTGATCCCACGCCACTGTCGCTTCGTTCAACCACGCACCATCTCAGAATGGATCCCTGAATCAAGACTATGTCTCTGACATAGAACTCAGATCTAAGCCGCTTGTTCTGTCCTCGAAAACTCACAAGAATTTTATGACCAACTATCATCTCTTCAAACTCACACTCCCCCAGTTCAGACATGGAAAAAAGTGGCAAAGAAGCCTTAAATTCTCTACCCCACTACCCATATACACACCCTCTCCTCAACTAAACCCCCCTCTTTCTTATCCCATCCCCTTCTCCTCCATCTTTTTCCTTCCCCACATTTCTATACTTTTATTTTTTATAATATATACTGTATATATATATATATATATATATATATATATATATATATATATATATTCCTGCCTTTACATGCATTTAAACACGAACTTTAACAACATCCCAGTCTTAGTCCATAGGGTTCACCCCTTTCATCTATAACAGCTTCAACTCTTCTGGGAAGACTGTACACAAGGTTTAGGAGTGTGCATGTAAAGGCAGGCATCCTAATACGTTTGACAATATAGTGTGTATATATATATATATATATATATATATATATATATATATATATATATATATATATATAGTGATCAGCATAAATAAGTACACCCCATCGGATTTATCAGTAAACCTTTGCTTTCCTTTCAGAATCAACATTTTCTATGGGATGGGATAGACTACTCCCACAAATGCGGGCCATGTAAATTGCAACCAAGATTTGTTAAATTGCACACACAAAAATTATTTTTCCTAACAAATTTATTCAAGACCATGTTGCAAAAATGAATACACCTCAATGAAAGTTTAAAAGCAAAGCTAAATTTTAGACAATAAAAATCCTAATTAACAAAAATTCAACTACAGGTGAGTGTAATTATTCGTTAAACAGATGTCCAGCAGATAGTTGATTATAAAAGGGCGTTACTTTACAAAGAAAGCCCCTTCCCATTTCACGCTTTCAAGCAATGGCACCGCATGGAAGGGAAAAGTCACAAGGTCTGAGAAGGAAAATTATTTCTATACATAAGAAAGGTGATAGCTACAAGAAGATCAGCAACGCTTTACTTATCAGTCAGAATACTGTAGTAAAAGTAATAAAAAAATTTAAAAAGATGGAACTGCAACCATCTTACAATGACATCCAAGCCATGGAAGTTAACACCTCGACAGGAGTGTCTTCTAATGAGAAGGGTTGAAGAAAATCACCATGCAAGTTCACTGCAATTAGCTAAAGAAGTAGAAAGCCAAATTGGAGTGATTGTTTCCCGTGACACAACCAGCGTACACGGAATAGCATGCATGAGGATCGTTCTTTAAGGAAGCCTCTCTTAAAGCCCATGCACAAAAAAGTCCGCCTAGAATTTGTCAGGGCCAATGCTGAAAAAGAAGACTACTGGGATTCTGTACTCTTGAGTAATGAGACTAAGATAAATGTTTTTGGAACTGATGGGTTCAGAACTGTATGACGTCACAAAGGTGAGAAGTTTAAAAAATGCACAGAAACATGGTGGTGGCAGTGTCCTTCTGTGGGGCTTCATGAGTGCTGCTGGTGTCGGGGAGCTGCATTTCACTAATGGTGTCATGAATTCACAGATGTACTGCTCTATATTGAAAGACAAGATGGTACCATTACTCCGTGCCCTGGGTTGTCATGCACTTTTCTAACATGAAAATGATCAAAAACACATCTAAGGCCACTGTTGCATTTCTGAAGAAGAACAGGGTGAAAGTGATTCAGTGGCCAAGAATTTCTCCTGATCTGAACCTAACCGAACACCTATGGGTAATTCTGAAGTGACGAGCATCACCCTCCATCCAGCATCCAGGCTCTAAAAGAGTTCATTCTTGAAGTATAAAAAAAGATAGATGTTGCAATATGTTGCCAACTTGTTAATTCCATGCCTAGAAGACTTGGTGCTGTCCTTACACATCATGGAGGTAATACAAAATACTAGATGTAGTAGTTTTTTTATGGGGTGTATTCATTTTTGCATCAACAAATTTGAGTAAAACTGAAGATTTTGTAATCTAAGTTATATTATTAACCTTACTTTCATGCAATGAGCTAAACAAAAGTTCTATGAAACGCAGTTTTGTCAAAATTTTGGAAATTGTTTTTGTGTTCACTGAGATATTGATTCAAATCTTACTTTCTTAGTTTTCAAAAGGGGTATACTCATTTTCTGCTGAGCACTCTGTATATATATATATATATATATATATATTTACACAGTATCTCACAAAAGTGAGTACACTCCTCACATTTTTGTAAATATTTAATTATATCTTTTTATGTGAAAACACTGAAGAAATGACACTTTGCTACTATGTAAAGTAGTGCTTGTATAACAGTGTACATTTGCTGTCCTCTCAAAATAACTCACACAGCCATTAATGTCTAAACCGCTGGCAACAAAAATGAGTATACCCCTAAGTGAAAATGTCCAAATTGGGCCCAATTAGCCATTTTCCCTCCTTGGTGTCATGTGACTTGTTAGTGTTACAAGGTATCGGGTGTAAATAGGGAGCAAGTGTATTAAATTTGGCGTTATTGCTCTCACTCTCTCATACTGGTCACTGGAAGTTCAACATGGCACCTCATGGCAAAGAACTCTCTGAGGATCTGAAAAAAAATAATTTTTGCTTTACATAAAGATGGCCTAGGCTATAAGAAGATTGCCAAGACCCTGAAACTGAGCTGCAGCATGGTGGCCAAGACCATACAGCGGTTTACCAGGACAGGTTCCACTCAGAACAGGCCTCGCCATGGTCGACCAAAGAAGTTAAATGTACGTGCTCAGTGTCATATCCAGAGATTGTCTTTGGGAAATAGACATATGAGTGCTGCCAGCATTGCTGCAGAGGTTGAAGGGGAGGGGGGTCAGCCTATCAGCTCTCAGACCCTACGCCACACACTGCATGATCTGTATGGCTGTCGTCCCAGAAGGAAGCCTCTTCTAAAGATGATGCACAAGAAAGCCCGCAAACAGTTTGCTGAAGACAAGCAGACTAAGGTCATGATTTTTCTGGAACCATGTCTTGTGGTTTGATGAGACCAAGATAAACTTATTTGGTTCTGATGGTGTCAAGCGTGTGTGGCAGCAACCAGGTGCGGATTACAAAGACAAGTCTGTCTTGCCTACAGTCAAGCATGGTAGTGGGAGTGACATGATCTGTGGCTGCATGAGTGCTGCCGGCACTGGGGAGCTACAGTTCATTGAGGGAACCATGAATGCCAACATGTACTGTGACAAACTTAAGCAGAGCATGATGCCTTCCCTTTGGAGACTGGGCCACAGGGCAGTATTCCAACATGATAATGACCCCAAACACACCTCCAAGACAACCACTGCCTTGCTAAAGAAACTGAGGGTAAAGGTGATGGACTGGCCAAGCAGGTCTCCAAACCTAAACCCTATTGTCAGGGAAATGGCCATAGGAGAACTGGCAACATTGCCAGTAATAGAAATGGACGCTCCTGACTTAACTGACACAGCCCTCTGCTGGCCTGTCAGGGAAATGGCCATAGGAGAACTGGCAACATTGCCAGTAATAGAAATGGATGCTCCTGACTCAACTGACACAGCCCTCTGCTGGCCTTTCAGGGAAATGGCCTATAAAAGGTGGCCATAGGATCAGACTCATTGCTGGATTATCTCTCAGCTTCCTGTGTTCCTGTGCTTCCTGTTTCCTGTTTGGATTTCCTGTTGTGACTTGGCTTGTTCCTGATTCCGTTTGTTCTCCTGCTCCTGGTTTGACCCTTGGCTTCTCCCACTGACCTTGCTTCCGTTACCTACCTTGTATGACCCCGGCTTGCTTCAAGACCTCGGCTATTCTGGTTATCTCCTGTGCATGACCTCGGCTTCTACTGCGGTTTTCGCTACTAGAGACTATTCCTTGGCACAAGGTAGCCCGGCTGCTTCAGAGCCTTGATGTAACGCTCCTGCGTTTCTTATATGGTGTGGATTTTCAGCTGCAGAAATAGTTCCACGTCAGTAGTCATGTAAGAGACATGCTGAGATACCATTCCCAACCTCAATGACTCATCATGTGTGGAAGGTCTTATTTCAGCCAGTAAATACACACAATTAGCAAGCTGGTTCCTAGAATGACTTTATGTATGTGGTAACACAATGATGAAGGTTGAGGGATAGGTTGAGTGGAGGTGGTAGGTGATAGACACTTGAAGGTGAGACAGTAGCAGATGGATGCAGGAAGGTTTAGCAATGTTGTATGGTAGCAGATGACAGAATAGCAGGTGGACATACAAAAGAGATCAACCCAGTGCAGAAAAGTAGCAGTAGTCTCAAGAGCTAGCAATCTAGTTATGCAGATGTGATAAACAGTCTTTACTATGCAGAGCTAGATAGTGTAAGCTTAGTATAAGTTTATAGAGAATTTCCCTGCGGGGTACTTAGCACTATTAGCGATACAGCCGAAGGGTGGTTCAGGAGAGGCGGATGATCCAGTAGCGGGATACAGGGATCAGCGCGGCGAGGTTCCGTTAGCGAGGTAAGCTTGCAAGCATGGAAGCTTCAAGCAAGGTTAGCATCCAGGTAAGGGTGTTTGAACGAACACATGTGAGTGAGAACCGGCGCTTTAAATAGCCATCTAGTCCGGCGCTGGGTGATGACAGCTCCAGTCTTAAAGGTGTATGCGCACCTTTCCAAAAGTAAATGGTGGGGCGCATACACTTGTGGAAAGTGTAATTTAGGGTACCAAAGGTACCGGAACATTACACTTGAAGACTCATACCCTGCTGCGATTCCAGCCTGTTCCAGTTCGCTCTCGGATTGCTCTGGTTCTACCTACCTGCCTGCAGCTGGTAACCCGTGCCACTTGGGGCGCCACACCCTTTGTACCATCTCCAGGGGTGTGCCGCACTGAGCCGCAAGGGGAGCCCTCTCAGCACCTCGGCCTCGGATCAAGTAAACCTGACACCTATTGAGTATCTGTGGGGCATCCTCAAACGGAAGGTGGAGGAGCACAAGCACTTTAACATCAACCAGCTCCGTAATGTCATCATGGAGAAGTGGAAGAGGACTCTGGTGGAAACCTGTGAAGCTCTGGTGTACTCCATGCCCAATTGGGCCCAATTTGGACATGTTTACTAAGGGGTGTACTCACTTTTGTTGCCAGTGGTTTAGACATTAATGGCTGTTTGTTGAGTTTTTTAAGGGGACAGCAAATTTACACTGTTATACAAGCTGTACACTCACTGCTTTACATTGTAGCAAAGAGTAATTTCTTCAGTGTTGTCACATGAAAAGATATAATAAAATATATACAAAAATGTGAGGAGTGTACTCTTGTGAGGTACTGTATATATATATATATATATATATATATATATATATATATATATATATATACACTGTATATCATATGCATGATGGATACATAAGCTCCTAACCATTGATTACCCCATATTTACCTGATTGATCCCCTCCCTCAATTTATTACACATGTCCATCTATGAGTTACCTATGAGTTACCTTGTAACCGGGGAGATATAGTTGATTCTATGACAGTACGGCTCTGAACAAAGTATGTTGCGACTTGAAACTACAAGCCTATGTTCCTGATGTTGAAAAACAGAAAAACCTTGCACTTGAAATATACCTTATAAATCTTTTCCTCCTCCCCTTTTTTCTTCATTCTGTATCCCTTGTTTTATATATACATTCAATAAACTCAGATGAAAAGTAAAATTAAGAAAAAAAGTAATTGAAGTTAATGTTGTATACAACAGTATTTTTCTTGACAATATATGCTGGAGACAGTACTTCGGCTAGCTGCAGTTTTTCACTCATCCATCCCGCCACTATTATGACATTTGTCATTCTACCCGTCAACATTATGACATATTTTGCTTTTCAGATTCATCGTTTGCTTTATTTGGCATCTACACTCATTTACAGAATCATGTAGACTACCCTGAGACTGTCGGTCAATAGGTTCTTAGTCCACCTGGAGTTTTTGGTGGCTGAATTGTGTGTTCTTAAGCCATGGTTGCACTCAGGGCTTGGAAACCCTCCTTCCTGCATCAATAAATGCCTTATGCCTTGCTCCCTAGTGGCCCAGCATGCTGATTGAGACACTGCTGCTGTAGCTTTTAACTGGAATGCCGACTCTCACATGTGGGAAGAAGAAGGGGAAAGATTCATTAATGTGTAACGGCTATGATCACACTGGGATCAGATCTGCTGTGTTTCCTGGAATTTACTTGACTAATTGTCATTGATGTATGATCAGAGTAGAATGTTGATTTTTACAACACCCCAGGTTAGTGGTGTAACACCGTCTTACATATATAAATATTAACACACAAGACTGTATGTGGAGACGTGCATAAACAGCTGTACTGGAACATGTGCCATAAAAATAATACAGAATCTGATCCACCAATGTCTTACATCCCTGAAACATGCTTTCTGGTACTAAAATGTTAACTATAATCCTTATATTTGCACATAGGGCTCCGATGAAAAAACTACACCAAGGGGTTTATTTACTAAAAGCAAATAGGTTGTTTACTTTGCATGGGAAGTTGCACTTTGCAAAGAAGTGTAAAGAAAATGGAAAAAAAAAAAGAAAACAGCATTTTTGTTTGCACATGATTGGATGATGTGCAAAAAGAGGAGGGTTGGGACTTTGAGTGAAAGACATGACAAGGCCGACTGGGAAAAAATGCACATTTATTGATACATACAGGTATACAAACATAATATATAAACAGTAATATCATCTCGATGGTGGGAGAGCTGGTAGGTAGTCCCCAAATACATATACATAAAATCAACAGGGCAAAATTCCAAGTAGTAATAGAATAGTTGAGCATAGTAAAACATCAACAAACACGAGTAATACGTAGTAGTGGAGTAGTAAATTGTATTATAACATCACAGCCTCAACGCGTTTCGTAGACCCAAATCGCTCAGGAGTGGATGTATAATGATAATCTATAAAAAATATATAGATAGGAAATTGGCACAATGAAGATGAATGCAAAAATGGAAATGGGGCAAGGGAGACAAAAGGGGGAAAGAAACCCCTAAAGAAATCCCAAAAACTTACTAAGCAGCTCAAATGTTCAGTGGCATGGAATATGGAGCTGGCCCTGAATGTCCCCCAAGGGAGCTGAGGGCTACACAGGCAGGCGGGCAAGGCAAAGATGCTGCACACATGGTAAGTGTGGGCGGAAGTAAGTGGAATAAGGACCAATAATTGTATCGCCATAATATGATGTCTATGAGAGAGTATATAAATAGTATAATAAGTATTAGAGTACAAATAAAGAGTACCTTAGTGCTCCAAATGCAGGTGAGTAAGTAAATTGTGAGAAAAAAAAATGAAGTATCAAACAAAGCAGCATGACCCAAATAGAAAAGTATGTACAGCCCAAAGGCAAATAATAGAGTGAGAGACCACATGCTAAGGTGAGAGGATGTGAATTAATAGAGACAAATGAGAGAGGTGAAAATGGTATAGACATGAACTGAAATCCAAAGAGGAGAGAAGGAACAAAACAAGGGATTAAAGAGTGGCATATAGAACCAAGAGTATGGAAGTGCCGAGAAAGTGTGAGGAAATGTTACCAAGAATAAGCCCAGGACTCAGATGCATGGTGCCCCGCATTATCCCATGATTGCTGTATGGGGGTCTGGCTGGGATGGCATACATGCTCTACCGTGTCTCCCAGTGCCCCACATTCAGTGCTTACAGGCACACTTACCTCCATCGAGCCGGCTCCATCATTGAGTTGGGAGACCAGGGCCTCCTTCCTGCTGGGCAGTGTGGGGGTCATGCCGTGGCCACGATAATCTACAAGGCGGTGGACTACACCAAGCCACTGAACAGGTTCCAGTAGCTAGGAGATATGTAAATGCCGCTGGGCTTCCTAGAGATTTGATCTGACAAACTGTTCGTGGGCAGGAGCAGCTGTCTGTGTGCTGCCTTGGTCCCCCTGCTGCGGGGCACAGAAGGTGGCGGTGCCCCTGATTGATGTGCACTCTAGGCCAGTGCCTACTTTGCCTATAGGTAGCACTGACCCTGGGCTCAGGAAAGTACTATTGGGGCTGGGGCTGAGGCTGGGGGGGGGGGGGGCTTCTGCATAGAATGCATTAACCACTTTAATACAGGGCACTTTTACCCACTTCCTGCCCAGACCAATTTTGCAACACTGTACCCATAGAGCTTTGTTTTGGTGGTATTTAATCACCACTGGGTTTTTTTATTATTTGCTAAATAAACGAAAAAAGACTGGAAAGTCTGAAAAAAAAACACGTTTTACTTTGTTTCTGTTATAAAATGTTGCAAATAAATTACCGTTCTTCATACATTTAGGCCAAAATGTATTCTGCTACATTTCTTTGGTGCACATAACCGAAAACAGTGTATGGTGTTCAGTCTGCAGGAAAGTTATAGAGTCCACAAACTGGTATATACAGTATATCTGACAATGGATCAATCCTGATGTACTGACGGACTATTTTATTTCATGAGGCCCTAAAATGCCAGGACAGTACAGGCATCCAGATATTCCCCAAATCATCCATTTTTGTAATGTAGACAGTCCAAGGTATTTAGTAAGAGGCAAGGCAGGTTTTTTAAGTTGTAATTTTTTTGCCCAAATTTTTTGGAAAATTAAGAAATTGAAAAAAGAAAATGTTAACATTTTTTTATTTTTTTTTTACATACTGTCACCAGTGCACCACAACCTCAGCATATAACGGGTGTGGTGGTGATCAGGGACACAGACTGGTGACAGTATGAAAAAAAAAAGTAATGATCGTTTTTCTTTTTACATTTCTTTTTTTTTAAGATTTGTTTTTAACACACTGTTACCAGAGCAATATAATGTTACCACAGTAACACTGTAATACTCTGGGGAAGAATTTTTATTTTTTTTGTGTTTACATGTGATTGCTTATATAAGTGGATTACATTACTATAAGCAAGCATTTTACTGAATAATAAGGAAAGGAAGCTGCGCTAGTGTGAGCAACATCTAGATTGTTGATAAATGAATAATAAAACAATCTCAATAGGGATAATATGAATAATAAATAATATGTGAAAGACACCTGAAATGCCAAAATATTGTTTTTTTTTTCATAATTGTCGCTCTTTTTTGTTCATAGTGCAAAAAAAAAAAAAAAATCGCACAGGTGATCAAATACCGCCAAAAAATGCTCTATTTGTGGGAAAAAAAGGACATCAATTTTATTTACCTACAGCATTTCACTGCGCAATTGTCTGTTACAGTAATGCAGTGCCGAATTGCCAAATAGGGCCAGGTCATTAAGGGGGAAAATCTTCCGGTCCAGAAGTGGTTAAAGCATGTTATGCAGCACAGTGCTTGTGCTGTGTCATTTGGCCTCCTGTAACACCTAAAATACCTGGCTGATCCTGCCAATTTCTACCCTCCCCTCTGTAAACTGACCACGGTATGTCATGGCTTCTGAGCCCTGACACCGTAGTCAGTTTACGTGCCTCTGTCATCCGCAGCTCTCCCCCCTCTTTCTGCTCCTCTCCCCCTTCCTTTCTGCCTTTTTGCTCCTGTGTCGAAGACCGCCCCTCCCCTCCTGCTGCTTTTAAAACTTTTATTGTCCTATATAATCCTTTCTGTACCCTGATTACAAGTGCTCCTGTCTCTGTGTTTTCTAAAATATTGCCGCCTTTACCGTATTTCAGAGCCGCTCCCAGTGATCACGTGACCGCCCAGCTCTCTCTCCTCTCCTCCTCTTGCCCTGCTAAATGTCAGCAAGGGAATCTCGGCCCTACCCCCTGCATCTGTCAAACAGGGAGAGGAGAAAGCCAGCAAGTTAGGTAATTGCCAGGAGTCACTCTAAAATTTGGTAAAGGCTGGATTTTTTTTTTATAAAACACAGAGACAGGAGCAATTGTAATCAGACTACACAGAGGGTTATCTAAAGTTGTATAAGTGGGTTAAAAACCACTTTAAAGTGTATGTCTAAAACCTTTCTGGTTTTTACTGTTATCTGGGACATTATTAGAGTGGTGCACTGTGTTGTGTTTTTAATATATGTTTTTTATTGGCCAAATATAATTTTTATTGTAGTTGGAACTTAAAAAAGAAAAGCACAAGTCAGAGTAAAGAAGGTCAGTGGACATGTAGGAATTTGCTTGTGGTGTGCCCCAGGGTTTTGTTTTTGAGCAACACAAACTTGCTTTCAATCCTATCAACTAAACAACCATGTAAAAACAAGAGCTAAAGCCAAAGATTACATTTTTAAAGAACATAAAAAAAAAGGTCCCCTCCTCCAACCCATCTCTGCTTGATGTAATACTGTGAGGTTAGTGGAGGAGGAGAACATGCAACTAATGATGAGGCTTCTGAAGGCACATGGGAGTCATGACATAGGATGATGTTTGCATGGTATGCTGCTCTTGGAAGGTATAATGGCCCAGGTTGTGGTACTGTTGTAGAGGTAGGCATGATGGTGGTGATGACATGCTGGTCTGGCAATATATAGGTAATGCATTACAGTGGCAAACAGTGATGACGTTCAGTGAATCATGTCTCGGTAAACCATTCTTTCCTCCAGCACTTTAGATTGTCACCTAGGTGAGCTCTGTCTCTTGAAGCAAAGGCGTGCATATTGTAAAGCCTCTCCACAGTTAGGGAAGCTTGCAGCTGTGGCTAGACATGTGCAGAGAAATTTTTAGTTATTCTGAAATTCGGATGTATCCTAATTTCCGAATTACAATAGTAACAAATAGTAATAGTAACAAATAACATTTCAAATTCGATTTAAATTTAAAATAGAATAGAAAATAAAGGAATAATATAGAAAAGAAAATAGAAGAATAGAAAAAATAAAAAAAATAGACTAGAAAAAAAAACAAATAGAATAGAAAAAAAACAATAGAATAGAATAAAATAGAAAGAATAGCCTCTAATAGAATAAACTCGAATTCAAATAGAATAGACAAACATAGAATAGAAAAAACAATAGAATATAATAGAATCCCAAATTTCAAATAAATAAATTCAAATAGAATATTAAAAAATAGACTAGAAAGTAAAATAAAATAACAGATTAGAATAGAAAAGGATAGAATAGAATTTTTTTTTAATATAATAGAATAAAATAGAATATAATCATCTTCCGAAATTTGGATTTTGAATAGCATACATTTGCATATAAATAGAATAAAATAAATAGAATAGAAAAGAATAGAATGGAAAATAAAATAATAGACTAGAAAAAAATAGACCAGAATAGAAGACAAAACAATAGAATAGAAAGAAAATATCCATCTTCCAAAATTCGAATTTCAAATAGAATAAATTTGAAATTGGAAAGAATAGAAAAAAATAGAATACAATAGAATAAAAAAGAATAGAATAGAAAATAAAATAAAAGAATAGATAAAAAACAATAGAATGGATATATCTATCTTCCGAAATTCGAATTTTGAATAGAGTAAATTCAAATTTGAAAAGAATAACATAAAAATGAAGAGCAAAGAATAGAATAGAAAAAGAATGGAACAGAAAATAATAGAATAGAATAAAATGGAATGGAAAAAAACAATAGAAAGTAATGGAATAGATAAAATATAACCATCTTCCAAAGCTTGAATTTCATATAGAATACATTTGAATTGGAATAAAGTTAAAATGGAATTAGATTCAAACTCCGTTAGAATCTTCTGAATGTGGTTGAATTGAGTTCAATTCGACTAAGTTTGGAAAATTTTAATCGAATTTGAATAAACAAAATGAATTTCAAAAATGAATAAAATTAATAAATTTAACAAAACAAATTTATGTAAATAACTAATCTAATTGAAAGGAAACTAAATGAAATGAAACAATTTTTTTCAGTCTGCACGTCTAGCTGTGGCAGCACCAAAGTAGAAAGTCCTGCCTTCTCCTGTGCCTCCTGGCTAGTGGTAGACAAAGTTGGCGCCTCTGCAACATCAATCCTAGCTTGCTCCTCCATGCCCATGTTCCTGCTCATAATCAGTACCTCGCCAGCATCAAAATTACCTTCAGTTCTGTTGTAAAAAATAAAGTAACTATTTCTGAGTAAAACAGCCATCACATAATTCAAAACTATGTCTACTTATTGACAAAGCGTCATTATATACTTTAAAAACTTTAATTGCCCAAAGTGGATATGTTTGTCTTTTTGTTGCTGCAGTGTCATTACTTTACTCCTTTCTTTACAATTTTTCCATCTGAAAAAGAAGTATTCACAAATTACTGATGTCAAGCTAACTTCACTTAAGGTCTTTACAGGTTTCTTGCTACTGGTCATTTAAATGCATTCATGCATTTTGAGTTCTGCATGGATAAATCGACCATTTAAGCAACATGTAATCCAATGTGGTGAAACATGAGAAAACTGGTGATTAGGGTTGAGCGAACACGGACTGTATTGTCCGGGATCGTACCGGACTTTTGGGTGTTTGGTACCCGGACACGGGCCCGAACATTTTACTGTATATTTGGGATACAGTCCGTTGTTCTGTAATTTTATTTCATGTTTTGGCGCGGTTTTAATGTTTTGGCGTGGTTTTAATGGCACGGTTTCAACAGCTGCAGGGCAGCCAATCAACAAGCTTTTAACTAGTGTGCTCTTAGAAGCCATCACAGCCATGCCTACGAATGGCATGGCTGTGATTGGCCAGTGCAGCATGTGACCCAGCCTCTATATAAGCTGGAGTCATGTAGCGCCGCACGTCACTCTGCTCTAACTACTGTAGGGTCAGGTTCCTGATGCTGCTGCTGATATGAGGGAGAGATAGGAGATTATTGTAGGGGCAGGCTATTGCTTTCAGGGAAAGAATAGGAGAATCTTCTTTAATCAGACAGCGATCTACATCGATTTTATTGTTTGGGGGTGCAGTGCACGATCTTTTTGCCCTGACCTGAGCCCAGTGAGGAGGAGGGAGAAAAAAAACTTTTATCAGTCTGTTAGGTGGGTGGCGTGTAGCAGCCATGTAGTGCGAGCTCAGTGCATATGTGTCTGCTTAATCTGGATTAAAAAAAAAAAAAACTTTTTTCCTTCATATTTTACTGTGACATACCGTGTTTAGACACTGCTGTTCTAATCTGCTATTCAAAAATCAACAATTTAAGGGGAAAAAAATTATTTTTCAGGTTTTCATTCAAATGTTTTTTTTTTATTCAATAGCGGAATAGAACAACAACAGTATCCAACCTGTTAGGCGTGCGGTGTGTAACAGCCATGTAATGCAAGCTCAGTGCATATGTGTCTGCTTAATCTGGATTAAAAAAAAAAAAAACTTTTTTCCTTCATATTTTACTGTGACATACAGTGTTTAGACACTGCTGTTCTAATCTGCTATTCAAAAATCAACAATTTAAGGGGGAAAAAAATATTTTTCAGTTTTTCATTCAAATGTTTTTTTTTTTATTCAATAGCGGAATAGAACAACAACAGTAGCCAAGCTGTTAGGCATGCGGCGTGTAGTAGCCATGTAATGCAAGCTCAGTGCATATGTGTCTGCTTAACCACTTGCCGACCGCCGCAAGTACATATACTGCGGCGGTCAGCCCCGTGCAGGCAAAGTGACGTATGGGTACGTCACTCGCCTGCGAGCCAATAGGGGGCGAGCGCGTGCTGCCAGAGGCACGCTCCCGCCCCCGTTTGCTCACTGTGATCCCCGCGCATGTGATCGGTGGACCCGATGTCCGCCGGTCACTCGCGATCGTCCATTACAGAGGGAGAAAGGCAGGCAGCTAATGTAAATAAAGCCGCCTGTCATTCTCCCTTGTGTAAGTGCAGAGATCATACGGTCCTGCTATGTAGGATCGTATATCTCTGTAGTTACACAACAAGCCACATCCCTTCACAATTAGAAGCACGCCCCTAGGGACACACTTAACCCCTCCTTCTCCAATAAAGTTAACCCCTTCCCTGCCAGTGTAATTTTTACAGTAACAGTGCATATGTATAGCATTGATTACTGTAGTAATGTCACTGGTACCCCCAAAAGTGTCAAAAATGGCAGTCAAGGGTCCGATCTGTCTGCCGCAATGTCGCAGTCCCGCAAAAGAAAATCGCAGATCGCCGACATTACTCGTTAAAAAAAAACCAATAAAAATTACAAAAATCTTTCCCTTATTTAGTATACGCAATAACTTTTGCGCAAACCAATCAAAATATGTTTATGGCGATTTTTTTTACCAAACATATGTAACAGAAAACAAATTGGCCTAAAATGTTAAAAAATTTTGATTTTTAAATTTTTTTGGGGGGGAATTTCTTATAAAAAAAAATTTGAAAAATATTGTTATTTTTGCAAAATTGTCGCTCTTATTTTGTTTATAGCGCATGATCAAAAAAAAATCGCACAGGTGATCAAATACCACCAAAAGAAAGCTCTGTTTGTGGGAAAAAAGGACATCAAATTTGTTTAGGTACAGCGTCGCACGACCGCGCAATTGTCCGTTAAAGTCACGCAGTGCCGAATCGCAAAATAGGGCCTGGTCAGGAAGGGGGTAAAATCTTCCGGGGCTTAAGTGGTTAATCTGAATTTTCAAAAAAAAAACAACCTTTTTTCCTTTATATTTTACTGTGACATACAGTGTTTAGACACTGCTGTTCTAATCTGCTCTTCAAAAATCACCAATTAAAAGGGAAAAATAAAAAATTTTCATTTATACGTTACTGTGAGATAAACCTTTTGGATACTGTTGTTTTATTCCGCTATTCAATAAACATCCATTTAGGGGAAAAAAAAAATTGCAACCTAGTCTGCATATTTTACCGTGAGATACACCCGTTGGATACTGTTGTTCTATTCCGCTTTTCAATAAAAACCCATTTAGGGAAAAAATATTAAATTGCAGCCTAGTCTGCATATGTTACTGTGAGATACACCCTTTGTATACTGTATTTCTATGCCGCTATTCAATAAACACCCATTTAGGAAAAAATATTAAATTACGGCCTAGTCTGTATCTGTACGTATGAGATACACCCTTTGGATACTGTTGTTCTATTCTGCTATTCAATAAACACCCATTTAGGGGAAAGAAAGATGTTAAATTGCGGCTTAGTCTGTATCTGTATGTGTTAGATACACCCTTTTAGATACTGTTGTTCTATTCTGCTATTCAATAAACACCCATTTAGGGGAAAATTAATAATTTTGCAGCGTTGGCTGATTATGTTACTGTGAGATACACCCTTTAAATTTGCTTGGCGCATCTCCTTCCACCACCGAGGATTGCAGGGCGCTTCAGTTTGACTCCTGTTGCTAACTCCTCCTACTCCGCTTCCTCATCCTCATCCTCTACCGCCTCCGCATCCGGAGCAGTGATCATTTCCAAGGCTTTCAGGGCAGTCATTCACAAGTGGCTCCGAGGGTGGGTTCCTGCACCCACAAACGCCAGGTACACAATTGTCCAGCAAGGGCACAGTTCTGGAGGATGACGAGGTGGAGGATGAGGAGGAGGAGATGGAGGAGGAGGAACCATGTTCACAGCAGGGTGGCACCCAGATAAATGATAACAACAGATACTACACTTGATCTTAGCCAAAAGGTTGAGAAGTGATGCTGGTGGCATTCCCACCTGACAGCGAGGGCACAGTGGAAGCACAAGGCGAAGGTAGAGGAGGAGGAGGTCGCCAACGCAGCCAGGGCACCGCCAGCACCTCAGAAGGCAGGGTTAGCATGTATGAAACATGGAAAAGCTTTGTCGGCACGCCACAACAACCAGAACCACCAGCTGTTTTTTTTTTTAAGCCCGTGGTGTGTGAACACATTCAGACTATCACCCGGTGGGTGCATAAAAAAGTGCACGCCAAAAAAGTGAAACACAAAAAGTGCACAGGGTGTATACATGGTCCCTGACCCTCATTCCCCGGGGCGCAAGGCTCCTGACATGGACTGGGGTACTTACACTGGCTAACTTGGCCAAAACCAGGCAGCCCCGTTCTTTAGGAGGTCTGCTGAAACAGACGGCTCACCATTGACTTCAATGGGGTTCAGGTTCGGGGTAAAGTTCCGGTTAAGTTCGGGTCACGAACTCGGACTTTTTTGTTCAAGTTCGGCCGAACCCGCCAAACCCAGACATCCAGGTGTTCGCTCAACTCTAATTGTCTACAAACTATGGTATATTCACTGGAATTTGTATTCATTTATATATTTATTTACTAGTGATGGCGGCAATCAGCGACTTATAGCAGGACTGTGATATTGTGGCGGTTAATTGGATACTAACTGACACTTTTGACACTTTGTGGGAGCCAGCGATACTAATACAATGATCAGTGCTAAAAATATGCATGACACTGGCTGGAAAGGGGTTAAACATCTAGGGTGATTAAAGGGTTAACTGTGTTCCTAGCCAAAATTTTTGTGTAAACGGTGTGCTGCTGTTAATATGGAAAGTGATGGATCTTATTACCTACTTTGCAGGGACACAAAAGCCATCACTTCCCCCTGTCAGAATGGAACTCTGCCTTGTTTACATAGATGGAGCTACGTCCTGTGTCTCTGCCCGACAATCGGGGATGCAGACGGGGATACATCCATTGACTGGCACCTGCTGATCGACTTCTGCTGTGTCAAATTACAGCACAAGCGGCGCACCGGCAGCACGCGTGTGCACACTCTACCCAGAAGTGCAGAATCACGTATTTATAGAGTATATCTGCTATGGGGCAGTCGGGAAGTGGATAGTAATGCCCCTGTGTGCCATTATTTCAACTATAGGAAGTGTATTTTCTTTGGTCCTGCTGGCTGTTGCGGATTGAAAGGACTATTTTACCTACATCGATGTGGAATCTTATGGAAGCAGTTCCAAATTCGTGCAAGCAGAGATAGTCAACTAAAATAACCAAAGAAAAGACCGTAGCCTAAAAAGAAAGAAAACGAGCCAGCATACCATTTTGTTTTTGTTGAAGATGAAGCTTTTGGCCTGGGTGAACATTTATTTGAAGCACTGGGAACTAAGCCAGGTTAAGTAATGATTTTACTATAGACTGTGCCGTGCATGCAGAATGGTTAAATGCACTTTGGGGATCCTGGCAAACGAATGGCATATTTTGCACACAGCCATCTAGCTAACTCTATAAAAGGTTACTAATATCATCAAGAGCAGCTGTGTTCTCCATAACTATGTAAGGGAATGGCTACATATTAAATGACTGTTTACACCATACCTTAGAACAAGCTCAGTGAAGCAGTGTTTGGGGGAATATAAATGCCCTTACAATTTGTGACAAATTGGCCCAATATTTTATGCCCCTTGCTAGTAAAGTTTGGTGGCCTAAAACCTTGTGAATGTTCCAGAGTTTTATTTAAGCAATTTACAATTGTATCTGCAATTGTTTTGGCTGTTTTTCTTTTTGACAATGTTAATTTTGTTTGGTATCCTACGTATAATGTTAAAAATTACACAATATTTATTTAATTAAATTTCTGATGCAGGATATGCTTTTGATTTCATTTTTTCTTTTGCTCCCTAAACAGATAAGAATGTGGCTCAAGTTATCCGAGTCTAGACAGGAAAAAGCAGCAATCTCCTTGCATTAGGTGGCTTTTTTTTCTGACCGCCCTTTACTTGCCAGGTGTTGTATGGGTTATCAGAGGAGCCAAACTTGAACAAGCTAGATGGTTTGCTTTCAGGTGCTTAGTGAACTTACAGAAAGTACAGCATATTAGAGTATGAGGAGTACCATCTGGTGCAGAAATGCATAGGGTTGGTTTTGTTTCATCTATACAGCATACCTGCCAACGCTTGAAAACATTGTAGGAGGCCTTGTGGAACTCAATCAGAAAAATGTGGTGGGTGTGCAAAGAAAGCTGCCCACAAAACACATGTCCAAAAAGTTGGTATGGACAATGAATTAGATGTCAGTTCAAGTATTCCACTAAATATTCAGACACATAAAGTTCAGGACAAATTATTTTCCTTGTTTAAAGTTTTTATTGGATTTTAAAGAACAGCGTATAAAATATACACTGAAAACAGATACATGGCATTCTTTACAGTTATGGCAACAGCATCATAAACATATTAAAAAAGAATAGCGCACACATGCAAAAGAAATTATTACCAAATTTGAAGACAATCCATAAATAAAAATGGGGATCCATTAGATGCCGAACGGCGCTGCTGAATGACGTCCGCAGGCACTGTTTTTAAATGAGGAAAAGACATTCAGCAGTCTGTGTACTGTTCCACACCTTGGCTGCAATGTCTAAAGCTATAAAGTTATTAGCTGACAGTGTGGACGAAACCCTCATGAGTGTCTCAAAGGAGGTCGCCAGAAGTTCTCCTATTCAGTCGCTGAAGATGGACTTGCCTTTCTTGGGGGAGGCTTCCATCGATGCGATCTGCCTATTGGCTTGGGTTATGCTTTCCTCTGTCATTGCCAAGCGTGCCCTTTGGCTCCAGCCTTGGATGGCCGATCTGGCCTCCAAGCAAGTGTGGTGCCGTATTCCCTTTGAGGGTTCTTCCCGCTTTTGGAATAAATTGGATAATGCGATAACCCAGGCCATGGGCGGTAAGTCGGGTTCCTTCCCCAGGATCGGCGCTTCCTGAATCAAAAGAAGATGCAGTCCAGGAGGCAGGCCCCAGATTGTGCCAGGGAGGCAAGTACCTAGAGTCCTGGTAGGGAATTCGGGCAAAACTGGAGGTCAAGACAGCCCTCCTTCCGGAAGCCTTCCAAGAGTGTTCTCTCTGGTGACTGAGAAGCTACGAAGTCCTTTTTGGGATTTGAGATTGGGCCTGCCCAGACATGTCAGGTAGGGGCGCATCTGCTGCACTTTCGACATGTTTGGATGGCCTCGATCTTGGACTGTCAGAACAATCTCTTTTGGACACATGTGGACGTTCAACAATGTCCCCAGGCTCAAGTTTGTCCCTACCTCCCTGTCCCAGACAAACACTTCTTTCCTATGTGGAGTCCCTGGTGTCTCAAGGGGCTGTCATTCCCGTGCCGGAGTATGAGTGCGGACAGGGAATGTATTCCCCTCTCTTTATGATTCAGAAAAAGAATAGCTCTTGGAGACCCGTCATAGACCTTACTCACCTGAATCAGTTCATCAAAAAGGAGAGGTTCAAGATGGAGACGCTTCTGTCTATCCAGCAGACCGTCCAGCCAGTAGATTGGCTGGCGTCAGTAGATCTAGGGGACGCTTATTTTCATGTTCCCATTGCAAAGAATTTTCAAAAGTACCACCGGTTTGCTATCGGTCACTCCCACCTACAGTTCACTTGTCTCCCCTTTGGGCTTTCCACATCGCCTCGGATGTCTGGCTGGCTGCCGTAGCCCTGTTAAGGGTAAGAGGCATTCGGCTCCATCATTATCTGGGTGACCTTCTCCTTCTGTCTGGTGACAAGGAACAGCTGGCGGAGCATGTGGGTCAAGTTGTTTCCACTCTCCAGGAGTTCGGGTGGCTCCTGAACTTGGGGAAGAGTCATCTGGTTCCTACTCAGTCCCTTGTTTATCTTGGGACCCTGTTCAACACAGCAAGAGGCTCAATTTCCCTCCTCGAGGAAAAATCCGGGTGATCCGAGGCAGGGTACTCCTGGCCCTTCTCATCTCCATGCTTGGCAGTGCCTGAGATTTATCGGAACCATAGTCACCACAGCCCCCATGGTGAAGTGGGCTTTGTGGTGAATGCGGCCCTTCCAGAGGGGATTTCTCCAGCAGTGGGATACACTTCATCTGGATCAGTCCATCTTTTTAACCCCTTCCATGAGTCTTCCGTGGTGGCTTCATCGGGACAATCTCCTCAACTGTCACAGTTCCGTGGATCATTTTGACCTCGGGTGCCAGCAATACAGGGTGGGGTGCCCACTGCCTTTCAGAGGTGGCTCAGGGCAGATGTAACTTTTCCCCTCGGGAGATGGTCTTGAATGTTCTGGAACTCTGGGCGGTGCTTTTTTCAAGGGCTGCACTCTTTTATCTAAAAAATACATGTATTTATAACCCCACAGATTGGGGACTAATGGTGGCTTTCTATTTGGAGTGGCAGTAGCAGTACATTCAAGTAGACTTTTGTCAGGATGTATGTCTGCTAATAAATGGGGGTGATCTTACAGTACATGCTTTAAATGTGGCATATCAACAATAGTCCTGCTGTGCTATGGCTGCCAGCTTTATTGTGGAGGACTACATGAACTGTATTGAATTTATTGATGATTTACTGTTAGCTCAATTCTCGTCAGGAGGCAATCACGATGATATTACAGCCCTTCAGTTGCTAACCTCCCAATAGATAATGAATTCACCCTCCATCCAGCTGGGAGTTATGACGACACACAGCACTCAAACTTAGTGCAGTCACAACTAATTTTATTGCATGTGAAGCTCATATTTAAAGCATATTTGTTGAGCAGGAAAGACTGCTCCAAACCAGTTTTACAGTTCATCAGTCGAATTACATATCAGACAGAACAATACATGAAAGGGCCTTTGCTTTTGCCATGCATTTGTATCAATGTGAGGTGTTCCCGTATAATAATTTGTGTCCTGTGACAGTCGCCCCGGCTGCATTCACTTGTCATGTGTTAATGTAAGCAAGTGTCAATTGTTTACGCAACATGTCTTGTAATCTAAATGCTAAGTATCCAACTGACAAGTGTTCGAATGAATGAATCAACAGGTGGTTTAACATGTCGTCTAAATGCAAAATACAGCTGGCTAGTCTGGCTTGTTAAATCTGTAATTGCAGGGGGGCACATTCTATCGTAGAATGAGCCCTAACAAATGTGATATGAAATATCATTTTTTTGTAAGGCACGTTGATACAATCTTTCAACCCAACCTTTGATCCCAGCTTATTCATAACGGTGGGATCACTTAGAGTCTCTGAATAGCACAAAACAGGTGACATTATATTCCAAGGTGTATGTAGGCTGGTGACTTGGTTGTGTGCACATAGGGATATAACTTATTAGAATTCTATCAAATCAAAAACAGACATGTTCAATGGGGAGGGCAATAGCTTGCAAGAGTCCATGGCCTGAAAAATCCAACTCCATTATTATGGCAATAAAGTCACTACAAATAGACCATGGTAGCACATACCACCTGTTGACGATGGCATGTGATTTTTCAACATGTCCTAAGGCCTTTTCCAGGAAAGGGCAAAAAATAAACCTCCCGTTTTAATGAGAGGAAAAAAATTCTCTTTCAACCCTCGTTCAGAGCGGTCAGACCAAGTCCCTGGTGGCTATAACGAAAAAACAATGTCCTTTGTGTTCAATCGGCTTGACTTTGACTGTAAAGTGGAGACATGAATGTCTCGTGTCTCTCTCTTTTCCTGGGGTGAGCAAGGGCAAAATGAGGAGAGGTTCTCGGGTGGTGAGCACATGTTGCAAGTAACCAGACAGTGGCTACTAGTGCTCAGCTTGCTACAAAGCGTACCACTGTCGCACGAATGCGAAGTCTTCCAGGAGTAGGGGTGTCCGTTGGCATTGTACCAATGCGTCTGTCTAAATCCAGCTGGAATTCGTCTGGTGCTTGTCGTCACAATCTCCAATGATTCGACTGGTGCTCGTCACAATCTCCGGTAAGTTGTCGTGGGGTCCAGGGGTGGGGCTTCCGTCTGTCGCGATGCGTGGATCCAAACCGGGGAGTCGTCTGTCAGTACCGCTGTTCTGGTCACTGCTTGAACCATTGCAGGAGGTCCGTAGGGTCAGTCTAGCGACGTCAGCTTATGGAGGGGCCTTCACCAGGATTCTGTCACCAGGCTTGAATGGGTGGGTTGGTGCACCTGTTGGCAAAGGAAACGAGAGTGAGAGATCACCATAATCACTGTTTAATTTTTCAATTAATTAATTCTGCCACATTTTCCTCTGGCAAAATCTCTAGATATGAGAATAAATGGACTCATGGGGTTGAGACGGGTCTGAAGTCATTCTGACTTTAGCAAGAATAGCAGGTAAGTACAGAGACAAAAAATACAAGTTTTACAAGAATGGCAGGAGTATTTTGCGCCACTGGGCTTCTGGCCTATAGACAGGCAGCAAAAATAAATGCTAGTGAAACTACTCGCAGCACTGAGGTTTAGGGCCTACAGGAAGGCAGGTAACAGGAAGGATACTTAATGGCACTGTTTTGGGAGAACACAGCATGTCTACACATGCAACAATGCTGAGGGCCCTTGGAGGGCTTGAACTGCCTTGTATTCCTCCAAAGGTGGAGATGGGTTAAATTGCAGTCCTCTGACTCACCCAAGCAGGAAGCTACCTAGAACTGAGTATCCCTTGCATGGCTAAGATGCTGTGATCACTGAACAACAGGGAGTGAAATTCAAGCTGTCTTGTGTACATGGACACATAGAGACACACAAAACAGCTAGAAGTCAGTACTCATGCAAACATAAATTTATAAGAGATTGCACAATTGCTTGGTGACACCTGAACAGGAAATTGAAACCAAATGGCCTTGGAGACACAAAATCTGACTTCAAGAACCATTCATATGCAAAACATGGGCAATGAGTCACTTTTTTGGATGAAAAGAGATCAACTAAGTGAATTCACCGCAGGAGGTTACCTTTAAAATTTTATCAAAGTAGTAACGCTGGCATAAATTCATTTTAATTCTTAGCATACTATCAACAAGCCAACCACTTCCATCCTATTTTTCTTTTTTTGAATGACAGCTTTCTATTCTACTATTTAACAATACAGATTTCACATACTGCACATCTGATAACGTGCTGTAACATATAAATGACAATCAGCTCACTAGTTTCCAGAGTTACATATGGTATATGTACACAAATCTGTAAAATTTCATTTGTATCCAAGATTATTATATAAGAGTAGTACTACAGTATCTGCCTGAGCACATTATCCCATACCAATAATCTTGTCAAGAGAAAAGGTAGTAAAGGCATAAGTGCATAAATTCAAAAATTAGTGTTTAGCACCAGAATACAAAAGTATGTACCAATATACCAAAGGAAAACTCTAAAAAAAGACCAGAGATGCTTAATTATCTAAAGCATAGCACCTCATTTATGCCAGAGCTCATATATGTCAAGTTTAGAACACATCAAATATCTGACACCCAATAAATAAAAACTTTCTAACACCCATAAAAACAGTCTAATCAATCAGAAAAAAAACATTTTGGAAACAATACTCCCATGAGGTTGGTTGTTGTTGAAGGCTGTGCTTGGTCGTTCTGAAAATCTCAAATTTCACTTATCTGAGGAATAAGCATCAGAAAGGTTTAGTAACAAAACATTTTACTTTTCCTCCTAAAAATAAACCAACGGTTAGAGGAATTGAGCATACAGTAAGCATATCAAACATTTCCCTTCCTAACAGTGCACTTCTCTAATACCAAAAATTGTTGACGTCAAAGTAATTATTACCACGTGGATTTCTATATTTTTTTGTTATTATTATGGTATACCATAAACTTAAAGAAAAAAATTATTATTGTTCACCATGGTTGAAAAAAAAAATGAGCAGCTCAAAACATTAGTAATTTCTCATTTGAATATAAGAACCCATACGTCACCCATTCTTTAGCAATTCGGAACATTCCTTAAAACTTGTTTTCTCTACAAGGCAAAACTGATCGTTAATTTGTATGACAATACAGCTGTTTACAGTCCCTCTTGCTATTACCTGTGTCACAGACCGAAAGAGGAGGGGGGGGGAGGGGGGTTTGTTTGCTAAAAAGGCACTTAGAAAATATATATTTTTTTTAAAAAAAGCCAGTGATAAAGAAAGAAAAGTTGGTGACACAAAACCTTAATGATGAAAGTTCAAAATTGCTTACGATTTTTTTAAGGATAGAGATAAAATTTTAGTCCTTAAGGTCACACTTTACACACCAAATATATATTTCCTTGCTTCTAAAAGCTGCCATGACAAGTGTAGTACGGATTTGTTACCTTTCCCGTGGCAAAATCACATCACTTTAAAACATAAACACAAAACAAATTATTATGCAACCAACATTCATTCAATGTTATGAAATGCTTTGCTGATACAGCACCTATAGGGACAGTGTAAAAAAAGAACACAACATAACGATTCATGGATCTAAGGTTGCCCATACACGATACAATTTTCATACAATCTTCCTAAACGTAAATTTCATCATTTTCTCGGAATTCTCCTTACCTTGAAAATTTCCCATTATCTTAAGCTCAGAATACAAAGTGAGATCAGCTGAGTTTGAAGGTTTATATATATCTATATAGGGGTAGTGACGTCAGTGTTTATACTTTATTGGAAAAACCTAGTTTCACAATTTATGTGGTTTCCTGCGTCTTAATAATTAGATTTATATATATATCCAATTTATGGTTTGGTGTTAACTATCCTTTGGTGGGCAATTTCTATACCTTCAGGCTCAGCTTAATATCACATACAATCTCCACATACATCTATACAATGGCATGCAATCTTATATAACGACTAAATACACTTAAGTGTCTATACAAATATATACAAGGTTTTGGAGGGGGAATTCACCATCACACACAGTACTGCTTTGTAACCGGGTCCCAGACCCCATTTTATCTTTGGCGCTCCAAGCGCTGGAGTATCAGACCCCATCTTTGGGAATTTCAGATTCCCGGGAGGTGCTAAAATTAGCGGTTAACTGGGTACCGTTTATCTGCTCTGACAGTATAGGGTAGTAATAATAATAATAAAAATATAATCACTTACCCCATACTGTGTTTTTGGCAGATCTCACTTTCTGACTCCAAAACTGTTAGCTCAATTCTCGTCAGGAGGCAATCACGATGATATTACAGCCCTTCAGTTGCTAACCTCCCAATAGATAATGAATTCACCCTCCATCCAGCTGGGAGTTATGACAACACAGCACTCAAACTTAGTGCAGTCACAACTAATTTTATTGCATGTGAAGCTCATATTTAAAGCATATTTTTTGAGCAGGAAAGACTGCTCCAAACCGGTTTTACAGTTCATCAGTCGAATTACATATCAGACAGAACAATACATGAAAGGGCCTTTGCTTTTGCCATGCATTTGTATCAATGTGAGGTGTTCCCGTATAATAATTTGTGTCCTGTGACAGTCGCCCCGGCTGCATTCACTTGTCATGTGTTAATGTAAGCAAGTGTCAATTGTTTACGCAACATGTCTTGTAATCTAAATGCTAAGTATCCAACTGACAAGTGTTCGAATGAATGAATCAACAGGTGGTTTAACATGTCGTCTAAATGCAAAATACAGCTGGCTAGTCTGGCTTGTTAAATCTGTAATTGCGGGGGGCCACATTCTATCGTAGAATGAAAAAGAAAATCAGGTGCGCTAAATTCACATGTGTCACACGCCAAGAATTGGGTTCTTCTTCCTTGAAGCCAGTTCTGAACTGGGGAGTTCCTGCACGATTTGCGGTATGCTTCTGCCAAAGAGATAACCTTAGGTACTGCACTGTGGTCTGATTTATTTTCATGAGCCACAAGTTGAAGCCTCCATTCGGGATAATAGAGAGAATTCCCAGAAAGACAGAGGACCGGGATTGGGACATACTATCAAGAGTGAGACAATTTGCCCATACATTGAGGCTACTTTTGTCTGCACATCCCAAGGTGACCCCCGGGACCCCTAGGACATCACTGGGTTGACTATCCGCCCTTGACCTCTTTCACATGGTAAGAGGCTAATCCCCATAAGGTGGTGGAACCATTGCACCCTCACAGATTTAGCCCATACACACCCTGTGGATTGTATCACCATTTGTGTGGGATTTGGGACTTTTGCACCCCCAGGTGTTCATATACACCTTAGGTGGTCCACACTGGATTATTGGACTTTATTTCCTTTGTATGATTTGTGAGCACAATTGATTATGTTGCTATTATCACATTGATGCACCAATATTTTATTCATCACCCATCATTTGCCAGCACCAGGGTACGTGGTCATACTATATACCCTCTTAGTGAACATCAACCCAGGTACACACTACAGAGTTTGGGTGGTCACTTAATATAGTGTCACACCCAATTCTTGGCGTGTGACACATGTGAATTTAGCGCACCTGATTTTCTTTTTTATTTCGTATCACCTATTGGTTCTAAGATTGCAGCTTTTTCACTTACCCGATCCAGCGCACTTTTCTTTATACACATATCGTAGAATGAGCCCTAACAAATGTAATATGAAATATCATTTTTTTGTAAGGCACGTTGATACACTCTTTCATTTACCTTCTCTCATGTAAAAGGTGGTCACTGCCAAAGAGTAAAGTACACAGCAGCACTAAATGTGAAGGGCTTTTCACAGTAAGAGCTGTGAAAATTTTGAATAGACTCCCACAAGAACTGACTCTGGCCAGCTCACTAGATTACTTAAAAAAGAGTTTCATGCATTCCTAATTAAACAAAATATAACTGAATATGAATATTTATAGGTAACAACACCAAGATTGTTGATGAAGGGACTATCAGGAAATCATTTTTTCCCCACACTGGAGTAAAGTGTGCCATGCTTTTTATGATTTTTTTTACTTCCTCTTGATTAACTGGGTGCACAGAATTTCATATAATTTTCTATGTATTTACTCTATTTTTTTATTTTTCTATTGCTTGAACTAGATGGACTTGTGTCTTTTTTCAGCCTGGCTAACTATGTAATTATGTAATACAAACTGGTTCACCACAATTTGCTACAAGACCAAAGCAAATGGAGAGGCACTCATGATCTATGTCATTGCAAAGCCATTGTTTCTAAATTTTAGGGACTTGTTAATGACTGGAATAGTACCACTGAATTGGTGTCATGCCAATGTGGTGCCTATATTTAAAAAGGGATCAAAGTCTTTACCATGTAACTACAAACCTGTTAGTTTAACTTCTATAGTCGGGAAGATACTGGAGAGTTGAATAAAATACCACGTAGATGAGTTCTTGCTAAAAAGAAATATTTAAAGCAACAGACAGCATGGATTCATGAAAGATTGGATACTTGGATTTTGCAAAGCCTTTGACACAGTTCCCCACACACGTCTAATGTGTAAGGTTAAGTCTACAGGCTTGCAAAAATTCTAAAAAAGAGGGTATTCAGAGAGTAATGGATAATAATTCTTACTCTGAATGGCCTAGGGTTGTTAGTAGTGTGCTTCAGTGTTGAGACCCTTACTTTTTAATATAGTTAAAAAAGGTTATATGGTCTGGTATTAAAAGTACCTTTTCAGTCTTTGCATATGACACTAAGCTATGCAGTGGAATAATGTCCTTGCAGAATGTCTCCAACTTACAAGCTGACCTCAATGCGTTTAATTGGGCAACTATGTGGCAATGAGGTTTAATGTTGATAAATGTGAAGTTATGCACTTGGGGGCTAAGAATATGCATGTATCATACATATCGGGAGGGGGCGTACAATTGGGGGAATCCATAGAGGAGAATGATCTGGGTGTTTTGGTAGATTATAGGCTTAATAATAGTATGCAATGCCAAGCTGCGGTTTCCAAAGCAAGCAAACTCTTTTCTTCTATTAAAAGAGGTATGGACTTCAGAGAGAGGTATGGTATTGACTCTTTAACGGCGAGAATGGGTCAATACATTGATTACTTTCTACAACGAGCAGTACAGAGTACTAAGACATACCTGAAAGATACAAAACATATATTACAACTATTGGAAGTTTTACCAGTCCAACATGAACAAACTATCATGGTCCCTGCCGATGTTCATCCCTATATACAATCATTCATTGTCACTCGAGCATGTGAAGCGACTAAATGGGGCCTGAAACAATACACGCATCTATCATGTCTAGAAAGAAGATACCTAGTTAAGTGCCTGGACTTTTGCTTGAAACATAGTTATTTTTGGTACCACCATCAGTTTTACCAACAGAAAACGGGGGTAGCTATGGGAGCAAAATTTGCACTGAATGTAGCAGGCCTATTCATGGTGCAGTGGGAGGAAGAATTAATTTACAAAAAAACACCAGAAGAAATAATTTTTTTTGTAAAAGATACATTGATGACATTATACTATTATGGAGCGGCAGCTACACCAAGCTACTACTATTTCTTGACCAACTCAATTCAAATGATCGTAACTCAAACTCATATGGGACATCAGCAAAGAAAAGCATTACGTTTTTAGATCTACATATCACACAGAATAACAATCAGTTGACCATGCTAACAAATTTCAAGACTATAGATCCCAATAGTTATTTGCCAATAAGCAGTTGCCATCACAAGAACTGGCTGTATAACATACCAAAAGGCCAGTTAATAAGAATCAGACGTAACTGCTCATGGATTGAAGACTACAAAGTACAGGCTAAAAAAATAGGAGAAAGATTTGTCAATAAAGGATATACAAAACCATTCATTCAAGAGAAAATAGAAGAAGTAGCACAAATGAATAGAAATAGACTCACCAAAAATAAGGGACCAAATGAAAATATAGACAATATACCCCTGGTGTTTGATTACAATGTACAATACAAAAAGTTGGAAAGGATTATACAGCGACATTAGCATATACTTTAGACAGACAAATATCTACAACCTGTGCTACTTGCAAAACCCAAATTCATCAATAAAAGAGCTCCAACTATACGGGACATGATAGTTAAAAGCATACCAGACCGCCCAAAAAAACAGTTCACATTTTTTTTCAGGAAAGGGTTTTTCCCATGCAAAAGATGCTACGAATGCACACGAACCAAAAAACTGATTAAAAAGAAATCACATTTTACATCTAAAAGTACAGGTACAAGTTATGAAATTCAGGATTTTATAGGGTGCAATACAGAAGGAGCAGTATATGCTCTGGAAAGCAGTTGCGGGCTACAGTATATAGGCCGTACCAAAAGCTCCTGTACCTTTTTGGGCGTCATGCGTCCCGCGATTCTGTTTGCGCAATGTTACCGCGATTCGGCAGGTGGAAATCGCGGCAACATCGCACAGCGTTTGGGGAATGTGGGGATTTGCTCTTGTAGGTAGGATTTGCGGGTGCAGTATAGAGGCAAAACAGATGATTCTTCAAGTAAATCAGGAGTGTTTTATTTACACTTCAGGAACACAAAAGTAACAGTCTTTTTTGGTGTTAACTCACACCAAACAAAAAGGAAAACGACAGTCTTTTAAGGCAGGTTTAAACACAGCAACAAGTCCATTCACCTGTGTCTCTTTGGTGCTGTTCACACACAGCAACAGATCAGTTCACCTGCTTGTAACTTTTCCAGCCTCAGCATTCACTTCCACAGCCTTCTGGTGCATGGAGTTAATTCTCAATCACCTGTTAGGCTGTCTGCCTTATAAACCCCAGGCAAGACCTGGCCTGGAGCGTGGGGAGCAGCCACCCACCCATACCTTAACTGCTCCCAATAAGAGCCGGACCGGATTCGGCTTTGCAGCCATACTAAAAATAAAAATTGTCAAGCAGCACTAGCTGCTGCAGACACAGAATTACCGGCTCTTATCTCACCGAGGCCAGGAACCATGGTGACACGTACCTTCCGTCGATAACGGATCCATGTGCCCTGCCACAGGTGCCATTGCAAATCACGGGCACCGCACAGGCATCCCACAATTTGCAATGATTCCGGATTGCGAGCAGAATCGCGTTGATTCTGCCCATGATCCGCTACGCCCACACGTGAACGTAGCCTGAGACAGAGGTCAAAAGAGAAACATACACGTTGGGGTAGAGCATTACAAACATTACAAATGAATCATCATCACAAGTCATATATCTCATATTTATATATATTTTATGCTTGTCATAGACAGTAAAATGTGAGTACCCTGAGCATATGTGTATTTAATAAACTGCTTTTTTTTAATTATATAAGCACTATTAGATTTTGTTTTTCTATGTACTGTGGATTTTGAGGGGATTGTGCAGAGGAGGCTTGGAATGTGCTATTTTGTAGCCCTGGAGAGGCTAAAAGGCTGTTTCTGACCCTACTTGGCTATAGTGGTCGCATTTCATCAGGTCAGATGACTCCTGGAGTGGGAAGAGCACTTCAAATTGACACATTTGTTTTCACCATTTTTGAGCACTAAGTAAGGAGTGGATGGAGAAAAAGACAGCACTATGTATATCCAATTCATGTGGAGAAGACTGTTTCCTCAATTTGCATGGACACTTTTCTGTCTGGATTGCATTGATTTGAGGTTGTTTGTTTTTTGACATTTTGCATTTTATATTTCTTTCTTTGTTCACATCATTTATTGCACATAGCAAATATTGAAATAGTGTAATATTGGGAACTACAGCGCCGCACAGTTTGGAAATATCACTAGTCTTTGTAACACATCTTTGGGATTGTGAATAGTGTCAGCGGCTCTTCTATAAATGATACTTTTTTTTTTTTTTTCACAATTTTATTAGTAGCACACAGGGTTTTTATGTTATATAAAGTGAACAGCCTGTTTGTCTTTGGTAAATCAAAGGGTGCATATATGACTGACCTTGAGTGTCAACCAGGATCTTTACAAGAGTAAAGCCCCGTACACACGTACCGATCGTCGGCCGACAGAACGTCCTACAAATGTTCGCGGCTGGTGTGTTTGTTGTTTGTCTGTTGAAAAGTGCTCAAAACTTGCCCAGGACATTTGTCTTCCGACAGAAAATGACGTCACTACGTTCCACGCACGTTCGCCGCTACAAAAGAGGAAGTGAGTGTTTGGCTGTGACCCTTCTGGGCATCTCGCGCTGATTTCGGTAGCATTTGTTTGGTTGACGACATTTCGCTATTTTCCGAGACATCGTTCGAGAATTTATTATGGCGACCGTGAATTCGTCCGTTGCTGTCGTTAGTGTTGGAGTTTTGGCTCTGAGACGACGTACGAGCAATAGGAAGAAGAAGCGGACCTCCTGGACGAAAAATTGGTTGCTTAACCGTGATCAATTTTCTCATATGTCCTTGCTGAGGGAGCTCCAGGAAAATAATCCTGATGACTTCAGGAATTATTTGACGATGACGGATCCCATCTTTTACCGTCTTCTTGCCCTGGTGTCCCCCTATATTCTGAAGCAGGATACTTGTATGCAGCTTGCAATTACTCCTGAGCAAAGGTTAATTGCGACGTTGAGGTATCTTGCAACAGGGAGAAGCCTGCAGGATCTGAAGTTCACCACAGGCATCTCCCCCCAAGCTCTTGGTATCATCATCCCTGAGACCTGCTCTGCCATCATCAAGGTCTTGCAGAAGGACTATATCAAGGTATGTTTGATTTTTTACATTACATGTATTACTAGTTTCACCCGAATTATGATGTTTTTGGATGTACAGCAATTGACACAGGCCATTATTTGTAAACTACCCTCTGTCCGCATGCACATAGTAGTAAAGATGTAGATTATCTTTAACCATTTGTAAAATTACCCACTAACCACCCCACCATTCTCTCCTATGTGTCCCTAAACGAATTGCCTGTTAACAGTATGTCGAATTTTTCAAATTTTATTGCTTTCCCTCAAACAATTATTCCTTGGCCAATGTTTTAGTACCTAGTTAATGATTTATCTAAAATACATCAGTCCATCCATTCCCACCTATGATTCTGTATGTTTATGTAATGATGTTAAAACCTTCACTGACCACAAGCCCTTATTGATGTATAAATGCCCAGTTTTACTTACCCATCCCCCACCCACATGCTAAATCTCAAAGTCAGCATATACCAAAGCTCAAGTTCAGAGGTCTTCAAACTATGGCCCTCCAGTTGTTCACGAACTTCAATTTCCATCATGCCTAGTCATGTCTGTGAATGTCAGAGAATTACAAGGCCTCATGGGATGTGTAGTTCTGCAACAGCTGGAGGGCCGTAGTTTGTAAATCTCAGCTCTAGCTGGTGAGTATAATGGGCCATACACACTAGAAGATTGTCAGAACAATTTATCCTTCCGATTTACCAAAACCAAATAATATGAGGTCCAACAAACACTTTCAAATCCTATGCAATCTGGTAGGCCCTTGCACTACATAGAAAAGGTAAATCTGCACGAAAAAGTCTTCAGAGAATCTTCTAGTGTGTATGGCCCTTTACAATATAAGAACAATAGGAGGTTGAAAATAAATGTATGTAGATGTTACATCCCCATATCCAAACCTTTGCCTTCCTGTTGTTTATTTTTTAGCAAGTTGCATAAGCATTTAACAGACAACTGTGTGTGTAATTAATAATGTGATGTGCTCAAGCACTAATTTTTTTTTTTTTTTTTTTCCCCACAGTTTCCTTCAAACGCAGAGCAATGGCTGGAGATTTCTGATCAATTTCTGGAGAAGTGGAATTTTCCCAATTGTGGGGGTGCTATTGATGGGAAGCACGTCCGCATTGTCCCCCCTCCGAATTCCGGCACATTTTTTTTATAATTATAAAGGTTTTTTTAGTATAGTCATGCTAGCCATAGTTAATGCAAACTATGAGTTTATTTTTTTGGATATTGGCAAAAATGGCCGCAATTCGGATGGGGGAGTTATTGATCAGACGGAGTTCGCTCGTCGTCTAAAGAACGGCACTCTGAACCTGCCATCCAGGGAGCAAACTGTTGAGGGTATGAGCTTTGTGTTTATCGCAGATGAGGCTTTTGCGCTTGGGGAGCATCTCATGAAGCCCTACCCTCAGAGGAACCTCACCCCAGACCAAAGGATTTACAACTACCGGTTGTCCAGAGCTCGCAGAGTTGTGGAGAATGCCTTCGGGATAATGGCCAACCGGTTCCGGATATTCCTGACGTCCATAAACCTGGCACTGTACAAAGTGGATAATGTGGTCTTGTGTTGCTGCATTTTGCACAACTTCCTACGCAGGAATGCACAAAATTATGTATTGCAGCAACTGAATACTGACCCTGCTATGCCAGGTACAAGTGGAGAGGCCCAACCTTCTAACCAAGTGGAGTCCATGACGTCAATGGAAGTTGGACGGTCAGCATTGGCATCACACAGGGCCCGTCAGATCCACCAGGAATATCTGGACTATTTCGTGGGGAGAGGAGCTGTGTCCTGGCAGCAATCACTGTCACACACCCATTAATCTTGTTAAAGATTGGACACACAAGATAAATGTCATAGATATATTATTTTTCAACACATAAAAAAAAAATTGCAATGATTCAGTATTGTGGATTCTAATCATTTGGGCACATATGTCAAACACAATTATTTGGGTTAATCATGTGTTATATATGTGTGACTTTGGAAGGGTTAATACATTCATCAGTGTGTTTCTTTACTGTAGTCTCTCACCAGCTGATCCAAAGTGATGATGGCCATGTGTTATTTTTGAGCCAGTGGTGTAAATACAAGGGCCTTCTGCACCCCACAAAATTTACACAAACCCTGTCACATTGAGAACTAGGTCACACCCATGGTTCATCTAATGTCACCTTACATTGGTGGTTCTTGTCCAGAAGTTGCGCATAGTATATATTTAATATAATACATTAGGGTATTAACAACGTACCTACACCTGTTATGTTGTGTTCATTTATGACATCCTTCTCACTGCCCACCAATGTTAGGATATGTCAGTGTTATGTGAAACTTGATCATTGTTCATTTCAAAGTGTTATATATATATAAGTAATGGAAAGTGAACTAGAGCAACGAACAAGCAATACACTATAGATTACACTGATCTCCCTACACTGCCAATATCAATGCCATATTGAATCCTAGGACTGCTAGTACCTTGAGTGTTGAGTCACACTTATGCAATGTGGGAAGTCTGCGACTTTGCATCCTTCCTGCATCGCATAAGGGTGACCCACCACTTACTTTTTCCACAGGATTGTATTACACAAGTCTGAAGAACTGTGCCATCCAATCCTGATACATCAGAAATAAAGGGTCATGTGCGACTTGTGTGTGTGTTCAGTGTGAATGTAGCCATACAAAGTGTATGTCTCAATTCGCACTACACTCGCACAAAAGTCGCTCATAATGATGCATTTATTCAGCTGCATCAGGATAGGATTGCACAGTCGTTCACACTTGTATGATCCAATCCTGTATGAAATGTCAGATCGCACTGTGATATGCGTATAAACGGTTGGGATCTTTAACATTTCATTGACACCTCCAGCAAGTCGCATATGGCAGTGTCCAAAATGCTTTCATTAACATGTAAATGTGGGAATAGGACAGCCATCATACATGTAATGCTTCTTTACACAGCTTTAGATCTCGACCCCCCCAACAAAAGTCAAATAAAGAATGGAACACACATTGTTGAATGTACAAAATTTTTTTTTCCAAACATTCACAGGGTTAGGGTTAGGGTTAGGGTTAGGGTTAGGGTGTTTTCAAGTTTTTTTCCCAAACGTGGGTACACTCTTAACAACTGAGTGCCATCAAGATATCATAAAATATTAAAAAACTTTTGTAAGAAAAGGAACCAATAAAAACATAAAAAAAAACTTTTTAAAATTTGGCAATCATGTCGACAAAATCTCGCATTTTTGATTGCAATGCCGTTGCTGTTTCCTTGATTTGCTCGAGGTCTGAGCAACATTGGAGTGCCTCACGGGTTAGTTTTGCTAAAGTGCAAGTAGGTAAATCATGATCTGTAAAAAAATATACAACTGAGTCAATGTGAATCACCTACATGAGGTCATAATAGAGAAACATTTGGTGTCCAGGTTATTTTTAATTACTCTCGAGTTAATACCTACCCTGTTCTTATGCTCTTTTGCCCTAGGCTCTTCTTCTTCCTCCTGTCCTCCTCTGATCCTGTTGCTGATGATTCTGCCGGTCTCCTGAGCTTACTATATATTCATTAGGGGTGTGAACGCATGATGACGTCATTGTGAGGGCATGGTCGTAATGTATATATATTAAGCTGCAGAGACCAGAGACGGGCAGAATGCACGGCAACAGCATCAGATGAGGACAGGAGGAAGAAGCAGAACCTAAGGCAAAAGAGCAGACAACATAAGAGCAGAAGATTGCACAGCAGAAGAGTGGAGAGGAGAAGATCCAAAGAGCAGAGTGGAGAAGACCGGATGAAGATATTTAAGAACATTTCATAAACGTCTCCTGTCGTTATTCACATACACTTCCATTTATGTGGTTAATGTGTAGGGGTACTATGTACCCCATACCCATTCACACAGTGATTGGTGTCCGGGATCTGGGGGCCACCCTTTGTTGAAGGTTGCTTCCAAAGTCCTAGGAACCCCCTGGCCGCATGACCCCCCAAAACCACCAGACAGGGTTGTGGGGATGAGGCTCTTGTCCTCCTCTACATGGGAGTAAGGTGCTTTTGGGTGTGCGGTGCAGAGGCCCCCTGGCCCAAAGCAACAAAACCCCCCCATGTTGAGGGCATGTGTCCTGCTGTGGTCCAGGGGGTGTTTGTTCCGCTTGCTCATTCTCTTTCCTGGCCTGACAAGCTGCATGCTTGTATAAGGGTCTGGTAGGGGTTTTGGGGGTAACCCACGCTGTCTTTTTGTTGTGGGCATACCCTCAAACTCAATACCACACACAAAAGGCCTGGTTGTGAACTTGGGGGGACACCCACGGTGGGTTCTTCAATTTTTTGGTGTAGTTCCCCCTCAAAAATCTTCACAACGCAAGTGGCCCCGCAAGTCAGAGCATCCTGATCCGACTTACGGTGCGACTTCCATTCAAATAAAGAGGCTCCCATAGGGAACTAGTGTTGTAAATTGGAGGCTAAAAATAACACTGATAAAAATCATTCTGAAAAAACCTACGTGGGCACACAATTGGCTCTTGGACACTTGGTCCTGGTTCCTCCACAGTTTCGGAAGTGGCTTCCACGCTGCTTGCCAAGTTGCCAGGAGATCGGGGTTCTGACATGGCTGGGGATGCCACATCCTGGCATGATGCAACATCTGCAATGTAAATTTGTAAGGGAATACAAGAATATAAGGTTAAACAATCATTGCAAATACACATATTTCTATGATCCCACTACACAAAAATCTGTGACTACCAACCTTCTTGTTGTTCTGGTGTCTGGTCACTTGTTGGCTCTACCAGAATCACCTCAGGCATAATGTCTTCATCTACATAATACAAAACATTGGCCATATCATAAAAGTCACAAGAGGTACATTTGTTAGGACATGGTGCCCTGCTTGATAGCTCTTTCAGTAACAAATATGAAGACATGTACATGGTTATCTACGAAAAATATGGTACATTAATGTTTGACAGTGCATAGGAACCAATTACCTTTAGTCGAATCTGTGCCACCATCTGGGCCCATGTCCTCCTCTTCTTCCACAACTGCCGATGGAGCTGCCAAACTTCTCCTCCTCCTTTCCCATTGTTTGGCACGGAGTTTACGTTTTTCTCCTATTTAAAGGTTTGAATAATAATCTGTGATTAATAGGAATGTTTGCTGAGAAGATTCGTGCAGGAAAGAACGTTCGTTGCAACACAATACATATATTTTTAACTATGGCTTCCTGACTTTTAATGACATATACTAAAACATCAACAATAGATCGATCTAATCACGACATGACAACTAAAATGAGTAATCTAACTTTTTACATAGACATTATAATCTAGACATGTTAATACAACATACACCAAATTATAAAAAACATATTGCATGATTAAAAATAAAAAAAAAATTAAAACTTACTTTTTTTCAAAATCCGATGGATTTGGGAAAGCTGATCCTGCTCACGGTGTTTCAGGTCGGACCACCGTTTCCGAATCTGATCTTTCGATCGCTCCACACCGAATTTTTTTACCAAACAGGCCACCACCTTATCCATGATGCCATCTTTCCTGGCATTGGGCCGATCGTAATTTGCCAACTTGCCATCATAGTCCATTTTTTCTAAAATGGAGACCATCTCCACCATTTCTGCCTTTGACATGGGTGTAGCCCTTGATTTTCTGGTGGCCCAATCACTTCGGCCCACACTAATGGAGCTCCCAGATTGTTGAGACATTATTCTTGATTACAAGATTTTTCCACTGCTTCAGGTGTGAGTGTCGCATGTAGGCCTGATCTTCGGCACGTACACACCCCTGCACAAGCCCGCCACTGGAGGAGGAGTTGACGCCTGCGCTGTATTTAAAGGACGCAAGTTCGTTCGGCCGACGATTCGCTAGCGGACATATCGAGGGTTGGAGCACGATCGAGCGGCGAATCACGACTTTTCCCCACAAACAAAGGTACGACTCTTTTAATAGAAAGTGTGTGTTTTGGGCCCTATACAGCTTTTATTAGGAATATCTTTATTATGTGCCAAAATACATGCTATTTTAATATGTTTTGTGTTGTGTTGTGTCTTGCAGGCATATACTGTCCTGCAATATGGTGGACAATTACACCACCCACAACTTTCTCATCAGTTTCATTGATGAGTACAGGCAACTGCCGTGTTTGTGGCAAGTGAAGTCGGCAGAATATAAAAATAAGAAACTAAAAAAACAGGCCATGGAACATTTGGTGGCCTTCTACAAGCCCGTCTGTCCTGGGGCAAATTTTAATTATATACGCAAAAAAATAAACAGCATTCGCACTGCCTACAGGCGGGAGGTAAAGAAAATAGAAGATTCCACCCAGTCTGGAGCAGGTGCACGGAATGTACATGTACCACGGCTGTGGTACTTTGATAACCTGCGGTTCCTGGCAGACACCTTGGAATCCAGGCCGTCAATTTCTACGCTGCCTTCGACTTCGGCAGAGGGCTCAGTGTCTGTAGATCCAAGCCAGGATGAGGATTTCCTGGAGGAGAGTTTTACTCAGGTATGGCATTTCACAATATATTGTCTGCTAAAATGTAATCATGTAACAAAATTATAAGCTAAACCATAATTGACCCTTTATGTAAACGGGCATAGCAAGGGGTTGGCATGACAGGCAACCGCCAGGGGCGCAGGCCAAGGGGGGTGGGTCACAAAAACATTGGCATTGTTTTAGTGTTTATTTTAACAATCCACTCAGCCTGCACACCCCAGAACCCCCAGTTTGCAGGCGGATTCATGCAGGTGTAAAACATTGAGAGCAGCTTCATGCAGGTGTAAAACATTGAGAGCTGCTTCATGCAGGTGTAAAACATTGAGAGCAGCTGAGCCAAAAAACCAGGAGACTGAGACTGCCTCTCACTGCATCCCCAGCACACCTCCGGTCTTACAAACAGTGCTGCATCCCCAGCACACCTCTGGTCCTAACAAACACTGCTGGAGCCTCAGCATTCCTCTGGCTCAACCTTTTTTAATACAAAACTAACAGCTCCTGCAAATGATCCATCCATCCTTGCTTCCATGTCTCTGGTCTCTCACTCTGGGTCAGCAAGCCAGGTGGCTTCCTTATTCCTGTTTCCCTGCACTGCTTCACCCTCAATGCCCTACATCAAGCCCTCTGCTAGTTCAGGCCCCTCTCTCTCTGCAACCCCCTCCTCTCTCTCTCACACCCCCTCTTTCTCTCCCTCTCTCTAGCTCTCAACCCTCTCTTTCTTTTTCACACCTGAGACAATGATTGCCCACTAGAGAGCTCTACACTGGGCAAACAAGGGGCAAATTAGAAACATTTAATGCCCTTTAATTTTTTTTTTGGGGGGTGGGTTACAGTTTTACATTGATCTTGGGGGGGGGGTTGTTGCCAAATACAGCTCCTCAACAAGGGCACTGGAGACCCTAGATACGCCACTGTATGTAAAGTCTGCTATTTGTTCACAATAATATAACAAACATGCATTTTCATATACACTATAACATTCTAATCAATTGTTCATTTCATCAACAGGGAAGTGTCACTGAGGAGGAGCCAGGTTGCAGCCAGGAGCCTGGGGAGCCTGCGGAGCCTGAGGAGCCTGTGGAACTATTTCCACCACCACCTCCTCCTGCCAAACGGAGGCAAAAGAGGAAGCACGTGGATGATATCACAGACAAATTTATCCAGGAGGCCACCATAGCCCTACGTCGGAAACCGGAGGCCAATGAGTCCTTCGGCAACATGACGGCAAAAATTTTGGATAAGGTGGACCTCAGGCAGTGTCAGTATGCCAGAAAAATTATCCTCGATGTGCTGCAAAAGGCTGAAAACGGCATACTTACTGAGCACAGCCATGCATGCCAGGAGCACCCGTGCCCTCCACCTCCACCTCCACAACACCCACCACCTCGCCAAATGCCACATGGCCAGTGGCAATATGGCCAGCAGGATCCAAACCTGCCCTCATGGCAACCTGATTTCAGTTACCAGCAACTTTAATTTTTGTAACCCCCTATTATTTATTTTACCCCTGTTTGCCAGTTTCTAGTTTAATTTTGTCCAAATGGACCTTTTTTATGTTTAGTTTATTATACGGAAAGTATTGATGTTTTCTTTGTTTTTTTTTTGCTGAGATACAAAAAATAAAGAAAATGAAAATAAAAAATGGCCTATCTGAATTTGTTAACATGTTTAATATTGTGCATAACCTGAAAAATATGTTTTAGACATTAATTCATACAAGAATAAAGGGTCATATCAATAGTTAGATCTTTGCTGTTTACAAAATAATAATGGTGAAGAGTTCAAATCATTTAATTATAAAATTTGATAAAACAGATAGAATAGACAAACATTATCTTCATCATAACAGAACACATGCCTTTTGATTAGAAAAGTATTGAATTATGAGCAGCATCTTCCTTCTTCTCACATTTATCAAGATGAGCATGTGCTCCGCATTTCACCTATTTCTTGGACTGCCGCGAGCCGAAAGTTCTTTCTGAATAAAATGATGAGTTTACTAGAGAAAATTCTTCCGGGAACTCATTTGGTTTGATCATGCGTGTTGGGATTTGTAGCTGTGTGTCGGCCGAATTGTGTACTGACAGGCGAACAATCGTCCGTTCTGGTGTCCGCAGACAAAAATTTTCATGTTTGCAAGAAAGACTTTTGTCCGCGGATTGTGCGCAGACAGCTGTCGGAGGCACCATACTAACACGCGTACAATCGGCAGATCTTTCGTCCGCCGACGTTTGTATGACGACGATCGGTACGTGTGTACGGGCCTTAACACAAGGAGTGTAGCATAGTGTATTTATTATCATTTGAATATATACCATAGTGTTAAAAATATTTGGGTACAATAAAAAAAAAAAAAATCAAATAGAAGCATGGCTACAAATTTGTTTTAATAATTGTAATATGGAATATTACATATACCTTTTTATATTTTATATTTATAAATATATATTTATTTTATTTCCCTGAAAACACATCTCTTCAGAGAAACGTATCTGGTATTCACCTAACAACTATACTTTTATTTTCTCCATCAGCCCATCCCCCACAGTTATTACCTCTTGTATCTCTTGACCCTACCTCTTAGATTGTAAGCTCTAACGAGCAGGGCCCTCTGATTCCTACTGTATTAACCACTTTCAGACCGGAGGATTTGGCTGCTCAACGACCAGGCCCTATTTTGTGATTCGACACTGTGTGACTTTAACGGATAATTGCAACACTGTACCCAAACTAAATTGATGTTCTTTTTTTCCCCACAAATAGAGCTTTCTTTTGGTGGTGTTTGATCACCTGTGCGATTTTTTATTTTTTGCGCTATGAACAAAAAAAGAGCGACAATTTTGTGAAAAAAAAACCCACAATATTTTTGACATTCTGCTCTATGAAATTCTAAAAAAAAATGTAAAAATCTAAATTTTTTAACATTTTAGGCCAATTTGTTTTCTGCTACATATTTTTGGTAAAAAAAAAAAAAAAAAATCGCATTAAGCGTATTTTGATTGGTTTGCGCAAATGTTATTGCGTTTACTAACTACGGGAAAGGTTTATGTAATTTTTATTGTTTTTTTTTTCACTAGTAATGGCGGCAATCTGCGATTTTTTTGCGGGACTGTGACATTGCAGTGGACAGATCAGACCCCTAATTGACATTTTTGACACTTTTGGGGGTACCAGTGACAATACTACAGTAATCAGTGCTGAAAATATGCACTGTTACTGTAAAAATGACACTGGCAGGGAAGGATTTAACAGTACTGGTGATCAAGGGGTTAAATGTGACCCTAGGGGCGTGATTCTAACTGTGGGGGGCATGGCTTGTGAAGTCATCACTGAGACATGCGATCCTATATAGCAGGACAGCTGTGATCACTTCAGGGAGAAGTACGGATGGCTGTGTTTACATCAGCCGTCCATCCTTCTCTGTCAGCGGCGGAAGATTGCAAGTGGCCGGCGGCTATCAGAGCCGCCTGCCACATGCCCTAGCTTCCCCGCTGACGAGCTGGGGCGGAAGCGTGCCTACGGCAGTGCGCGATCGCCCCCTAGCTCCTCCCAGGCGAGCGTCGTACATGTACTGGCTTTTGCCTGGGAGCGCCAGCCTGCCGCAGTACATCTGCGGCGGCTGGGGCTAAAGTGTATTGTATTTGTTCTGTCTACCCTCAAGTTGTAAAGCGCTGTGTAAACTGTCGGCGCTATATAAATCCTATATAATAATAATATATTTATACACACACACACACAATATTACATATATTAATATATTATATTATATTTTCTAATATATGTGTATTATAATATTACACATATATTACAATAATACATATATACCATTTTCCTTTTTGGGAGATGGTCCAGTGTAGTCCCATAAATACCGTAGGTGTTTGCTCTCTTTTTCCACTATGTAACACATAGTGCTCTGGGAATCCTGTATCATGTATTAAATGTAGATTTTATACATATATATATATATATATACACACATATACATACACACACACACACACTATATTGCCAAAAGCATTGAAACGCCTGCCTTTGCACGCACATGAACTTTAATGGCATCCAAGTCTCAGTCCATAGGGTTCAATATTGAGTTGGCCCACCCTTTGCAGCTTAAACAGCTTCAACTCTTCTGGGAAGGCTGTCCACAAGGTTTAGGAGTGTGTCTATGGGAATGTTTATCCGGAAGGCAAGTGGTAAAACAGCATTTTTGCTAAAAAGCTTTTATTTCTACTGCTCCTCCAAAGAAAGAGGTGGGACTATACTTGTTCATAAACAAACTGTATTCCTCTGGTTGTTTTATTCTTCTTCACTGCAAATTGTTTGATATGGAATGTTATTGGCAAATATATACAATGCCTAACTGACAAACTCCTGATTCAAGCTCTTGCTGTGGGAGACGTTTGAATAATTTCCAGCTTGTACTGAGAGGTGAACTTTCTTCTCCAAGATGTAATCTGTGCTGTAATAAAATTGCGTAATACACTCTCACCAATGGACTGGATAATAGGCATCTCTAACTTTTGCCTTATGTCTCCTCTTCAAATGTGTCCTTGGCAAATGCATCCTCGTTGAACTTTGGACCATTCATTCATTCTTGCCACCACGCTATGTCCATGAAGGCTCAACTCCTTTTGGCTATCCTTGTTTCCTTTACATACATCACTGGAATGTAAAATTTCTTTCTATTAGTACTGCCACTGCCCCAATGGGATTATTTGGGATCTGCTAAAGCCTTTATAAGGGGCAATTTCATTTATAAGGAGCATCTTCATAAGGCAAATTATTCTCATTAAAGGTACCACCAGAAAGAAAAAAGGGTTGTCTGCCAAGTAGTTTCTACCATGGAGCCATACTTACATTTACAATACCTGTATTGCTACCCAACAAAAATGGCTGGAAGCTCAAGCAACCCAAAGACTCAGAATAACTGTTATTTGCAAAGCGAGTGTACTGGGTAAAAGGTGACTCTGCTGGTAAACTTCTAGTATAAAAAAGCAGATAATTAAATAGATTTCCTTGGGTGTAGATAATACATTGCATCCAATCACATCCACATCCCAATAAACATAGAAAAAATAAAAATACACGTGTGAATTGGTTCAGGTGAGTGGTCCCAATCACATCTAGTAAAAAAGGTGGACTTTAAAGGATGTGAGGATGCAATATTTGTAGTAAGGCAGTCAACACAGAATATATATATAAAAAAATGTATAATATTTTATTGATTAGACATTAAAAAGTTCACTGATCAAATGATCAGGCAATGTAGACATACATACAATCATTTTTTATTACAGATGGTAAATCCTCTGTTAACAAAGTCAGTCAGGTTTAATCACATTGAAAAAGGTTTGACGCGTTTCGCTTGAACAATTGAGTTCTGAGGAAGCAGATATCTGAACTCAATTGTTCAAGCGAAACGCGTCAGCCCTTTTTCAATGTGATTAAACCTGACTGACTTTGTTAACAGAGGATTTACCATCTGTAATAAAAATGATTGTATGTATGTCTACATTGCCTGATCATTTGATCAGTGAACTTTTTAATGTCTAATCAATAAAATATTATATTTTTTTTATATATATATATTCTGTGTTGACTGCCTTACTGTCAGGGAAGAAGTAATCGGAGGCACATAGTTATGTGCAGACAGAGAGTGTTTGTTAACCAACAGAGAAAGCCTATTTAGCCAAACCTATGGACAGAGAATTCCTGTTCACTTTCCACGCCCACCACTAAGTGGCGCCAAATGGCCTATATAAACACCTCTGCTGCACTAGGACCTTGCCTTATGGTCTACAGCTTCCTGCTTCCTGTTTCCTGTTCCTGGTGTTTAGTCTGTTGCTGTCCTGATCCGTCTGACCACGTTTGAACTCTGCCTGAACCGACCCCTGGCTTGCTCTTCGACTACGTCTCCGCTTTATCCTACTATCTGCCTGTCTGCCAACTCCAGCCTGAATCTGACTACTCTGCTGCTATCTGCTTTGTTCCTGAGGTGCCTGCTAGTTACTGACCCGGCTTGCCCAACCCTGCTGTGTAACTGGCCATCCTTATTCCTGCTGTCTGCTTCCTATCAGCCTGCCAAGTGTCTGCTGCCTGTGATCAGTCAGTCTGCCAAGTACCTGCTGTCTGCATCACGATCCGGCCTGCATCCAAGTACGCACTGACCTCGCATCTGCAGCCTTCACCATCTGAACTACTAGGCACTCGTGCCACTCCAGGCTTCAGTGCCTCCTGTTTGCATTATCAGGGGTACTAGGCCGGAGGTGTAAGAGATCACCTTCCTCTCCACGTCAGGCTCCATCTCCAGGTAGGTGACACTTACAAATATTGCATCCTCACATCCTTTAAAATCCACCTTTTTTACTAGATGTGATTGGGATCACTCACCTGAACCAATTCACACGTTTATTTTTATTTTTCCTAGTATAAAAAAGCATAGTGTGCTTAGAGATGCTACAGGGCAAATCCAAACAAAACCAGAAACTATTTTAAAGAATATTCTGCAACTTTATCAGCTTCTTTACTGGTCTACAACCACTTACAATGATTGTTTGGTAATACTTGTCTTCTATCTTTAAACCCATAAGGTAGGGACTTTGTAGGTTCCACTCTCACAATTCAAGAAATGGAGACAGCTGTTGCCGGATTCCCAAGAAGACCTTGCTTTGTGCACTGGTCCAAATCATTTGGTGGAGGGGGATCGTGGTGTGGGGTTGTTTTTCAGGGGTTGGGCTTGGCCTCTTAGTTCCAGTGAAGGGAACTCTTAAGGGGTCAGCATACATTTTGGAAAATTTCATGCTCCCAACTTTGTGGGAACAGTTTGGGGATGGCTCCTTCCTGTTCCAACATGACTGCGCACCAGTGCACAAAGCAAGGTCCATAAAGACATGGATGAGAGAGTTTGGGGTGGAGAAACTTGTCTAGCCTGTACAGAGTTCTGACCTCAACCCGATAGAACATTTTGTAATGAATTAGTGCGGACACTACGAGCCAGGACTTCTCATTCACATCATTGCCTGACCCCACAATTATGCTTCTGGAAGAATGGTCAAACATTCCCATAGACACACTCCTAAACATTGTGGACAGCCTTCACAGAAGAGTTGAAGCTGTTACAGCTGCAAAGGGTGGGCCAACTCAATATTGAACCCTACAGACTGAGACTGGGATGCCATTAACCTCATGTGCTTGTAAAGGCAGGCATCCCAATACTTTTGGTAATACAGTGTGATATATATATATATATATATATATATATATATATATACACACACATATACTGTCTATACATTATATATGCAGTTTATAGTACAAAATATGAAATCACAGTTTAAAAATAGATCAATCATTTGACCCAAAAACATTAGAAGCTTTAAAATCTATTCCTATTTGTTTTATAATGTATCATTTTTATAATATATAAACTTCAAAATGAAAAGAATTTGCTGACTAGTTACTTGGATGAAAAGTAATTTAAAATGCAGAATATATTTGTCTTCAGTTTCAACATTTTATTGGACTTGCCCGTGTTTTTAGAAAAACCGTGTCTTTTCACACCTTTTATTGTGCTAGCGTCAGGGGATTTTTACGTTCCTCATAGTTAAGTTCATCTGTTCTTCACAGAGGTTTACTACACTTCTTGTACAAACAAGTACATTTTACACAGGAAATGACATAGACACGTTAAAGTGTACATAATGTTTAGGATCACGTTCAATTGCTAATGGGAATGTATTGTTTGGCGTGGCATAGCTCTAGTTGTACGCTTCCAAAAGTAGAAGTTTGCTTAAGCCAAATACAACACATATCTATTTTCCTCTGATCAGTTAATGTGAAATACTGCCCCCTGAAAGGAGAGATACTCAAATGTTTGCTTCCATAGCTACCAGCAGTGCATCACTGATTCGTGGGCATAGTTTCATGTTTTGCAGCATTGCCCCTGGACATTTGTCTCTTGAAATGTCTCCTATTTTGAATACTAATCAAAGAAAGAAAAAAAAAAATTTATGGAATGCGTTTTTTGAATTTTTTTGCAATTGCAGTCTTCGTTGTGCTAAAATTTGCCATCCTCAACCTGACCTAATAAACGCAACGTGAATAATTTACACAATTTTTTTATTTATTTTTTATTCCTCAACGTGCATTGCATTGTAGCATCATAAGAGGAAAAAAGCTCTTCTAAAAACACATATGGTCGCTTTGAGCTTTACATTACACAAAACCAACTAGGATGACAAATTTTTAGTAAGACTCTGTTGATTATATTTAGTGACAAAAAACATGTGTTTAGTCCTCTATATAGTCAGTAGGTAAGAGAAGTTCAACACAATTTTTATTTTGTTATAAAAATCTAGCCAAATAATAGCCACATATACACATTGACATGTGTAGAGTATCCCATATGGCTTTATATCCTCCTATGACCCATGACTGATTGCCCTCAGGTAGACTGTCAGCAATGATAGTAAGCCGCTACAAGGGGTTAATAGTCCGGAGAGGAGGTTGACAAAGGGAGGCGGTGTGCAGCGTGCTCATGCCCTCCGTAGAAGCCAGTTTGTTGGCGAAACATGTCAGGGCGTGAGCACGCGGACACCCCGACATCATCCTTTATCTGCTGTATGAGACGCATCTCCACACCCTGCCGGTTGTAAGCTGAAGTCTGCGATACAGAGGCATAGTGCAGCGGGAGCGGAGCGGTGAGGTCTCGATCAGACTAATGACAAAGTGATATGAGAGTTTTTTAATTGACTGCTGTGAGTGCATTGATTGAGGGTTAGGGGGGGCTTTCTAACAATAAATATTGTATTGATTTACTGCCCTATGAGCCCCTTTCTCGTTTGTGTATTTACTGCCTGATATACTGGAGTTGGATCGCTTGGTATATGGCATACAGATTGGGGAGATTCTGTGCCAAAAAATCGTGGAGTGATCAGCATCTGGTGATTCAGGAGGATATTTAAAGGCTCGTATTACTTTGATATCTGGTGAGTGAGCAATACCTAAGGGGGACACGTGGTGTGGTGGAAGTTTTCCCTGTATCTTCATCCGTGGATTTCACTCTCCTGTGGACTTTGTCTCATTCACTAATGTGGACTCTTGTATTGGGTTCTCCAGCGCTGCTTATGTGTTGAACTTCTCTTACCTACTGACTATATAGAGGACTAAATACATGTTTTTTGTCATTTTAATATTTTAAAGCAGCAGCTATATGTCAAGTCACTTTTTGTATATTTGGCATATTTTATGAATTTTTCCTTAAGCGCAGGGTGATTGCGATAATTTTTGGTTATACGGTCATTATTATCTCAGTCTTGGTATATGATTATATTTAGTGGTAAATATATGGGGGTATGAAAATTAGTAAAATAGTAAACATTGTATTGGGGAGAATTACAGGAAAATGCAATTTCTTTATATTTCACTTTTTATTCCCAATCAAAACCAAGAAACTACAGCAAAACCTTGGATTGTGAGTAGCTTGGTCTGCGAGGGTTTTGCAAGACGTGCAAAATTTTCTTTTAAATTTAAAATTTATATACGAGCGATGCGTCAAGCAGGGCCATCTAAGTGTAGTTTGATCACAGTTTTAATGTAAAAAAAGTGGAATGACACTCACAATGTTAAGAACAATATCCAGCATTAAGGAGTCTGGTGCTCATCCGCATAAACCCGCTGTTGTATACGTGGGCAGAGGTTCGGGGGTCCTGGTGGCTCCCAGCGCTTCCTGAAGAATTTGGAGATGCTCCCAGCCAGGTTAGGCGGGTGTAGTGAGCGTTCGGAGCGTAGTGAGAGTTCCCCATCATCTCTGAGTTCTCCAAGAAGCGCTGGGAGCCACCAGCCCCCCCCCCAGACCTCTGGCCAGGTAGACACCAGGGGCTTTACCGGGATGAGCACCAGACTTTTCAACACTGGATATTGTTTTTAACATTGTGTGTGTCATTCCACTTTTTTTACATTAAAACAGTGATCAGTACACTTAGATGGCGCTGCCCTTTTTGTTCTTTGTGTAATCTGATTAGTTAATTTGTGTAATCTGATTAGTTAATTTGTTTTATTTTTACAGTAAACTTTATACTGTATTTTGAAGTGCAGGTTCAATACTGTTTTTTTTTGTTTGGACCAAAACCCCTTCTGAGAGATGTGCAAACCTGGTCACTAACTACAACGTCTTACCTCTGTGCTTGCCAACAAGAGTTTCTCCACCAAGTACTAGGTCATGTTTTGCTTGGGGATCAAATACTTATTTTACTCACTGAACTGGAACTTAATTTATAGCATTTGTTTTATGTGTTTTTTTCTGGCTTTATGGTTGATATTCTGTCTCTATAATTTAAAATACACCTATGATAAAAATTGCAGACCCTTCATTTTTTTGTAAGTCGGCAAACGTACAAAATATACAATATATATATATATATATATATATATATATATATATATATATATATATATATATACTGTATATACAAATCTGCTACCAAATTAAAGCCCTATATATATATACTACATTAGGGTAGATTATAAGCGCTAGATATCATCAAAAAGAATTGGGGGATTTACAGGCAAAAAGGCCTGATACTCAACGGTTAGGATGACAAATTAATACATATATCTTTTATTTTAGCACAAACAAGACCTTCTTCTGGTGATATTGTCTTGCAAAAATGATTTTATCGTTCATGCAATACATATACGATAAACATTACAAACATAACAAAAGTAGAAAGACACTTTTTTCTCCCCCTCTACCTAATAGTATTAGTTAAATGTGTTATTGTAGATATAGAATATACATTTTATTCTATAGTTTGTCCTATTTAAATGACACTAAAATTATGATTCTAGTAGAAAGCATTGTTATTTAGAAATAAAGCTTTTTCTTCCAATTTGAGCTTTTTTTCTTTTTTTTTTTTTTTATTGCACCACTGAAGTTGAATTGTTAATGGCAAAAAAATAAAAAATAAATAAATAATTTAATAATAAATAAAAAAGCTCATTCTTTTGATCTGCAGATGAATGAAATAGACCGGATACAAAAGTAACAATGGTCAGTGGTTGGAAATACATTGGGAAATATCACCTTTCGTACTCCTGCTTCGTACAAGTTGTTCAAAAGTAGGGGTGGGTGAGATTATCAGACTAATCGTGTCTGGCTGAGTTGGTAAAGCATGTAAAGCATTGTAAGTATTGTAAAAAGTTGTTATTATGCAAAGGAAAAGTAGGATGTATATTCTGAAATGTTTAGAGTTGCCTATCAGTGTACAGTTTCTTCAGGGTAAGAAAAACTTGAAGCTGAAGGACCTAGGGGAAATGGTCATCCTTTCATAAAAGAGTATACTTAAAGTGGAGTTCCAGCCTCAAAACAAAAATTTGACATCAGCTTGCTGTTAGTAACCTGAAAAAGAGTTGGATAATCACGATTTTTTTTTTTTTTTTGCTTTACTTTGTTTTTGAAGAAAATATACTTACCTTCCTTCCACTTCCTCCCTCTGCAGCCGCGGCCTGCACCGTGACTTCCTGCTTGCATTGACTCCTGGGAGCCGAACGTCATCGCTCTCAGGAGTCAATGCGCCTGCACCGGCCCTGCTCGTCACTTTCGGTGCAGGCGCATCATTCCCCGCTAAACAGCTTCTGGGCATGCCCAGAAGCTGAGCAGGGATGACGCGCTTGCACTGGAAGTGACGAGCAGGGCCGGTGCAGGGTATTCTGGGACTCCGACTTCACTGAAGAGGACACCGAAGAGGACGCTCTGGCTTCAGCTGCCCACACTTAAGATGGCAGCACTGGACAAGACATTTTCAAGTTAAGTATTTCTTCTAAAAGGTAAGTGAACCCGGGGACAGTTCAGAGGCTATCATTGCTGAAATGCGCTAGCCCTGTCTGTCCCGGGGGTATTTTTATCAATTTTTTTTTATGAGGCCGGAACTCCGCTTTAAAGTGTTACTAAACCAACAACAGTAAAATCAGTCTGTATATGCACTAAAGCATGCTTGTTATACTTACTGTGGAAACTAAGGGGTTAATCCTCTGCATTGTGCATAAAGGCTGTGTGATCTGGTTTCTCTGATCCTCCTCTTCTTCCACTGACTTTAATTCATCTCCTGATAGAACAGAGCATTAGGGGACAAGCTGCAAAATATAGCTCGGGGTTAGGGACAAATAGGCCACCAAGGTCTTTCAGGCGTCACAATCTTGGTTGTCATTGAAAATGTTATTGACCTGTTTAAAGTACTTAAAGGAGGAGCAGCAGGAGTAATTATGCAGTAGATGGAGCACCTGGGCCATCCGGACCTTTTTTTTTTTTAGGCACTGAAGGGGGAAGCTTATACCAGGCCAGAAACTGTCACTTACATTTTTGTAATAGGGGTACAAGGAACACAAATTCCAGAGGTCAAAGAATCTACCATATTCAGACAGCAGGGACATAAGGGACATAGCATGTATGAGAGAGGCTTGGATGTCCGCTAGGAAAAGGAGAGTGTCATGGCCACTTTATCGAATTGCATGAAATGCACTCTTTGTAGATAATTTAGAGACATCAGAGGCTCTATACCTAGAGCAAATAAGAGAAGTGACAAGGGGCATTCCTGGTACTACATGTAGCCCCCTCCTAGGTAGGTGCTAGGATAGTAAAAGCTTAGCAGCTCTATCTGCTTATCAGGGGAGCCTGATTATTAGTTTTGCCTGTTGCATGTGTCTATGTGTGATTAATTTGCTCTGAGGGAGTGCCCCCACTGTATCCAATAGGGGAGCCTGTTGGACAGTGGAGGAAACCCAGTCAATGATACACAGGCTTTTGTGGCTGTCCCAGAGGGTTGGCACAGGAGTGGTGCATCCTGGGATTGGTCATAAAAGCGAGTAACACATGTCACAGGGTGTCTTTGGGAGGGAAGCCAGGTCCCATAAGGAGGGTGACGGCTGTCTCTCCTACTATCAGCAAGGAAGGTGATCACAGGCAGTCGGCCTAGTGGACTAAGTGTGTGATGCTGAGCCAGGAAGTCCAGGATACTGACGAGTGGAGCTGAAGGCAGAGCAACCCAGGGAAAAACAGTGTCCGTGAGTACCATGCAGCTTGCCAGGGGTCTGCCCAGAAAGGGGACCACTCCAATGCAGAGTCAGTTGACAAGGGCTAGCATGCACGGGAAGTGAGAAAGGGGGTGCCAGGTTAGGATCCTGAAGAGGAATTCATTCAGGAACATATCTTTTACTTCACTTCAGTGGCAAGGTTTGATTAGCAATAATTTTAAAACTATTAGGGCTCATGCACAGGGCCACATTCTCCAGTCCTGCATAAATAAACTAGTGTACTTTAATGCCAGGGAGTTCCTGGTGCTGCATACAGCCACCCATTGACATAAATGTCTGCAGCTATGTGCCACCACATGCAAAAAGTGGCACATACACACAGATTTAAGTTCCTGAACCCACACTAGCTGCTTTTGGAAAATTATGCCTATGCACATGTGCTGTGTTATGTAGGTATCAGTCACCTTCAATCATTCATGTCTATGGGTGGCTGTATGCAGCACCAGGAACTCCTAGGCACAAAGATACATTAGTTTGTTTATGCATTACTCGAGAATGCACCCATATGCATGAACCTTTAGTCAAAACTTGGACTCAAATTTAACCACTTGCCGACTGCTGCACGACTATTTACGGCGGCAGTCAGCCCCTCACAGGCAAAGTGACGTAGGGGTACGTCACTAGCCTGTGAGGCTCTAGGGGGCTAGCGCGCGCCGCCAGAGGCGCACTCCTGCCCCCGATCGCTCCCTAACTTCCGCCGGTCACTCGCGATTGTCCGGTACAGAGGGAGAAAGGCAGGCGGCTAATGTAAATAAAGCCGCCTGTCATTCTCCCCTGTGTAAGTGCAGAGATCATACGGTCCTGCTATGTAGGATCGTATATCTCTGTAGTTACACAAACAGCCACATCCCTTCACAGTTAGAAGCACGCCCCTAGGGACACACTTAACCCCTCCTTCTCCAATAAAGTTAACCCCTTCCCTGCCAGTGTCATTTTTACAGAAACAGTGCATATGTATAGCACTGATTACTGTAGTAATGTCACTGGTACCCCCAAAAGTGTAAAAAATGTCAGTCAAGGGTCCGATCTGTCCGCCACAATGTCGCAGTCCCGCAAACAAAATAGCAGATCGCCGCCATTACTCGTTAAAAAAAACAATAAAAATGACAAAAATCTTTCCCTTAGTTAGTAAACGCAATAACTTTTGCACAAACCAATCAAAATACGCTTATTGCGATTTTTTTTTCCAAACATATGTAGCAGAAAACAAATTGGCCTAAAATGTTAAAAAATTTTGATTTTTACATTTTTGGGGGGGAATTTCATATAAAAAAATATGAAAAATATTGTTATTTTTGCAAAATTGTCGCTCTTTTTTTGTTTATAGCGCATGATCACAAAATCGCACAGGTGATCAAATACCACCAAAAGAAAGCTCTATTTGTGGGAAAAAAAGGACGTCAATTTAATTTGGGTACAGCGTCGCACGACCGCACAATTGTCCATTAAAATCATGCAGTGCCGAATCGCAAAATAGGGCCTGGTCAGGAAGGGGGTAAAATCTTTCGGGGCTTAAGTGGTTAAAACATGGGTGGAGAGCTTCGTACATGCTGTACATGATGGTAGTAGTGTAACCAAGATGTGGCAGGTAACAATTAGTTCAACAACCACAATTTAATAAAGAAGTACTTTATTGAAGAGTTCTGCTGATGAAAAAACTGGCCAATAATAATCTGGGAAGCAATTTAAACTATCAGCCCAATCACAGTGCATTTGCTACCAAGTCCATGCAACAGTGCATTACGTTTAACAACCCCTTTAACTTTACTTACTTTTTAGAGGCTGCATTATAGGTGTAAGCAGGGCTTTATTTCAGCTGGGAACTTGGTGGAACTCAGTTCCACCACCTTTGGCTCAGGCCCTCTGCTCCCTGCTCACCACTATCACTTGTAAACTCAGGGTAGTGGTTGAGTTCCTGCACCTTTTTTCTAAAAAAGCCCTGGGTGTAAGACCTTCACCTTCTTAGGAGCAATCCCACTGATAATGTCCCTTTAATTTACAGGCTGCAGTTCCAGCACATTTTGTTCAGCATATGCCCTGTTAGTTCACCTGTCTCTGTCAGCGCAGTAGCCATCTAACTTCCATCTAATGGAATTTCTCCCTCCTGGAAAGTCCTTCCCCTGCGTTGCCTTCTCTCTTCTCAGTGCAATTAATTCAGCTATATCTTCCTGTATCTCCCCTCTCTCATAGAGTTACAGACGCTCCTTTGCTCCTCCGCACAAGTCTATGGGGACGCAGCACGGACACATCTGCTAGTCCTAATTCGACAGTTGTGCGGGTAAAGGTGAGCTGTTCCAAACACACACTGTCTGCTTTTAGAGCAGCTCACCTGCACGTACAGTAGGGTTGCCACTTTTTGTTCAAGCCAAACCCAAACATTTTAGTGGCGCATGGCAATTCTTTTTTGTTATTGTTGTTGAAGTATACACTATAGGATTGTTAAAGACCTGGGTGTGGCCAAATTGTGTTACCAGTGGGAGGAGCCTAAACTAGTCCACTCTACCTACAGCACCCCTTACTATCCACTGAACCCCAAAGGCAGCCAAACCTTCCAGTCACAGGCCAAAGTAGCTCACCCTACCTACAGCAACACACACTATCCACACCACATCAAAGAAGCCCTATCTATCTACATACCCCAAATCAGTTCTTAATACCCAAGGCAGCTAACTACAGCACCCCAAAGAACCCCACCCTACTCTCAACACCCCAAAGAATCCCACCCTACTCACAGCACCCGAAAGAGGACCCACACTTTTCCTGGCACCCAAAGTAGTCCACCCCACCTGGGACACCCCAAACTTCCCCGCGGCATTCCTTAGTATCCCACCCTACTCCTGCCAATACACAGTTAATCACCCCACACCAGGCACTCCTCAGAACACAGTGCTAAGTCTCCCATTATACCTCTGTAATACCCCACCAGTAGAGGCCTAGCAGACCCCCACCATACAGGGAATGCCTACTTCCTCATTTCAGGCATTCCACTCCCCCCCCCCCCCCTGCACTGTATTAAGAATTGTGGCTGTAGCATATCAGGCTCTGGGATGACTCTCAGTCTCCAGGGGGGAGGAGAAGTAGGGACACTGGGCTTCTTGCTCTCCCTACCCATGAACACAGCTGTCCCCATCCCCATGATAATGCTGGTCTTGCCAGTCCAGCCAATCACAAGCGGAGGTGGGAGAGCCTTTGATCACACAGCAGGATGGACAGGGGGAAGTGGGGTGGATGAGGGGCAGCAGAATGAACAGGGGGGAAGCAGGATAAGCATAGGGGCAGCATGATGGATGGGGGGGCAGCAGGGTGGACAGGTGTCAGCAGAATAGACAAGGGGCAGCAGGATGGAATGGGGGGCACAAAGTGGACTGGGGAGGCAGCAGAATGGACGGGGGGGGCAATAGTCAGGCAGACAGTGGGCTGTACAGTGTGGAGACATTGGTGCTCAGTGGTGGACTGCATACCTATCTCCTACTGTCCTGTTCTGTCTGCTGTGGGCTTCTCCCATATGTAACAAGTGATCAGCTGCACTTGCCCCTTCTGCTGGATTCCTTTGAAGCTGGACAATGCTGTCAGCACAGGAGACAGGGGAAGAGGGATCCTTTAGCTGCCGGTGGTCTGTCCTGCAAGGCGCCTGCTGTTTTTGGGCACTTAAAGCCTTCATGTGTAAACTCTGAACATCAGACGGGGACAGAAACAGCGATAGTAAACAAAAAAGTGTGGGCAGTGTGTATTCCTGAGGATTGGTGACCAAAGCTGAAATGCATATTCAAAATGAATAATTTTAGTGTAGTTTGATTACAACTGCATTATTATATTAAAGATGAGACTGAATCTGTGTTTTGTAAAGGGACAGAATTAATGATTCATCTCTTGAATGTATGCCCTTTTTAACGCATGGCAGTATTTTTCTAGCTTTGTTAGCTGCAGCTTGCTATTGCCAAGTCTGTGATCAAGGTCAAGCTCCCCCAGATTCTTATTCATCACTGATTCTCCCACGGGAGTCCATCCTTATGTGTAATTTTTGTATGTGAAGTTTTGGCACTCAAGTGCTGAACTTTCCATTTTACAATGGTGACTAGCCCAGGCACCTTATTATTTGGGAATCTGGCAACAGTCTCCATTTCTTGAATTGTGAGAGTGGTACCTACCAAGTCCCTATCTTATGGGTTTAAATATAGAAGACAAGTATTACCAAACAATCAGTGTAAGTGGTTGTAGACCAGTATAGAAGCTGATAAAGTTGCAGAATATTCTTTAAAATAGTTTCTGGTTTTGGTTGGATTTGCCCTGTAGCATCCTTAAGCACACTATGCTGTTCTATACTAGAGGTTTACCAGTAGAGTCACCTTTTACCCAGTACACTCGCTTTGCAAATAACAGTTATTCTGAGTCTTCGGGTTGCTTGAGCTTCCAGCCATTTTTGTTGGGTAGCAATACAGGTATTGTAAATGTAAGTATGGCTCCATGGTAGAAACTACTTGGCAGACAACCCTTTTTTTCTTTCTGGTGGTACTTTTAATGAGAATAATTTGCCTTATGAAGATGCCCCTTATAAATGAAATTGCCCCTTATAAAGGCTTTAGCAGATCCCAAATAATCCCCTTGGGGCAGTGGCAGTACTAATAGAAAGAAATTTTACATTCCAGTGATGTATGTAAAGGAAACAAGGATAGCCAAAAGGAGTTGAGCCTTCATGGACATAGTGTGGCAAGAATGAATGAATGGTCCAAAGTTTGACGAGGATGTATTTGCCAAGGACACATTTGACGAGGAGACATAAGGCAAAAGTTAGAGATGCCTATTATTATTGGTGAGAGTGTATTACGCAATTTTATTACAGTACAGATTACATCTTGGAGAAGAAAGTTCACCTCTCAGTACAAGCTGGAAATTATTCAAACGTCTCCCACAGCAAGTGCTTGAATCAGGAGTTTGTCAGTTAGGCATTGTATATATTTGCCAATAACATTCCATATCAAACAATTTGCAGTGAAGAAGAATGAAACAACCAGAGGAATACAGTTTGTTTATGAACAAGAATAGTCCCACCTCTTTCTTTGGAGGAGCAGTAGAAATAAAACGCTTTCTAGCAAAAATGCTGTTTTACATCTTTCCTTTCTGGAAGGTTTACCTCCCTTCATGACTAGGCCATTATTTGCAATATGGTACTTTGTTATTTTAACTGACAATTGCGTAGTCCTGCCGGTTTTACCAAAAAAAAAGTCCCTTTTTTCCCACAAATATAGCTTTCTTTTGGTGGTATTTCATCACCTCTGCGATTTTTATTTTTTGCGCTATAAGCAAAAAAAGACAGACAATCTTGAAAAAAAAAAAAACAATATTTTTTACTTTCTGCTTTAAATCACGTTCAATTAAAAAAAAAATTAAAAAAATTAAATTTCTACATATATTTAGGCCAATATTTATTCTGCTACATGTTTTTAGTTAAAAAAAATTCCAATAAGCGTATATTGATTGATTTGTGCAAAAGTTATTGTGTCTACAAAATATTGGGTGTTTTTATGGAATTTAAACGGAAAATTCCTATCATACTTACCGTAATTTTCCTTTCCTGGTGGTCTCCATGGCAGCCTACGTGTGGGTTAACCCCGCCTCCTCTCCAATGGTATAGGACCCCCCTCTATAAATTTCAGCTTGCAGGCACAGCCAGTGTTCCATATCTTAGCCGAATCCAAGACCAGAGGGTGGGAACTCCGGCTGCCATGGAGACCACCAGGAAAGGAAAATTACGGTAAGTATGATAGGAATTTTCCGTTTTCCTGGCAGTCTCCATGGCAGCCTACGTGTGGGAAATAACTAGCCCAAACCACACGGGTGGGAATGTTTCAAATCAAATTTTACTTCAAATTATTAGCAGACAAAACAGTCAAGCCAAAATTAACTGAAGATAAGGAGGCTGGCTCCACACAATAATGTGTCATAAACGTATTTACAGAAGACCATGAAGCTGCTCTGCAGACTACTTCTGGTGCAACATGATGTGAAGCCGCCCAGGACGTTGAGATGCATCTCGTCGAGTGGGCTGTCACCGCCTCCGGAGGAGCCAAACCCTCTACACAGTAAGCTCGCTGAATGGCAGACACAATCCAGGCCGCAATGGACCTTGACGAGGCCCGTTTCCCTCTATTCTTGCCTGAGAAAAGGACGAAGAGATTATCCGATTGTCTGAAAGAAGACGTTGACTGGAGATATTCCATAAGAGTTTTCCCTACATCCAAGGGATGAGGTTCATTATCCTCTGAAGAACGAAAGGTAGGAAGTACAATCTCCTGGTTCTCATGAAAAACCGATGATACCTTCGGATTGGAATTGAGCATCGGAATTAGGACTACTCGGTCCGGGAAAAACGTGAGAAAAGGTTCTTTATAACCAAGAGAACTGATCTCAGAAACTCTTTTAGCTGAAGTGATTGCTACTAAAAAGGCTGTTTTAATGGTAAGATCTTTAATGGAGTCCGACAAACTAGATCTTGAAAGGACGTTAAGGACAAGGGGAAGGTCCCATTTTGGGAACCTTGGCTTCCTCTGAGGTCTGAGTCTGACCGCACCTTTGAAGAATTGTTGTATGAGTATATGCTTGGCCCAGGAGAACCCTGAGAACACCGATAAGGCTGATATTTGCACCCTGAGAGTCCCAACTGATAGGGACTTATCCAGACCTGCTTGAAGGAACTTCAGGACTTCTTGAACTCCGAAATTCAGGGAAGGATTTCCCTCCGGGTACGTGAATTCCAAGAATCTAGACCAGACTCTACAGTAAACTCTGTTCGTGCTAGGTCTCCTAGAGTTCATTAAAGTAGGGATTGCCCCAGGAGGGCATCCGAGTGACTCCAACCTCTCCCTCTCAAGAACCAGACCGTTAACCTGAGCAAGGCGGGGCAGGGGTGTAATGTTGTTCCCTGCGAGAGAAGGTCTGGTTTGATGGGCAGGGGAATCGGGCTCCGATAGCTGAGTTGCAGGAGAAGTGGGAACCAGGGCCTGTTCGGCCAGTGAGGGGCTACCATGACGATCTCCACATCTTCTGCTTGGAGTCTCTGAAGAAATCTGAGGATGATGGGAAATGGGGGAAAAGCATATGCCCTGCTGAATTCCCATCTGTCGGTCAGAGCATCCGTTCCGCATGCTTGGTGACACTTGCTGCGTGTGAAGTACCGGTCCAGCTTGTGGTTGCATGGAGATGCAAACAGGTCTACTTCTGGTGAGACCCCTAGGGACAGAATCCACTTGAATGAGTCTATGTGGAGAGACCACTCGTTGTGATTCAACTGAACTCTGGAAAGGAAATCTGCCTGAACATTCTGTGGCCCCGGAATGTAGGCCGCCGAGATGTTGGACAGATGGGCTTGGGCCCATGTCATGATTGGGTCTACTTCCTGAAGAAGGGAGAGACTCCTGGTACCGCCCTGTCTTTTCACATAAGCCACTGCCGTGGTGTTGTCCATTCGAAGAAGTACGGATTTGCCTTCTATTAGATGATGGAAAGCTTGAAGAGCTAGAAAAGCCGCACGAAGCTCCAGGACGTTGGAAACCGGGGAGTGGGCTTGCGGGGGCCATTTCCCTTGAGCCACCTCTGTCATGCAATGGGCTCCCCAGCCAGAGTTGCTGGCGTCGGTTGTAATGATGACCCATGTGATGGGGACTAGAGAATGGCAATTGAGCAGGTTCTTGCGTTGGAGCCACCAAAATAAGCTGCTCCTCATGCTGTGGGAAATAAAGATATGCTGATCGTGATCTTCCGGATTCCACTGCCGAAGGAAGCCCCTCTGAAAGGGCCGCATTCGCCACAGTGCCCACTTGACCATAGGGACCGTCGAGACCATTGTGCCGATGATCTTGAGACACTGGGATGCCGTCAGAAAAGAGGATGAGAGGGCTGGAAGGATCCTCTCCCGAACCACCGGGATTTTCTCTAGAGGCAGAGAAAGTGTATTCTGAACGGTGTTGAATTGAGCCCCTAGATAGACCAGATGTTGAGAGGGCTCCAGATGACTTTTTTGAAGATTCAACAACCACCCGAACTCCATGAGAGTTGTAGTGACCAGGTCCCTGTGGAACAAAAGTTGATCCCGGTCTTGTGACAACAGTAGAAGATCGTCCAAGTAGTGATGTAGACGTACACCCTTTGTTCTGATTAGAGCCACCACAGCTAGAAGGACCTTGGAAAACACCCTTGGGGATGTGGACAGGCCAAAAGGAAGGCAGATGAACTGGAAGTGTTGATGTTCTACCGCGAAACGAAGGTACTTGTGGAAGTTTACTGCTATAGGCACATGGAAATACGCGTCTTTGAGATCTATTGACACTAGCCAGTCTCCTGGAAGTACTGCTTTCTGGATAGTAGATAAGGTTTCCATTTTGAACTTTTCGTTCTTGATGAACCTGTTGAGATAGGTGAGATCTATCACAGGGCGCCAGGATCCATTCTTCTTCTGTACTAGAAAGAGGGGCGAGTATACGCCTTGGAATCTTTCCTGCACGGGCACCGGAATTATTGCGCCCTGAGCTACCAAAGTGCTTACATAGCCGAGCAAAACGTTTCTTTTCTCGTCCTGAGAAGGCAAGCGAGTGGGAATAAATCTGGACACGGGATCTGTTAAGAAAGTCCATGTGTGTCCTGTGGACACTGTCCTGATGGTCCAGAAGTCTGAGATTGAGGCCGCCCAGACACGCTGAAAGCGGAGCAGGCGTGCCCCCACTTGGCATGTCTGAACGGGCCCAATCTCAAAAGGACTTTGAGGTTTCTTGACCGGAAGGTGCTGAGCCTCTGACCGGCTTACGAGAGGATGCTTGGCTGCTCTTCCAATTTCTCCTGTAATCTCGCCCAGGCCTATATGAGCGGGCATCCTTTGATCGCTCTGCAAACTGCTTTCTTGGTTGCTGCTTCTTAGGGCCAAAGAGGCGCCTATCTTGGGGAAGGAGACCTGACTTTCCACCCGTCACTTTAGTAATTGCATTATCCAATTTGTTTCCAAATAAAGAGGAACCTTCAAAAGGGATTTTGCACCAAGCCTGTTTAGAGGCTGGGTCTGCCAGCCAGGGACGCAACCACAGGGCCCGTTTGGCTGTGACAGAAGCCAACATGGATCTGGATAAGAGACGTAACACATCAATGGATGCTTCTCCAAGAAACACAGAAGCTAACTTCAGTTCCTGAACAGGAGAGTTCTCTACTGCATCTTCAGACACACTTCTTAATTTTAGTTCAACATCAGAAACCCAGGTTTCCATGGCCTTAGACATGGCTGCTAGTGCTAGCACAGGTTTACAAGCCGCACCGGCTGTGACATAAATTCTTTTTAAATCCAAGTCCATCTTCCTATCCAGAGGGTCTTTAAAGGACACCGCATTATCCAGCGGGAGTGTAACGTGTTTAGCCAGTCTGGAAACTGCAGCATCAACCAGAGGAGCTGATTCCAGGTGACTGACTTCTTCTGATTTAAAAGGATACAACTTAGACAATTTGGAGGATAAGGAGGTCTTGCTATCCCCTTTACTCCACTCTTCTAGGATGACATCCTTCAATTCTGACAGGAGCGGAAAGTTTAGCCGCTCTTTCCCCAAATGTTTGAAAAACCTTCTCTGTTTTACTTGTGGGGTACTGGGATCTTCCCATTTCAGAGCCTCTTTGACTGCTCTTATGAGAGGTGCAACAAGGGCAAAATCAAAACCCCCAACTGCACCTTCCTCTTCTTCCGAATCGCTCTCTGAGGATTTCCCGGAAGTGAAGCTTGGCTGAGAGGGACCTTGCTCTTCAGGAGCATCAGCAGGAGAGCTGGGAGTAGCAGATCCAGGTGTGGGACTAGCATTCCACTCTTTCATGGATTGTTGGACAATCCGTTTCACCAGGGATTCCAATCTCCGATCTTCAGACTCTCTTTCACCAGCTGCACGAGCGAAACAGGGCTCGCAAAGGGACTTGTCCTCCGGGACATGCGCCCCACAACCCCAACAGGCTCTCTGGGCCGTATGGCTACTGTGGCGGTGTGTGCGGTGTCTGGAGGAGGAATGTGAGCGTCTCCTCTCATGTCTGCTCCCTGATGGAGACTCACGGCGTCTTGACCTTGAAGATGATTCTCTTCGTGGCCTGACAGGGTCTCTTTCTTGACCAGACCTGGAGGAGCTGGGAGAAAGAGAAATCCAGGGAGACACAGGATTTAGCCATGAATCATGAGCCAGCATCCCTCCCTTCATATCCCTCTAAATGTACCAGCACTCACCTGTTGTGAGAGGGCTGGCCACAAGAGGGCGGTGAAGCAGGATCCATGTTTCAGGCAAAACCACAAACTCACTAGGAAGTAGAGCATACAGGGATCACTACAAAGCAATAAGGAACATTCAGGTGTTGTCCTAATATGCATCCAACCGCTCTCCCCCCCCCCCTGCATACCACAAAAAGGTATGCAGCATCCGGTCCCCACATACCTGGTAAACAAACGGACAAGGTACCGGGAAGACGTCGCTATGCCCACAGTGCATTCCCAAATGCTCTGGAGCTGACAGGCGTTTAAATTTTCGCGCCAGGATGACGTCAGCGATGGCCGGCCGTGATCGCAAGTGCGCATGCGCGGACCAGGCCTCGCTTCCGATCGCGGCGAAGTGCGCATGCGCAGGCAGCGAGCGGAGCTCCATTACCATACAGCGCATGCGTCCGCCGGACTGAGCGGAGGGGAAGCAGGAAGGAGATGGCTGGAACGCACGGAGCGTTCCAGCCGCCATTGGGCCACCAGGGATAGCAAAGAAAGATAGTTTGGAGACAAACAAACATAACAAAAACACTGCCATGGAGGAGACAAATCTTCAGACCCTGTCAGGATATCCGTCGGCCATCCGAAGCACCGCACAGTTATCAGCCAAAGGGGATTTTGAAATGTCACTCACCCGCCCGTGGCTGGGCCCTGGACATAGACACCGACTTTTCATTCTGAGGTAAGCCGACCAAATTCCAACAGGAAATAATCCAAATAGTTGGTCCTTGGAGGAGGACAAAAAAGGAACACTGGCTGTGCCTGCAAGCTGAAATTTATAGAGGGGGGTCCTATACCATTGGAGAGGAGGCGGGGTTAACCCACACGTAGGCTGCCATGGAGACCACCAGGAAATTTTTTTTGCTAGTATTGGTGGTGATTAGAGTTGAGCGGACACCTGGATGTCTGTGTTCGGTGGGTTCGTGTCCCGGACTTTTTCCGAACTTTACCCGGACACCGAACCCCATTGAAGTCAATGGGGACCCGAACTTTCAGGCACTAAAATGGCTCTAAAACACCAATGGAAAGGGCTAGAGTGCTGCAAATGGCAGCAAAACGTAGTTAAGAGCATGGCAAGTGCTCTGCAAACAAATGTGGATAGGGAAATAACTTAAAAAACAACAAAAAAAAAACAGAAAAATAAAACAATGTTCTTCATCTGTGAAGGACAAGGCCCATGTGGAGTAGGAGGGAGGTTGAGGTGGTGGTGGTGGTGGATGTGGCGGTGTCACAGGGTGTGCCGGGTGTGCCTGGGCACACCCTAATCACCTAGGGCACATTAGCATTATCGCTCTGTTTGCCAGTGAGGAGATGGGAAAGATCTCCCTTGGACCTGCTCTGCCATAAGAGAAGTGCAACACACTTCTATTTCACTTTTCCAGCAGGGAGAGTAATGTACAGGGGCCATATACATGTAGGCAAACACATGCATGTGTATTTAAACTTTGGGGTGCACACCCTAATGCAATAGGCTGCGCACACCTATGGGCGGTGTAGGTGGAAGCGGCGGTGGAGGAGGACGAGGTAGCCAACACTGCTTTTTTTCAGTCATTTTAAATGAGGGTACACCCCAAAAGAGTGAGAAAGAGCAAAAATAGAACAATGGCTGGGTAAGGTCGGTATCCATCTCTATTCTGCACAAGGTATGGAAAAGTCCTGTGGGATCCATGCCTGGTTCATTTTAATGAACGTGAGCTTGTCCACATTGTCTCTGGACAGGCGGCTGCGCTTGTCTGTGATAACGCCCCCAGCCGTGCTAAATACACGTTCAGATGATACACTGGCTGCAGGGCACGCCAGCACCCCCAAGGCGTAAAGGGCAAGCTCAGGCCATGTGCCCAATTTGGAGACCCAGAAGTTGAAGGGGGCAGACCCGTCATTCACTACATGTAGGCGTGTGCACACATACTGCTCCACCATGTTGGTGAAATGCTGCCTCCTGCTAAGACGTTCCATATGAGCTGCTGGAGCTGCTGTTTGTTGTGGCGTGCTGACAAAGCTTTTCCACATTTCGGCCATGCTAACCCTGCCTTCTGAGGTGCTGGCGGTGCCCTGGTTGCGTTGGCGACCTCTTCCTCCTCCTCCTCTGCCTTGGCCTTGTGCTTCCACTGTGGCCCCGCTGTCAGGTGGGAATGCCAGCAGCATCGCGTCTACCAGCGTGCGCTTGTACTCGCGCATCTTGCGATTGCGCTCCAGTGAGTGAATTAAGGACGGTACGTTGTCCTTGTAACGGGGATCCAGCAGGGTGGCCACCCAGTAATCAGCACAAGTTAGAATGTGGGCAACTCGGCGGTCATTGTGGAGACACTGCAGCATGTAATCGCTCATGTGTGCCAGGCTGCCCAGAGGCAACGAAAGGCTGTCGTCTGTGGGAGGTGTATCGTCTGTGTCCTCTGTATCCCCCCAGCCACGCACCAGTGATGGCCATGAGCTGGCCTGGGTGCCACCCTGCTGTGAACATGGTTCCATCTCCTCCTCCATCTCCTCCTCCTCATCCTCCTCATCCTCCAGAACTGTGCCCCTGCTGGACAATTGTGTCCCTGGCGTTTGTGGGTGCAGGAACCCACCCTCGGAGCCACTTGCGAATGACTGCCCTGAAAGCCTTGGAAATGTTACCTCTTCATCCTCCTCCTCCTCCTCATGTGCCACATCCTCTTCCATCATCGCCCGAATCGTTTTTTGAAGGAGGCATAGAAGTGGGATAGTTAAGCTGACAATGGCGTCATCGGCACTGGCCATGTTGGTGGAGTACTCAAAACAGCGCAACAAGGCACACAGGTCTCGAATGGAGGCCCAGTTATTGGTGGTGAAGTGGTGCTGTTCCGCAGAGCGACTCACGCGTGCGTGCTGCAGCTGAAACTCCACTATGGCCTGCTGCTGCTCGCACAGTCTTTCCAGCATGTGCAAGGTGGAGTTCAACCTTGTGGGCACGTCACATCTGAGGCGGTGAGCGGGAAGGCCGAAGTTACGCTGCAGCACTGACAGGCGAGCAGCAGCAGGGTGAGAACGCCGAAAGTGCGCACAGACGGCCCGCACTTTCTGCAGCAGCTCTGACATATCGGGGTAAGGAACCTCTGCACCACCAAATTCAGCACATGCGCCAGGCAAGGGATGTGCGTCAAACCGGCTAGGCCCAGAGCTGCTATGAGATTTTGCCCGTTATCGCACACCACCAGGCCGGGCTTGAGGCTCGCTGGCAGCAACCACTCATTTGTCTGCTGTTCCATGCTCCTCCACAACTCCTGCGCGGTGTGTGGTTTTTCCCCCAAACAGGCAAGTTTTAAAACTGCCTGCTGTCGTTTACCCCTGGCTGTGCTGAAGTTGGTGGTGAAGGTGTTACGCTGACCGGATGAGGAGGCGGTAGAGGATGAGGAAGCGGAGTAGGAGGAGTTAGGAACAGGAGGCAAACTGAAGCGCCCTGCAATCCTCGGTGGTGGAAGGACGTGCGCCAAATTGCTATCCGCCTCAGGCCCATCTGCCACTGCATTTACCCAGTGTGCCGTTAGGGAGATATAACGCCCCTGACCGTGCTTACTGGTCCACGTATCGGTAGTTAGGTGGACCTTGGCACAGGTGGCGTTGCACAGTGCACACCTGATTTTTTCCCCCACTTGGTTGTGCAGGGAAGGGATGGCTTGCCTGGAAAAGTAGTGGCGGCTGGGCACGACGTACTGTGGGACAGCCACCGACATAAGGCTTTTAAAACTGTGCGTCTCCACCAGACGGAATGACAGCATTTCAAAGGCCAAGAATTTTGAAATGTTGGCATTCAGGGCCAGGGATCGCGGGTGGGTAGGGGAGTACTTCCTCTTCCTATGAAGTGTTTGGGAGATGGAAAGCTGAACGCTTCCACGGGACATTGTGGAGATGGTTGGTGACCCAGGTGGTGGTGTTGCTGACAGATCGTCTGTTTGCGGGGTGGCAGGTGCCGGTATCACTACAGAGGTGGATGAAGAGGCCGAGACTGCAGCAGAAGAGGAAGCAGGAGGAGCCAGAGACCTTTCTTGGTTTTGAAGGTGTCTACTCCACTGCAGCTCGTGCTTTGCACTTAGATGCCTGATTATGCAGGTTGTGCTCAGGTTGAGAAGGTTTATGCCTCGCTTCAGGCTCTGATTGCACAGGGTGCAAACCACTCGTGTCCTGCCATCAGCACATTTTCTGAAGAACTTCCACGCTAAAGAACTCCTTTGAGCTGGCTTTGGTGCGCTCGTTCCCTTGCTGCGTTGGGCAGTAGCAGGCGTAGTGTCTAGGGCACGACCGCTCCGCTTCTGCACCCTGCTCCCTCGTCTGCTGTGCTGGTGGCTCTGCGCGACCACCGCCTCTTCCTCCAAACTACTCAGGTCACCTGCATGACCTTCATTCCATGTGGGGTTGATGACCTCATCGTCCTCCACATCATCTTCCACCCAGTCTTCGCCCCTGCCCTCCTTGTCGGTCTCCACAATTCTGAGTGCCGCAGCAGTTGGCACCTGCGTTTCGTCATCATCGGAGACGTGCTGCGATGGTCCTTCCATGTACTCATCTTGAGAAATAAGTGGTTGGGCATCGCTGCACTCAATCTCTTCCACTTCTGGGGCAGGGCTAGGTGGATGGCCCTGGGAAACCCTGCTGACAGAGTCATCAAAAAGAAGAAGAGACTGCTGCATGACTTGGGGCTCAGACTGCTTGCCTGATTTGCAAGGGGGTGAGGTGAAAGACGGTTGGACATTGGCTGCAGGTTCCAACTCTGACCTTTCTGCAGTAGACTGGGTGGGAGACAATGTGAAGGAACTGGAGGCACTGTCAGCAACCCAATCTACTATCGCCTGTACTTCTTCTGGCCTCATCACTTCTAGAGGCGCATGATGCCCTACCAAATACTGCTGCAGGTTCTGTCGCCTACTCACACTTGAGGAAGGTGTTTCACTTGTGCGTGTAGCTGGCACAGATCGACCACGTCCTCTCCTTGCAACAGGAGCTCTACCAGCAGCACCAGAACCCAGGCCACGGCCCCTATTTGACGGTCTCCTCATATTTCTGTAATTTATGATCTTGCCCTAGAAAGGTGTTTATTGAATAGCGGAACAAAACAACAACAGTATCGCACGGGTGTATCTCACAGTCAAATATGCAAACTATGCCGCAATTTAATTTTTTTTACCCCAAAAGGGTGTATATTGAATAGCGGAATAGAAAAAAGGATAAAAAACGGTGTATCTCACACGTACAAACACAGACTAGGCCCCGATTACAATTTTTTGTACCCTAAAGGGAGGATGAGGAGTAGGAGGAGTTCGGAACAGGAGGCAAACTGAAGCGCCCTGCAATCCTTGGCAGTGGAAGGAGATTCGCCAAACAAATTTAGAAGGTGTATCTCACACGTACCGATACAGACTATGCCGTAATTTAATTTTTTACACTCCAAAAGGGTGTATATTGAATAGCGGAATAGGAAAAATTTTATAAAACGGTGTATCTCACACGTACAAACACAGACTAGGCCCCGATTACAATTTTTTGTACCCTAAAGGCAGGATGAGGAAGAGGAGTAGGAGGAGTTCGGAACAGGAGGCAAACTGAAGCGCCCTGCAATCCTCTGTGGTGGAAGGAGATGCGCCAAACAAATTTAAAAAGGTGTATCTCACATGTACCGATACAGACTATGCCGTAATTTAATTTTTTACACTCAAACAGGGTGTATATTGAATAGCGGAATAAAATTTTTTTTACAAAACGGCGTATCTCACACGTACAAACACAGACTAGGCCCCAATTACAATTTTTTGTACCCTAAAGGCAGGATGAGGATGAGGAATAGGAGGAGGTCCGAACAGGAGGCAAACTGAAGCACCCTGCAATCCTCAGCGGTGGAAGATGCGCCCCCAAAATTTGGAAGGTTTATCTCACACGTACCGATACAGACTATCCCGCAATTTAATTGTTTTTACCCCAAAGGTGTAGATTGAATAGCGGAATAGAAAATATGATATCAAAAGGTGTATGTATCTCACACGTACAGACCCAGACTAGGCCCCGATTACTATTTTTTGTACCCCCAAAGGCAGGATGAGGAGTATGAGGAGTTCGGAACAGGCAGGATACGCCCCCCAGTATATAAGATCGCCCCCGCCATATTCCTAGCATTGTTATACTGGACATGGAAGAGAGTGGAAGCAGTTCTGTTCATTTTACTTTAAAAGTGTCATTTAGCTATTTTTAGTGTGAGGAAAGGGATATCTAGTGTAGTTAGAGTGCTCCTTTACACTTAAGTTAGCTTCAAAAATTGAGTTTCTGTAGGGAAAGTGTTAAGTGTAAGGGGACCGTAGTGTAGTGTAGGGTTAACTGGCAGTGACTGCTATGGCAGGGTGACAAAACCCTTCCATAGCAGGGTGACCGCTTTAGAGAAATGATCATTTCTCTGAATAGCTTCGGCACACCCATATGGCTTCTCACCAGCCAAGCATTTTTTATGCTGCAGGGGCTGCCACTGCCAGTGCTTTTTTGAGGACATGTTTGATGTCAGACATGACATCTGAACATGTGTATAGGGGGTATATATAGACATATATGTCTGAATATATACCCCTAGACATATATAGGTGTGATAGTAGCAGAAATAAATGCTTGCGCTAATGAAATCATTTACAGTAATATATTTCTGCTACTATCACACCTATATATGTCTAGGGGTATATATTCAGACATATATGTGTATATATACCCCCTATACACATGTTCAGATGTTTTGCCTGCCTCAAAAGAACCCAAAAAAATGCCAAAAAAATGCTAGCGTAAAAAAAAATGCCCAGGTGTGTTTTTGCTGGCATTTTTTGGGGGGTTTTGGAGGCAGGCAAAACATCTGAACTTGTGTATAGTGGTGTATATACACACATCCATATATTTATATACACACCTAGACATATATAGGTGTGATACTAGCAGAAATATATGCTTGCGCTAATGAAATCATTTACAGTAATATATTTCTGCTACTATCACACCTATATATGTCTAGGTGTGTATATAAATATATGTATGTGTGTATATATACCACTATACACAAGTTCAAATGTTTTGCCTGCCTCAAAAGAACCCAAAAAAATGCCAAAAAAACGCTAGCGTCAAAGAAAAAATGCCCAGGTGTGTTTTTGCTGGCATTTTTTGGGGGGTTTTGGAGGCAGGCAAAACATCTGAACTTGTGCACAGTACCACTTTACACAAGTTCAGATGTTTTTCCTGACTGCAAAGAACCCAAAAAAATGCCTGCTTTGAAACCGGCAAGGTGTGGAGAGAAGCTAACCCCTTGAGCTGAAAGTTTTCTAATACATACAATCCTTTTTTTTTTCTGGTTCTGGACATGCTACAGAGCTGAAACTTCACAGGTACACCTTTTAGACCCCCAGACACAAAATCACACAAAAAAAGTTCTTAAAAATTGTAATTTTTGATAAAAAAGCCAATTATTGAAAAAATTAAAAAAAAAAAAAGAGATTTTTTGATTTTTACTTTGGATTTCAGATCTGGGGGGTCTAAAAAGTGTACATGTGAAGTTTCAGTGCTGTAGCATGTCCAGAACCATAAAAAAAGATTGTTTGTATTAGAAAACTTTCTGACAGGGGGTTGGCTTCGCTGCTGTAACACCTTGCCGGTTTAATAGAAGGCATTTTTTTGGGTTCTTTGCAGTCAGGAAAAACATCTGAACTTGTGTATAGTGGTACTGTGCACAAGTTCTGATGTTTTGCCTGCCTCCAAAAACCCCCAAAAAATGCCAGCAAAAACACACCTGGGCATTTTTTTTTTTGACGCTAGCGTTTTTTTGGGCATTTTTTGGGGTTCTTTTGAGGCAGGCAAAACATCTGAACTTGTGTATAGTGGTATATATACACACATACATATATTTATATACACACCTAGACATATATAGGTGTGATAGTAGCAGAAATATATTACTGTAAATGATTTCATTAGCACAAGCATATATTTCTGCTACTATCACACCTATATATGTCTAGGTGTGTATATAAATATATGGATGTGTGTATAAACACCACTATACACAAGTTCAGATGTTTTGCCTGCCTCAAAAGAACCCCAAAAAATGCCAAAAAACGCTAGCGTCAAAAAAGAAAAATGCCCAGGTGTGTTTTTGCTGGCATTTTTTGGGGGTTTTTGGAGGCAGGCAAAACATCAGAACTTGTGCACAGTACCACTATACACAAGTTCAGATGTTTTTCCTGACTGCAAAGAACCCAAAAAAATGCCTGCTTTGAAACCGGCAAGGTGTTACAGCAGCGAAGCCAACCCCCTGTCAGAAAGTTTTCTAATACAAATGAACTTTTTTTTTTATGGTTCTGGACATGCTACAGAGCTGAAACTTCACATGTACACTTTTTAGACCCCCCCAGATCTGAAATCCAAAGTAAAAATAAAAAAAATCTCTTTTTTTTTTTTTTTTTTTTTTTCAATAATTGGCTTATTTATCAAAAATGACAATTTTTAAGAATTTTTTTTGTGTGATTTTGTGTCTGGGGGGTCTAAAAGGTGTACCTGTGAAGTTTCAGCTCTGTAGCATGTCCAGAACTAGAAAAAAAGATCATATAGGTGTTAAAGTTAAAGGAGGGTCCCGACCTACATCCCTGTTCTACTGAAAAATTATCTTTTTTTTTTCATGGTTCTGGACATGCTACAGAGCTGAAACTTCACATGCACACCTTTTAGACCCCCCAGATACTAAATCCAAAGTAAAAATCAAAAAATCTCTCTTTTTTTTTAAAATTTTTCAATAATTGGCTTTTTTATCAAAAATGACAATTTTTAAGAACTTTTTTTGTTTGATTTTGTGTCTGGGGGGTCTAAAAGGTGTACCTGTGAAGTTTCAGCTCTGTAGCATGTCCAGAACCAGAAAAAAAGATCATATAGGTGTTAAAGTTAAAGGAGGGTCCCGACCCACATCCCTGTTCTACTGAAAAATTATCTTTTTTTTTTTTTTCATGGTTCTGGACATGCTACAGAGCTGAAACTTCACATGCACACCTTTTAGACCCCCCAGATACTAAATCCAAAAATCAAAAAATCTCTTTTTTTTTTTTTTTTAATTTTTTCAATAATTGGCTTTTTTTATCAAAAATGACAATTTTTAAGAACTTTTTTTGTGTGAATAATAGTTAATGGGGCATGACCCAGAACCCTAGGCACTTTTTAGGGGCATTTATTGGGTTTTAGGGCTTAAAAATTGTGTTTTTTGATTACCGAAGTTCGGGTCCCATTGATTTCAATGGGGTTCTGAAATCCGAACCGAACTTTTGGAAAATTCGGGTGTTCTGGTCGAACCGAACTTTTCAAAAGTTCGATCATCCTTAATCAAAAGGTGTATGTATCTCACACGTACAGAACCAGACTAGGCCCCGATTACTATTTTTTGTACCCCTAAAGGCAGGATGAGGAGTAGGAGGAGTTCGGAACAGGCAGGAGGCACACTGAAGCACCCTGCAATCCTCGCTGGTATGAGATGCGCCCCAAAAATTGGAAAGGTGTATCTCACACGTACCGATACAGACTATGCCGCAATTTAATTGTTTTTACCCCAAGGGTGTAGATTGAATAGCGGAATAGAAAATATGATATCAAAAGGTGTATGTATCTTACACGTACAGACCCAGACTAGGCCCCGATTACTATTTTTTGTACCCCCAAAGGCAGGATGAGGAGTAGGAGGAGTTCGGAACAGGCAGGAGGCACACTGAAGCACCCTGCAATCCTCGGCGGTATGAGATGCGCCCCAAAAATTGGAAAGGTGTATCTCACACGTACCGATACAGACTATGCCGCAATTTAATTGTTTTTACCCCAAGGGTGTAGATTGAATAGTGGAATAGAAAATATGATATCAAAAGGTGTATGTATCTCACACGTACAGACCCAGACTAAGCCCCGATTACTATTTTTTGTACCCCCAAAGGCAGGATGAGGAGTAGGAGGAGTTCGGTACAGTCAGGAGGCACACTGAAGCACCCTGCAATCCTCGGCAGTATGAGATGCGCCCCAAAAATTGGAAAGGTGTATCTCACACGTACCGATACAGACTATGCCGCAATTTAATTGTTTTTACCCCATGGGTGTAGATTGAATAGCGGAATAGAAAATATGATATCAAAAGGTGTATGTATCTCACACGTACAGACCCAGACTAGGCCCCGATTACTATTTTTTGTACCCCCAAAGGCAGGATGAGGAGTAGGAGGAGTTCGGAACAGGCAGGAGGCACACTGAAGCACCCTGCAATCCTCGGCGGTATGAGATGTGCCCCAAAAATTGGAAAGGTGTATCTCACACGTACCGATACAGACTATCCCGCAATTTAATTGTTTTTACCCCAAGGGTGTAGATTGAATAGCGGAATAGAAAATATGATATCAAAAGGTGTATGTATCTCACACGTACAGATCCAGACTAGGCCCTGATTACTATTTTTTGTACCCCCAAAGGCAGGATGAGGAGTAGGAGGAGTTCGGAACAGGCAGGAGCCACACTGAAGCACCCTGCAATCCTCAGCGGTATGAGATGCGCCCCAAAAATTGGAAAGGTGTATCTCACACGTACCGATACAGACTATGCCGCAATTTAATTGTTTTTACCCCAAGGGTGTAGATTGAATAGCGGAATAGAAAAAATGATATCAAAAGGTGTATGTATCTCACACGTACAGACCCAGACTAGGCCCCGATTACTATTTTTTGTACCCCCAAAGGCAGGATGAGGAGTAGGAGGAGTTCGGAACAGGCAGGAGGCACACTGAAGCACCCTGCAATCCTCGGCGGTATGAGATGCGCCCCAAAAATTGGAAAGGTGTATCTCACACATACCGATACAGACTATCCCACAATTTAATTGTTTTTACCCCAAAGGTGTAGATTGAATAGCGGAATAGAAAATATGATATCAAAAGGTGTATGATCTCACACGTACAGAACCAGACTAGGCTCCCATTACTATTTTTTGTACCCCCAAAGGCAGGATGAGGAGTAGGAGGAGTTCGGAACAGGCAGGAGGCACACTGAAGCACCCTGCAATCCTCGGCGGTATGAGATGCGCCCCAAAAATTGGAAAGGTGTATCTCACACGTACCGATACAGACTATCCCGCAATGTAATTGTTTTTACCCCAAGGGTGTAGATTGAATAGCGGAATAGAAAATATGATATAAAATTAGTGATTTTTCAATAGCACATGTGAACACAGCAGTGTCTTATATCAGTCAGCTCTGCTGCAGTCTATGAAGGGAAAAAAAAAAGAAAATTCCCCTTTTAAGTTTGTAATTTTTAAATAGATTAGTACAGACTATGCCACAATTTAATTTTTTTAACCCAAAAGGGTGTATATTGAATAGTGGAATAGAAAAAAGTGTATAAATTTTAAAATCACTCAATAATAGCACATGTGAACACAGCAGTGTATTATCACAGTCAGCAGCACTGAAGGAAAAACGCTGCACACAACTGACTGATAAAAAATATTTTTTTCTCCCTCCTCCAGGCAAAAGATTGTGTTCACATCACCCCACACACAGCAAAATCGATGTAGAACACTGACCCTGCCTATTCTCCAGCCTCGCCCTAAAATGATCGATAAGATCGGTCACTGCCGGCACTGCAAACCCCCACACAGCAAAATCGATGTAGAACACTGACCCTGCCTATCTCCAGCCTCGCCCTAAAATGATCAAGAAGATCGGTCACTGCCGGCACTGCAAACCCCCCACACAGCAAAATCGATGTAGAACACTGACCCTGCCTATCTCCAGCCTCGCCCTAAAATGCCCTAACAACTCGCCCTGCCTGCAGCACTCCGACCTGTCCCTGAATTATTTTCGGACACAATATAATTTTTGACTTTCTGTCCCTAATCAGCAGCCAGCACGCGTATGATGTGTGCTCTGTCCCTGTACTACAGCAGAATGACGCAGCGGTGCTCGGTCTCGAACTTATAAAGACTTGGTCACATGCTTCAGATGGCCATTCACAGCTACTAATACATTTGTAGGCATGGCTGGGATGGCTTAAGGCACACCAGTTAAACGCTTGTTGATTGGCTGTTGAAAGCCCGCCATTAAAAGCGCGCCATTACTTACAAACCCGGAAATAAAATAACCGAACACGGATTTTAAACCCGAACATACAGTAAAGTTTTCGGGTCCGTGTTCAGGTAACAAAAATCCAATTATTCGGTACGAACACGAATAATACAGTCCGTGTTCGCTCAACACTAGTGGTGATCAGCGACTCATAGCGGGACTTCGAGATTGTGGCGGACAAATCGGACACTAAACGACACTTTTGGGAAAAAGAAAATATGAACTATATTAATGACACTGGCAGGGAAGGGGTTAACATCAGGTGTGGTTAGCAGAAACACAGGATCTCTGTCTTCCCTACTAACAGAATGGTGATCTGCCTTGTTTACATAGGCAGACTGCCATTCTGCCTCTGTCGGGAATGATAGGCGAGTCCCGGTGGACATCGGGTCCCAAGCAAGCCCAAAGACTTGTATGTAGAGTGCTAAGAATCCTTAGGTTTAAGATGGCAGTCATATAAAAGGACAAATAGACTTCCTATACTACAAATCCCAATAAGTACTGTGCAGTAGGAGAAGTGAAGTGATGATTTTTAATAAAAGGCAAGATCTTCCTCTTGGCACAGAGGGAGTGAGAGCAAAAGCAACTCTGTCTGGATTTAAGCCTATCAGTGGGAGACCATACCAGCAGAGATGCTAGCCAGAGACTGGGAGTGAGGAAACCTGGGGGAAGCACAGCACCCCCCCCCCCCACATCACAGTACCTGCACCGCTTCCGCAGGGAGACTGAAGGCTCCACACATCTTCTGCTTCCTACCACTGATCACTGGAGAGAGACACTCCTTCTACAGTGAGAGATCAATACACTATCCCAGGGACTTGTGAGAGGGCTAATTACCTATTGCTGATACTGCTAGCAGGGACTGAGCTCTGTGTACACCAAGTGTACCCAATCCATACTGCACTCTATACCACACTTATTCCAAGCCTAGACTGCACCTTTGCTAATCCTATGCTGCATTATACCATTTTGGGGGAAAAAAAAATATGAACTGTATTAATGACACTGGCTGGGAAGGGGTTAACATCAGGGGTGATTTAAGGGTTTAATTGTGTTCCTAGGGAGTGGTTAGCAGAAACACAGGATCTCTGTCTTCCCTACTAACAGAACGGTGATCTGCCTTGTTTTCATAGGTAGACCGCCGTTCTGCCTCTGTCTGGAACAACAGGCGGGTCCCAGTGGACATCGGGTCCCAGTGGACATTGGGCCCACTGAACCCGCTGATTGGCTCCCGCTGTGTCCAATCACAGACCCTGTGATTTTCCACAGAGGAGTCGCCACAAAGCAGAAAATGTATGTAGGGCGGTCAGCAAGAAGTTAATTTATTTTTAGTTATCAGCAGTATAATGAGTCTCATGTAGACAAATTATATATGGTTTGTAGAAGAGAATATTTTCAAATATAGCCCGTATTTCCAAAGAACACCAAAACTCCATACATTCTGCGCTATACTGAGCTCATAAACTATACTGAGCTATGCCGAGCCTTAAGGGTTTGTAACCCTAAATTATGCTTTGCTGCCAGCCCCTCTTTTTTAAGCTCCCATCCTGCCTTGTATAAGTGTTTGTAAGAAACAAAGCCTCTAAATACCTTTTTGTGAAGTATCTTCAGGCTGGTTATGTGACTCCCGGCCGCTCTGCTACTACTATTCAGAGTTACAGCAGGAGGAGCAGAGCTCTCCCTCTGATGTCAGCAGGGAGTTATGTGACTGCCAAGCTGGCTGCTCGGCCCCTCCTACTGTAGCCCTGGATTTTAGTATCAGAGTGGCAGAGAATAACATGACTGGCCTGAAGCTACTCCAAAAGGAATTTAGAGGTTTTGTTTCTTACAAACACTTATACAGTGCTGGATGGGAGCTTAAAAGAGAGGGGCTGGCAGTGACATTTTACTTTTTTATTACCAGCACAGACAGAGGCACAGACTCCCGAGCTGACAGGCAGGGAGGGGAGGGGGGAGAGCAGAGAGGAGACACCGTGGATGACGGAGGCAGGAAGGCAGACCACGGTAGTCATGGCTCATTAGCCATGATTATCATGGTCAGCACACAGAGGGGGGCAAAGGAAGTACCAGGAGCAGCCAGGTTTTTTACAGTTTTTCAGAGGGGCAGGTAAGAAAGCAAAAGCACAACCTGCTATAAGGAAACAGAATCTCAACTTTTTTTTTTTTAGGGTAACAACCAGTGTTTAGCATGTAACTTAAAAAAAGTAATTAGTTATACTGTAGTTACTAGTTGCTTCTCACAAAAAGAAACTGAGTTAGTAACTGAGTAACATCAGTAAAAAAGTAACAAACTAATTACCAGGGAAAGTAACTATTGAGTTACTTTAAAAAAATAATCAAATATGTCAAATAACTTGTATGCCCCTAATATTAAATATGTTAAATGAATGAAATGAACACTTAATAGAAACAATTAATATAAAACATTGTACAGTAATCTACACTATTTTAATGTTGCTGTGGGACAATGAGACACCTATGTGGTGAATCCTGATTCCTGAGTGGTACCTGCGTCGTATTTGCTGAGTGGTGCTGGCTGCGTGGTACACTGGTACGGTACCTGAGTGGTATTTGCTGAGTGGCACTGGTGGTACCTGAGTGGTATTTGCTGAGTGGTACTGACTGGCTGCATGGCGTACTGGTACCTGAATGGTATTTGCTGAGTGGCACTGGTACCTGCGTGGTACACTGGTACCTGAGTGGTACTTGCTGAGTAGCACTGGTGGCACTGTTACCTGAGTGGTATTTGCTGAGTGTAACAGATCCCTAATACTTGGACCAAGTATTTCTGTCTTAGGTCTCCAGAATCTCACGTGACCTGGCCCCTCAATTTCCCCCAAACATTAGCCAAAGCTCAATGAAGGGTAAAACAAATGACACTTTATTTACAAACTCACTTTGAATATATATCCAGTAATTAACATACCTGGTCATCTGGAAAGACACAGGTAAATAAGACTGCAACATTATCATAATTAATTCAACAAACAACAAGCCCAAAACATAGCCGAATACACATTCCAAGAAGTGTGAACACACTTAACCTCTAAACAGATGAAAGCAGGGGACATAGGCTCTCAGACAGCCCGTCTCCATATACAGCACACCTTATTAGAACTGTCAATACGCATCCCCCCAGTAGGCGTCATTAGCATCTCTTTAGTCTCTTAATGTGTGGAGAAGTCCTCTGCTGTAATATACAGCTTAGGCCCAAAGTCTGTGTCGCTTGGGGTGACAGGGACTTGAATTCAAAGTAACCGTACTCCAAGGGTCCCCCAGCATACACCCCCAAAGAGAGCCATGCTCCCCTACAAGCTAGCAGGGCCGGACTGGGAATAAAATTCAGCCCTGGAAAAAATTTCATACCAGCCCCATAGCATTATTATACCGGCCCAACAGCATAGCGCCATTATTTCCTTGTTCATAAAAGGGAAAACCATGCATTTTAAAGCAAATTTGAGTGTATTATCATAGATAAGATAGATATGAAAGCATATAGTGCTTTATATATAAAAGAGCAAATTCTAGTTAAAAGTGGTAAAAGTGCGGACATGGTAAAGGACATGTCAGGGGCTGTGCGGACATGGTACAGGACATGTCAGGGGCTGTGCGGACATGGTACAGGACATGTCAGGGGCTGTGCGGACATGGTACAGGACATGTCAGGGGCTGTGCGGACATGGTACAGGACATGTCAGGGGCTGTGCGGACATGGTACAGGAGAGGTCAGAGGCTGTGCGGACATGGTACAGGAGATGTCAGAGGCTGTGCGGACACGGTACAGGAGATGTCAGAGGCTGTGCGGACACGGTACAGGAGATGTCAGAGGCTGTGCGGACACGGTACAGGAGATGTCAGGCGCTGTGCGGACACAGTACAGGAGATGTCAGGCGCTGTGCGGACATGTTACAGGAGATGTCAGAGGCTGTGCGGACATGGTACAGGAGATGTCAGAGGCTGTGCGGACATGGTACAGGAGATGTCATAGGCTGTGCGGACATGGTAATGGAGATGTCATAGGCTGTGCGGACATGGTACAGGAGATGTCAGAGGTTGCAGACATGATGAGGGGGGTGGGATGAGTGGCAGCAGGGGTGGTGGTGAGGGGGGTGGAATCAGTGGAAGCGGTGGTGATGGTGAGGGGGTTGGGATAAGTGGCAGCAGGGGTGGTGGGATCGGTGGCAGCGGTGGTGGTGAGGGGGGTGGGATCAGTGGCATCAGGGGTGGTGGTGAGGGGTTTGGGATCGGTGGCAGCAGGGGTGGTGATGAGGGGGGTGGGATCGGTGGCAGCAGGGGTGGTGATGAGGGGGGTGGGATCGGTGGCAGCGGTGGTGGTGATGAGGGGGGTGGGATCGGTGGCAGCGGTGGTGGTGATGAGGGGGGTGGGATCGGTGGCGGTGATGGTGATGAGGGGGGTGGGATCGGTGGCGGTGATGAGGGGGGTGGGATCAGTGGCAGCGGTGGTGGTGATGGTGATGAGGGGGGTGGGATCGGTGGCAGCGGTGGTGGTGAGGGGGGTGGGATCGGTGGCAGCAGTGGTGGTGGTGAGGGGGTGGGAATCGGTGGCAGCGGTGGTGGTGGTGAGGGGGATGGGAATCGGTGGCAGTGGTGGTGGTGGTGAGGGGGATGGGAATCGGTGGCAGTGGTGGTGAGGGGGATGGGAATCGGTGGCAGTGGTGGTGAGGGGGGTGGGAATCGGTGGCAGTGGTGGTGAGGGGGGTGGGAATCGGTGGTGGTGGTGAGGGGGGTGGGAATCGGTGGCAGTGGTGGTGGTGGTGAGGGGGGTGGGAATCGGTGGCAGTGGTGGTGAGGGGGGTGGGAATCGGTGGCAGTGGTGGTGAGGGGGGTGGGGGTGGGATCGGTGGCAGCAGTGGTGGTGGTGAGGGGGGTGGGAATCGGTGGCAGCGGTGGTGGTGGTGAGGGGGATGGGAATCGGTGGCAGTGGTGGTAGTGGTGAGGGGGATGGGAATCGGTGGCAGTGGTGGTGGTGGTGGTGAGGGGGGTGGGAATCGGTGGCAGTGGTGGTGGGATGGGAATCGGTGGCAGTGGTGGTGAGGGGGGTGGGAATCGGTGGTGGTGGTGGTGGCAGTGGTGGTGAGGGGGGTGGGAATCGGTGGTGGTGGTGGTGGTGAGGGGAGTGGGAATCGGTGGCAGTGGTGGTGGTGGTGAGGGGGGTGGGAATCGGTGGCAGTGGTGGTGGTGGTGAGGGGGGTGGGAATCGGTGGCAGTGGTGGTGAGGGGGGTGGGGGTGGGAATCGGTGGCAGTGGTGCTGGTGGTGAGGGGGGTGGGAATCGTTGGCAGTGCTGGTGGTGAGGGGGGTGGGAATCGGTGGCAGTGGTGGTGGTGGTGGTGAGGGGGGTGGGAATCGGTGGTGGTGGTGAGGGGGGTGGGAATCGGTGGCAGTGATGGTGGTGAGGGGAGATTGGTGGCAGTGGTGATAAGGGGTGCCATCCTCCCCACCGCCACTGCTTCCCCCCATCCTATTAGGGATAAGATCTGTGGGGTGGTGAGATGAGCAGGGGGCAGTGGTGGTCTGGTGGAGGTCAGAGGATGGGATCAATAATTACACTGCAGTCTGCTGATTTTTATTACTTACTTGGTCAGACGGTCGGACTCATGCTGCTGGGCTGGCGTCTGTGTAGTGGGTCTCTCTCTCTGCGCCGTCACCGTGACCGTCCGTCTTGCTGACAGTCACATGATCCACCGCCGGCCGGTGTTCCGCTCCCGCCGCGCAGCCGCTCCCGCCAGATCTGACGTCATGCCGCTCATAGCGGCTGACGTAGTAAAGACTTCACCAGGGCTGCAGCGGGCATCAATAGCGGCCGCGTCTTAAAGCGGCCACAATAGTGGCTGCGTCTTAAAGCGGCCACAATAGCGGCCGCGTCTTAAAGCGGCCACAATAGCGGCCGCGTCTTAAAGCGGCCACAATAGCGGCCGTGTCTTAAAGCGGCCACAGCCTTAAAGCGGCCCCAGGGCCGGCGGCCCACCGGGAAATTTCCCGGTATCCCGGTAGGCCAGTCCGGCCCTGCAAGCTAGGGCCATAGTCCGTGGGCAGGAGGCTGGCCTCCGCACTCCTCCAGTGGTGGTACACTGGTACTGGCAGTGGTACCTGACCTGAGTCCTGTGTCCTGACTGAGTGGTATTTTAATTTTTTTTTTACTCGATTGGTACCAGCTGGTGGTGGTGGACTGGTGGTGCACTGGTGGTGGTAGGTCCAGAGGATGGGGGGGCACTAATCATTCTGCATTGATTGGGGCACTAATCACTCTGCATTGATGGGGGGCACTAACCATTGTGCATTGATGGGGGCACTAATCACTCTGCATTGATGGAGGGCGCTAATCACTCTGCATTGATGGGGGCACTAATTCCTCTGTATTAAGGGGGGCACTAATCACTCTGCATTGATGGGGGGCACTAATTATTCTGCATTGATTGGGGCACTAATCACTCTGCATTGATGGGGGCACTAATCACTCTGCATTGATGGGGGGCACTAATCACTCTGCATTGATGGGGGGGCACTAATCATTTTGCATTGATTGGGGCACTAATCACACTGCATTGATGGGGGGCGCTAATCACTCTGCATTGGTGGGGGCACTAATCCCTCTGCATTAAGGGGGGGCACTAATCCCTCTGCATTGATGGGGGCACTAATCACTCTGCATTGATGGGGGGCACTAATCACTCTGCATTGATGGGGGCACTGATCACTCTGTATTGATGAGTGCACTAATGACTCTGCATTGATGGGGGCACTAATCACTCTGCATTGATGGGGGCACTAATCACTCTGCATTGATGGGGGGCACTAATCATTCTGCATTGATTGGGGCACTAATCACTCTGCATTGATGGGGGGGCACTAATCATTTTGCATTGATTGGGGCACTAATCACACTGCATTGATGGGGGGCGCTAATCACTCTGCATTGGTGGGGGCACTAATCCCTCTGCATTAAGGGGGGGCACTAATCCCTCTGCATTGATGGGGGCACTAATCACTCTGCATTGATGGGGGGCACTAATCACTCTGCATTGATGGGGGCACTAATCACTCTGTATTGATGAGTGCACTAATGACTCTGCATTGATGGGGGCACTAATCACTCTGCATTGATGGGGGCACTAATCACTCTGCATTGATGGGGGGCACTAATCATTCTGCATTGATTGGGGCACTAATCACTCTGCATTGATGGGGGGGGGGCACTAATCATTCTGCATTGATGGGGGGCACTAATCATTCTGCATTGATTGGGGCACTAATCACTCTGCATTGATGGGGGGCACTAATCATTCTGCATTGATTGGGGCACTAATCACTCTGCATTGATGGGGGGGGGGGCACTAATCATTCTGCATTGATGGGGGCACTAATCATTCTGCATTGATTGGGGCACTAATCACTCTGCATTGATGGGGGGCACTAATCATTCTGCATTGATTGGGGCACTAATCACTCTGTATTGATGGGGGGCACTAACCATTCTGCATTGATTGGGGCACTAATCACTCTGCATTGATGGAGGGCGCTAATCACTCTGCATTGATGGGGGCACTAATTCCTCTGTATTAAGGGGGGCACTAATCACTCTGCATTGATGGGGGCACTAATTATTCTGCATTGATTGGGGCACTAATCACTCTGCATTGATGGGGGCGCTAATCACTCTGCATTGATGGAGGGGCACCAATCATTCTGCATTGATTGGGGCACTAATCACTCTGCATTGATGGGGGGCGCTAATCACTCTGCATTAATGGGGGCACTAATCCCTCTGCATGAAGGGGGGCACTAATCCGTCTGCATTGATGGGGGGCACTAATCACTCTGCATTGATGGGGGGTACTAATCACTCTGCATTGACGAGGGCACTAATCACTCTGCATTGATGGGGGGCACTAATCACTCTGCATTGATGAGGGCACTAATCACTCTGCATTGATTGGGGCACTAATCACTCTGCATTGATTGGGGCACTAATCACTCTGCATTGATTGGGGCACTAATTACTCTACATTGATTGGGGCACTAATCACTCTGCATTAAGGGGGACACTAATCACTCTGCATTGATTGGGGCACTAATCACTCTGCATTGATAGGGCACTAATCCCTCTGCATTAAGGGGGCATTAATCCCTCTGCATTGATGGAGGCACTAATCACTCTGCATTGATGGGGGGCACTAATCACTCTGCATTGATGGGGGGCACTAATCACTCTGCATTGACGAGGGCACCAATCACTCTGCATTGATTGGGGCACTAATCACTCTGTATTAAGGGGGACACTAATCCCTCTGCATTGATTGGGGCACTAATCACTCTGCATTGATGGGGGCACTAATCCCTCTGCATTAAGGGGGCACTAATCCCTCTGCATTGATGGGGGCACTAATCACTCTGCATTGATGGGGGGCACTAATCACTCTGCATTGACGAGGGCACTAATCACTCTGCATTGATTGGGGCACTAATCACTCTGTATTAAGGGGGACACTAATCCCTCTGCATTGATTGGGGCACTAATCACTCTGCATTGATTGGGGCACTAATCACTCTGCATTGATGGCGACACTAATCACTCTGCATTGATTGGGGCACTAATCACTCTGCATTGATGGGGCACTAATCCCTCTGCATTAAGGGGGCACTAATCCCTCTGCATTGAGGGGGCACTAATCACTCTGCATTGATGGGGGGCACTAATCACTCTGCATTGATGGGGGTACTAATCACTCTGCATTGACGAGGGCACTAATCACTCTGCATTGATGGGGGGCACTAATCACTCTGCATTGATGAGGGCACTATTCACTCTGCATTGATTGGAGCATTAATCACTCTGCATTGAGGGGGACACTAATCACTCTGCATTGATTGGGGCACTAATCACTCTACATTGATTGGGGAACTAATCACTCTGCATTGATTGGGGCACTAATCACTCTGCATTGATGGGGCACTAATCCCTCTGCATTAAGGGGGCACTAATCCCTCTGCATTGATGGGGGCACTAATCGCTCTGCATTGATGGAGGGCACTAATCACTCTGCATTGATGGAGGGCGCTAATCACTCTGCATTGATGGGGGCACTAATTCCTCTGTATTAAGGGGGGCACTAATCACTCTGCATTGATGGGGGCACTAATTATTCTGCATTGATTGGGGCACTAATCACTCTGCATTGAAGGGGGCGCTAATCACTCTGCATTGATGGGGGGCACTAATCATTCTGCATTGATTGGGGCACTAATCACTCTGCATTGATGGGGGGCGCTAATCACTCTGCATTGATGGGGGCACTAATAACTCTGAATTAAGGGGGGCAAACCTGGAAAAGCAGTTGCCAGTAGCATCATCATAAATACCAGCTAACATCACACACCTCACCAAAGAGAAGCAGTTGCAGCCATCACATTAGGGGTGAGTTAATTAAATGTTTGACCAAATATATCAGGCACATTTTTAAGTTGATAATTTTGTACGGCCCCCAAATGATTTTAAAAATACCCAAATGGCCCTCGGCAGAAAAAAGGTTCCCCACCCCTGGTGTAAGGGCAGGCATCCCAATACTTTTGTTAATATAGTGTATATATATATATATATACATATATATATATAGTGCCTTGCAAAAGTGTTCGCCCCCTTGAACTTTGCGATCTTTTGCCACATTTCAGGCTTCAAACATAAAGATATAAAACTGTATTTTTTGTGAAGAATCAACAACAAGTGGGACACAATCGTGAAGTGGAACAAAATTTATTGGATATTTCAAACTTTTTTAACAAATAAAAAACTGAAAAATTGGGCGTGCAAAATTATTCAGCCCCCTTAAGTTAATACTTTGTAGCGCCACCTTTTGCTGCGATTACAGCTGTAAGTCGCTTGGGAAATCAGTTTTGCACATCGAGAGACTGAGATTTTTGCCCATTCCTCCTTGCAAAACAGCTCGAGCTCAGTGAGGTTGGATGGAGAGCGTTTGTGAACAGCAGTTTTCAGTTCTTTCCACAGATTCTCGTTTCTATTCAGGGCTGGACTTTGACTTGGCCATTCTAACACCTGGATATGTTTATTTGTGAACCATTCCATTGTAGATTTTGCTTTATATTTTGGATCATTGTCTTGTTGGAAGACAAATCTCCGTCCCAGTCTCAGGTCTTTTGCAGACTCCATCAGGTTTTCTTCCAGAATGGACCTGTATTTGGCTCCATCCATCTTCCCATCAATTTTAACCATCTTCCTTGTCCTGCTGAAGAAAAGCAGGCCCAAACCATGATGCTGCCACCACCATGTTTGACAGTGGGGATGGTGTGTTCAGGGTGATGAGCTGTGTTGCTTTTACGCCAAACATAACGTTTTGCATTGTTGCCAAAAAGTTTGATTTTGGTTTCATCTGACCAGAGCACCTTCTTCCACATGTTTGGTGTGTCTCCCAGGTGGCTTGTGACAAACTTTAAACTACAGGTTTAAGGAAGATGGGTGCGCTGATGGGTGAATAGCTGCTACTAGACTAATAAATAAATAAATGTGAAAAAATAATAGTGCGCTAATTCAATAGGTGAATATACCATTAAAATGATATAAAATGAATGAACCTTCTCATAGGTGTGTGGTGGCCTGTAATTAATGGGGGGTTATGAACACCTCAAATGGTGATACAATATCGTACAACGGTGATAAATCCAACTCAATTAAATACAAAATGATCCAGTGCTAATACACGTGAAAAAACTTCCACAAGGTGTACACTTGATACAAAATAAATTCTATGTATATATATATTAAAATATAAAGAATGTGAAAAAATGGTGAAAGTCCATGCCAAGAAAAGCCAACACAAAGATGAATGGAATGTCCCTCCACCAGGTGAAATTCCTCCTTACCCGGCGGATAAAAAGTAAGTGCGGTGAGTATATTATCGTTGGTATAATCTGTATACCCTGATGTAATCCACCTCCAAACGTGTGCAAAGGACACTTACCTTAGAACAAGGACTTTGTCAGACTATGGACACATAACACCGCAGTAATCCAGAGGGAATCGCCAGCATCAGAGGGAGAGGGGAATTACGCTCTGGCTTCAGATCATTTTCTGTCAATGCTAAGCCTGGCCCTTTTCTACATCTGGTAAGAGGAGTATTGTGTCTTTCTGCATCGGTGTTTGCAAACGTTTGGAGGTGGATTACATCAGGGTATACAGATTATACCAACGATAATATACTCACCGCACTTACTTTTTATCCGCCGGGTAAAGAGGAATTTCACCTGGTGGAGGGACATTCCATTCATCTTTGTGTTGGCTTTTGTTGGCATGGACTTTCACCATTTTTTCACATTCTTTATATTTTAATATATATATATATATAGAATTTATTTTGTATCAAGTGTACATCTTGTGGAAGTTTTTTCACGTGTATTAGCACTGGATCATTTTGTATTTAATTGAGTTGGATTTATCACCGTTGTACGATCTTGTATCACTATTTGAGGTGTTCATAACCCCCCATTAATTACAGGCCACCACACACCTATGAGCAGGTTCATTCATTTTATATCATTTTAATGGTATATTAACTTATTGAATTAGTGCACTATTATTTTTTCACAAACTTTAAACTTCACTTTTTATGGATATCTTTAAGAAATGGCTTTCTTCTTGCCACTCTTCCATAAAGGCCAGATTTGTGCAATATACGACTGATTGTTGTCCTATGGACAGAGTCTCCCACTTCAGCTGTAGATCTCTGCAGTTCATCCAGAGTGATCATGGGCCTCTTGGCTGCATCTCTGATCAGTCTTCTCCTTGTATGAGCTGAAAGTTTAGAGGGACGGCCAGGTCTTCGTAGATTTGCAGTGGTCTAATACTCCTTCCATTTCAATATTATCGCTTGCACAGTGCTCCTTGGGATGTTTAAAGCTTGGGAAATCTTTTTGTATCCAAATCCGGCTTTAAACTTCTCCACAACAGTTTCTCGGACCTGCCTGGTGTGTTCCTTGTTCTTCATGATGCTCTCTGCGCTTTAAATGGACCTCTGAGACTATCACAGTGCAGGTGCATTTATACAGAGACTTGATTACACACATGGATACACAGGTGGATTCTATTTATCATCATTAGTCATTTAGGTCAACATTGGATCATTCAGAGATCCTCACTGAACTTCTGGAGAGAGTTTGCTGCACTGAAAGTAAATGGGCTGAAAAATTTTGCACGCCCAATTTTTCAGTTTTTTATTTGTTAAAAAAGTTTGAAATATCCAATAAATTTCGTTACACTTCATGATTGTGTCCCACTTGTTGTTGATTCTTCACAAAAAATTACAGTTTTATATCTTTATGTTTGAATCCTGAAATGCGGCAAAAGGCATAAGGTCGCAAAGTTCAAGGGGGCCGAATACTTTCGCAAGGCACTGTATATATATATATATATATATATATATATATATATGAGTATCTCACAAAAGTGAGAAAGTGAGGACACCCTCACATTTTTGTAAATATTTTATTACATCTTTTCATGTGACAACACTGAAGGAATGACACTTTGCTACAATTTAAAGTAGTGAGTGTACAGCTTGTATAACAGTGTAAATTTGCTGTCCCCTCAAAATAACTCAACGCACAACTATTAATGTCTAAACCGCTGATCACAAAAGTGAGTATACACCTAAGTGAAGAGTGTACAAATTGGGCCAAATTAGCCATTTTTCCTCCCCGGTGTCATGTGACTCTTTGGTGTTACAAGGTCTCAGGAGTGAATAGGGAGCATGTGTGTTAAATTTGGTTTTATCGCTCTCACTCTCTCATACTGGTCACTGGAAGTTCAACATGGCACCTCATGGCAAAGAACTCTCTGAGGATCTGAAAAAAATAATTGTTGCTCTACATAAAGATGGCCTAGGCCATAAGAACATTGCCAAGATCCTGAAACTGAGCTGAAGCACGGTGGCCAGGGCATGGATTACTGGAACCATGTCCTGTGGTCTGATGAGACCAAGACGAACCTATTTGGTTTAGATGGTGTCAAGCGTGAGTGGTGGCAACCAGGTGAGGAGTACAAAGACAAGTGTGTCTTGCCTAAAGAATAGAATGCATAAAGGTAAAAAGAATATTCAACATTTAGAACCACTTTAAGCTCCAATTTTTTTGTATAAAACAAAAGATGAGGTAGTGTTAAGTAAATAGATAGTAAAAATGTCCAAACTTAAAACTGCATGTGCAATAAAAACGATGGAACCCAAAATTATAACTAGAGAAGGAAATACCACTCAGGTATGGTATAATGGAATACTCAAAGGTGCTGAATCCAGATTGCTACTGCGGTGACATTGAAATGATAAGAAAACTGATCGCACACGGCAGTTGTAATCCAATAAAATGTCATTTATTCTTCAAACATGGGCCAATAGCACAGGCTAGGTTATAGTTGACATGTTTCACATGTAGGAGTGCTTAGTCATTAATTGGATTACAACTGCAGTGTGCAACCAGTTTTCTTCTCATTCGCACCCAAAATGATCAATCAGGGACATTTTAAAATATATTTACAGTTAATCAGATTAAAGCGAACCATAAATGAGGGACCTAGAATCATTGCTTTCATTCCAACTTACACAGTGTTACGGACCGTTTCAGCAGACAAGGGGTTAAAATCCGTTTAGGCGATATGCCCCTTTCTGAGAGACAGGCACAGCTACTGCAGAACATCAAACTCCCGAACTGGATACAAAATAGCACTCCAACCTGGAACCTCACAAATAGCTGCTAGCAGACGAACAGGAAAGGCATACATCAGCTTACACTCCTAGCAATCAGTCTCCAACAGCATACAGTGAATCCCCCCAAGAACGAGACAAAGCTCCGAGTTGAGGGTAAAACAGGAACAACATTTATTGGAAGAACACAGCACACTTTTATACAGAATTTGGAACATCCTTCCCCCAACAACCGCTTTCCCATTGGTCAATTTCACAGTACCTGCAGTCCCCCATAAGGTCCTCTCCAGACATGCAAATGAGGGCTCGAAAAGGAGTCAGTAGTGATTGGTCAGATAGCTTGACCAGGAGGGCTGCTATGCAAATGAGGACTTGAAAATGAGTCAACAGGGATTGGTCACATAGCTTTGACCAATGCAAGGAGACAGAAGCCCCAGGGGGCAATCAATGTAAACTATAGTCAGACACAGAACAATGGTTCCCTAACGAGCCCTCAATACACATTACTCTGAGTGTCAATACCTCCCTTAGCAGACAACAGGTGAGGTCATTAGCACACCTGACAAAAGGTGAATGGGGAGCCACCTTAGACAGTCCGTCTCCTCAGAACTTCCTGGAATGACCATATTAGGAGTTGACTTCCTGTTCCTTACAGTTTACAGGAATACGTTTTAGCTTCCAGGATAGAGGAAAGACTCCATTAGCCACATTGGTTAAAGAAACACAAAAAGACACAAAAATGCATAACTCCCAGTCTACTGAACAGAACCCCCACATTCAACCCATCCCCAGATAGCCTGGATCGGAGCGCTCAACATATCCAAACAGCGCTCAGATGCCACAAACACAGTCAAATTGCCATGGTGTTTACGTTTAGCATGGGCTGATGAGAGAGGGTCCATAGTCACCTTGCAGGAGGCGAGCAACCAGGCTTCTCCAATGCCCAGTGGCGAGATTGGTCTCGTCACATTTCTCACCTTTTCCAAACAGACTAACAGGGTATCTGACCTTCTGCCGGTCAGTGCCCTTGTTAGTCCAGAAGCCCACCCACAAAACAGAAACAGCGGTACAGCCCACCCAAAAGAACTGGTTACTACACCTGGGTAGAAGAGAAATGTGTCCATGTCCAGGTGCCTCACCTTGGCTGTGTGGGGGACTGGTAGACTGCCTTGGTGGGTTGCTGAGTGGGCAGAGACCAGCGGTACTCTGCCCTGGTGCCAGCGCTACCACAGAAGTAGCCTGGTTGGAGACGGGTTGTTGGAGGGGGAGACCGCCTGTCTCCCCTTTAGATACACCACCATGCTGCTGTGGGGGAAGACCGTCTGTCTTCCCTTTGGCTAAACAGCCCTGTTGCTGGGGGTCAGGACCGACTGTCCCTACGCCCTGTGCTGTGAGTGCAGAGACCACGGTCCCATCTGCACTGTTGGGGGGCTTACTGTCTCCCCCTGGTACGTTAAGCTGCTGCTGTGGGATGGAGACTGGGCTCCCAATTCCCAATAGCTCAATCTGCCGCTGGGGGACAGGACCAACTGTGTCTGCCCCCTGTAACTCAATCTGCCACTGAGGGATGGAGACTGCGCTCCCAATTCCCTGGATATCACTCTGCCAATGGGGAGAGGGGGTAACAAGCTCCTCTCCCAAATACACTTCCAGCCTTTGCGGAGGGAGACCGACTGTCTCTCCTCCCAACACAGAGTCCTGCTGCTGGGGAAAGGAGACTGGGCTCTCTATTCCCTGTAGGATACTCTACCGCTGGGGAATGGAGACTGGGCTCCCAATTCCCGGCACATCACACTGCCGCTGGGTAATGGAGACGGGGCTCCCAATTCCCAAAAAATCACGCTGCCGCTGGGGAGGGAGGACACTGCTCTCCTCTCCCTGTACTTCACACTGCCTTCCCGGCATATAACTCTGCTGCTGGGGGGCAGGAACAACTACCTCTGCCCCCTGTAACTCAGCCTGCCGCTGGGGAGGGAGGACACTGCTCTCCTCTCCCTGCACTTTACACTGCCGCTGGGGAATGGAGACTGGGCTCCCAATTCCCTGCAGGACTGGTGGAGAGACCTTGGTCCCATTTCCACTGGCCACCTGGGGTTCTTCCCAGTAAAACTGTACCATCTCGTCCCCTCTGAATGGGTCTGGCTCTGGGTCTGTCCTGCTGCTTTCCTGCTGAGCCTTCTCACTGTATTGGAACAGCTGCTGGTAGCCTTGTTCTAGCTCCATCTCCCGGGTCACCAGGTGGACCAGGTCTTGCTCAATTTCGTGAGCGTTGTCCCAGTCATACCTGCTCTCCCTCCACTCCAAGAGATCACTGAACCGGGCTTGTGTAGGGCTCCCAAATTCCAGCTCTGAAAAAGACTCCCATAACAAGCCAGGACCATCAAACTCCTCTCCCTCTGGCTTGTCATGCTCGGCTGTCCAGGGCAGGTACTGTGCAACACACCACCACAGCGCCTGGTAGGCATCCTCCAGCCACATCTCCTGCCATACCCGGAGCTCCAATTCTTTTACCCATTCCTCCCGGGGCTGCTCCCCCAGGAAGGGCATCCGCAGGGCTACTCGCTTCTGCAACCGCTGGTCTTCCTTGGGGAGTCTCTCACCCTGCTGGTACTCCACAATGCCCAGTGCCTGGTACCAGATGCCTTTACGGACTGCATCTCGGTCATCCATGGCTCCCTCTTCGAACTCCACTGCTGGTTCCATGCTGGTGCTGTCAGGGTCGCTGTACTGGGACATGCGTTGACCTCAATTGTAAAATCCAGAGCAATGGTGTCTCCTGTAGCTGTCCTTCTGGCTGTAGGAACGATCCCGCCGCTTGCCACCAATTGTTACGGAACAGGGCACCCCTGAGCAGGTACCTCCGTTGACAGATGCTCCTAGTGCTTCCCGAGGGCTCCAAGCACTCCACCAGACACCGTAAGCACTTCAGACTCCACGAACCGCCGCAGCCTGGTTAGGGTCTTGGCATCTCCTACCCACCCTGGACCAACGACAAGGCTCCAGGTTCCTGTGGGTGAACCTCTCTTTCCCCAGAGAGTGCAGCAGAACAAGCTCTTACACAAGCTCTTACAAGAGCTTAGTGATTCTCTAAGGGAGTATGGAAGACCATAGCAATCCCTGCAGCAGATTCCCCCAATAACGAGACAAAGCTCCGAGTTGAGGGTAAAACAGGAACAACATTTATTGGAAGAACACAGCACACTTTTATACAGAATTTGGAACATCCTTCCCCCAACAACCGCTTTCCCATTGGTCAATTTCACAGTACCTGCAGTCCCCCATAAGGTCCTCTCCAGACATGCAAATGAGGGCTCGAAAAGGAGTCAGTAGTGATTGGTCAGATAGCTTGACCAGGAGGGCTGCTATGCAAATGAGGACTTGAAAATGAGTCAACAGGGATTGGTCACATAGCTTTGACCAATGCAAGGAGACAGAAGCCCCAGGGGGCAATCAATGTAAACTATAGTCAGACACAGAACAATGGTTCCCTAACGAGCCCTCAATACACATTACTCTGAGTGTCAATACCTCCCTTAGCAGACAACAGGTGAGGTCATTAGCACACCTGACAAAAGGTGAATGGGGAGCCACCTTAGACAGTCCGTCTCCTCAGAACTTCCTGGAATGACCATATTAGGAGTTGACTTCCTGTTCCTTACAGTTTACAGGAATAAGTTTTAGCTTCCAGGATAGAGGAAAGACTCCATTAGTCAAATTGCCATGGAGTTTACGTTAAGCATGGGCTGATGAGAGAGGGTCCATAGTCACCTTGCAGGAGGCGAGCAACCAGGCTTCTCCAATGCCCAGTGGCGAGATTGGTCTCGTCACACACAGTGATACTGAATATGCGTTTTGGTAATCCTGTACATACTTGTGTGCATTTGCCTTGGACAGACTGGCCACATACTAATACTTCAAGTAGTAAAATGGTTTATTTAGAAAGTGCAACAGGGTCCATTCACACCAGAACACATGGGCTGTAATGTAGATCAATACATGAAAACTTACATAGTTACATAGTTAGTCAGGTTGAAAAAAGACACAAGTCCATCCGGTTAAACCAAAAAAAAAAAAAACAGTATTGAAAACCCAACCATACAATCTCTTATACACAATCCTTTACCCACTGTTGATCCAAAGGAAGGTGAAAATAAACCCCAGCAAAGCATGATCCAATTTGCTACAGCAGGGGAAAAAAAAATTCCTTCCTGATCCCCCTAGAAGCAATCAGATATTCCCTAGATCAACTTTACCTAAAAAAAATGTTAGTACCCATTTATATTATGTACACCTAGGAAAGAATCCAGGCCTTTTTAAAGCAATCTAGTGAGCTAGCCAGACCCACCTCTGGAGGGAGTCTATTCCACTTTTTCACAGCTCTTACTGTGAAGAAACCTTTCCGTATTTGGAGACGAAATCTGTTTTCCTATAGACGTAAAGAGTGTTCCCTTGTCCTCTGTGTTGACCCTAAAGTGAACAACTCAATACCATGTTCACTATATAGACCCCTTATGTATTTATACATGTTGATCATATCCCCCCTTATTCTCCTCTTCTCAAGAGAGAATAAATTCAGTTCCTTTTAATCTAAACTTAGGTTGTGCTGAAATTTCTTTATTCTACCATGCCATCACGCTTCCCATACCTCCAAAATTGTACCAGCACATTTCTGAAATAGAGATACATGCGGGTGCCTTGTCCTGACATGGCGGGCCATATGTGTGACTCCTTGTAGTCCAATGCATGTCCCTATCCGCCCTTGTAGGAGTATGGAAAAAAAACCTTTTTCTGGGGAGGATCCTTTAGCCATGGAAATGTTCTCTGGTCATTAGCCATTCATCCCCGATATGACATCACATACCCCCTGAGGAAGACCTTACTGTACAGGTTGAAATGCATTGGGGTCCTCTGTATGAAATGTGATCATCTGTGATTTTGATTCTTGCTTTTTAGCAATGTATGACCATTGATATGCTTCTTTGTAACCAGAGCTCATAGCTTACGCTTCAGAATTCCTAATCTGTTTTATTAATTTTTCAATAAAGATGGCAATTTTTTATATATTTATAGTCTCACCAATTTTTGCTGCTAAAAAAACCCCTGGGGGCCCTTCTCTTCTTTTTTTTCAGTCACATTGGGGTGTGCAGCTTCTCCATACTATGTGTTGTTCCTCCCTAGTTGGGTTCTATCATATTAACCACTGTAAAGCATAAAGCTGAACTCAAAAAAGAAAAAAAAAAGAAACTTTTATTGATTTGCTTATTCAAAAATTAATTTACCTCTAATGATTGATATGATATTAATCATAGATTAGATAGATTGATATAATATGCTGTTGCATTGGGTAAAACTATTTTGTTCATCCTGTAAACTACCGTAAACTCTTTCAGCGCTGAAAATTACATTTCTGGCTCTAGTTCAGTGATGATAGTGGGTTGCTCATTCTGTATCTCCTCTATTCACTAAACATTTTGTATTCCATTTACAGACAAGGTGTTCTGTGAGTGAACAAGGGGAGATTGTGATGTTCATCTGCTCCTCCTCTGCCCTCATCCATTCACAGAACACATTTTTTCCTGTATAAAGACTACAAGATGTTTTGTGAACGGACAATGTAAAGAGCAATAACTGTACAAGTTTTACCTAATGCAGCAGCATCCAGACATTAGACATCCATCATTAGACATAAATGATTTTTACATAGATTTCTGATAATTGATTTTTTTCTGGAATTCATTTTAAAGTGAAAGTATAATGGTTAAAGCATAATTACACTTTTGTTGAGAAAAAAACATTCCCCTCTGGGTGATCTCTGTACATTGCAAGGATTTTAACAAACTTTGTTGCAGATTCCTACCTTTTGTTATCCTGAAGAAATCACTGTTTGTTCCTCTGTGCTGAGTGCGTCAAATGGGAGTGGTTTCATAATTATCTATCAGCTGTGGCAGCTGCAGGGCTCTAATGTGGAAATCTGCTGGGCCTGCATCCCATTAGATGCGTCCTATTGGGAGTATCTGTAAGGTTCTGGCACTCTCAGTGCCTCCTATCACATCATTTCCGGGTGCTTTCTATCTACCTAGATAGATGAAGCACATATAGGTGTGTTTCCCTTTAAGAGTGCTGACATCATCACTGAGCGCCGGACTGAACAGCTATTTAAATCACCAGCTCTCACTCACATGTGTTCGTTCAACCTGCTTTGTGCCTTGATGCTAACCTGTCTTGAAGCTCTCATGCTTGCAAGCATACCTCGCTGTCGGAACCACGCTGCGCTGATCCCTGTATACCGCTACCGGATCATCCGCTCTTGACGAACCTCTCCTCTGCTATATTGCTACTAGTGATAAGTACCCCACAGGGGAAACCTCTATAAACCTTCATACTAAAGCTTACACTATCTAGCTCTGCATACTAAGGACTATTATTACATCTGCATTATCTAAGACTGCTAGCTCTTGAGCCTACTACCATTTGCTCTTGCACTGGGTTGGTCTCTCCTGTATGTTCACCTGCTACTCTATCATCTGCTACCATACATGATTGCTAACCTATCTGCATCCCATCTGCTACTATCTTACTTTCAAGAACATTTCCTTTCAAGTGTCTGTCATCTACCATCTCTACCCAACCTCTCTCTTCAGCCTATCATCACTGTGTTACTATATACATAAGTCACTCTAGGAACATCTTATTGAGTGTGTGTATTTGCTTGCTGAATTGAGATCATCCACACATGATGAGTCTTTGGGAGTTGGGATTGGTGTCTCAGCGTTTCTCTACATGACTACTGAAGTGGAATATTTCTGCAGCTGTAAATCCACATCATACATAAAACGCAGGAGCGTTACAGATTGAACGAACCAGATAAAATGGATTCAGCAGAAATGACCACTCAGGTTACACAGTTAACACAACAAGTAACTGCGTTAATACACGCACTTACTGAATTAAAAGAAGACAATCAGGCTCTGACGCAGCAGGTGGCCAGACTGACACAACCTACTGCTGCTCAACCCCCAGAACCTCTTGTCCTTCTACCAGACAGGTTTGATGGTTCCCGTTCCTCTTTTCTTTTTTTTCATATGGATTGTGAGCTCCTATTTATCCTTAAGCCTAGGACCTATCATAATGACTTTATTAAAGTGCATGCTGCCATTAATTTGCTTTCTGGCAAAATGAAAACGTGGGCATACGAGAAACTGCAAGAAAAAAGTCCGATCCTAGACAATTGGGAATCATTTGCAATTGCGATGCACTCCCGGTGTCTCCCCTCCCAAAAATCTACTCCTAAACCTGCTCCAGGTAACCGCAGACCCCGGCTACCTAGGGAAAAAAGGAAACCAAATGAATATGGTGATCCTGCCTGGTCATGGTCCAAGCCTGCCTTAAACAGTCAGCCTTGTCACTCTGACACATCTCATTTGAACCCTGATCCTACAGAGATGGATGAGGAGCCTATGGAGATTGGTGCCGTACATACTAAGTTGTCCTTACAAAAAAAAAAAGATCACAGGAGAATCTGTGGCCTTTGTTTTTATTGTGGAGAAGGGGGACATTTCATTACATCCTGCCCAACCAGACCCCATAGGCCTAAGGCTCTCCCAATGGAGGCCAGGCGAATCCGAACTGTCTTCCCTGAAAAACAGCCTGGAAATTACCAAGGCTGTTGCCAGCCCTGTCCCCGTTCAATATCAGAAAAGGACAATCAGAAATTGGCAGATGTTGGTATAGATACTCCTATTTTTGCAAGTACATTTCTAGCTTCCAATGAAAACATTGAGATTCTTGCACCTGACTGCGTACGCGCTTCTAATGGCACGGTGGTATGTAGGAAGGATCTGAGGATGTTTGAAGAAGCATTGGTTGCTAGGACTACTAGGATTACTTCAGATGGTTATGCGTCCGATTCTAGTGAGGGGTTCACGTAGCAGACACCCTAACAACAAGTGATCCGATTCTCACATCGGTTACCAACCTGATCCGATTCTCGCATCGGCAACAAGTGATCCGATTCTCACATCGGTTACCAACTTGATCCGATTCTCGTATCGGCAACAAGTGATCCGATTCTCACATCGGTTACCAACCTGATCCGATTCTCATATCGGCAACAAGTGATCCGATTCTCACATCGGTTACCAACCTGATCCGATTCTCGTATTGGCAACAAGTGATCCGATTCTCACATCGGTTACCAACCTGATCCGATTCTCGTATCGGCAAAAAGTGATCCGATTCTCACATCGGTTACCAACCTGATCCGATTCTCATATCGGCAACAAGTGATCCGATTCTCACATCGGTTACCAACCTGATCCGATTCTCGTATCGGCAACAAGTAATCCGATTCTCATATCGGCAACAAGTGATCCGATTCTCACATCGGTTACCAACCTGACCCGATTCTCATATCGGCAACAAGTGATCCGATTCTCGCATCGGTTACCAACCTGATCCGATTTTCATATCGGCAACAAGTGATCCGATTCTCACATCGGTTACCATCCTGATCCGATTCTCACATCGGTTACCAACCTGATCCGATTCTCACATCGGTTACCAACCTGATCCGATTCTCATATCGGCAACAAGTGATCCGATTCTCATATCGGCAACCAGCTTTATCCGATTCTCGCATCGGCAACCAGTCTTTTCCCGATTCTCATATCAGCAACCAATCTTATCCGATTCTCGCATCGGCAACCAGTTTTTTTTTTTTTCCGATTTTCACATCGGCAACCAGTCTTATCCGATTCTCGTATCGGCAACCAGTTTTTTTTTTTCCGATTTTCACATCGGCAACCAGTCTTATCCGATTCTCGTATCGGCAACCAGTCTTATCCGATTCTCGTATCGGCAACCAGCCTTATCCGATTCTCGTATCGGCAACCAGTATTATCCGATTCTCGTATCGGCAACCAGTGTTATCCGATTCTCGTATCGGCAACCAGTCTTTTCCAAATCTCACATCGGCAACCAGCTTTTTCCGATTCTTATATCGACAACCAGCCTTAGAGGCCTTCCGGAGCCGGCCTTACGGGGGGGGGGGGGGGGCACTGTAAGGTTCTGGCACTCTCAGTGCCTCCTATCACATCATTTCCGGGTGCTTTCCATCTACCTAGATAGATGAAGCACATATAGGTGTGTTTCCCTTTAAGAGTGCTGACATCATCACTGAGCGCCGGACTGAACAGCTATTTAAATCACCAGCTCTCACTCACATGTGTTCGTTCAACCTGCTTTGTGCCTTGATGCTAACCTGTCTTGAAGCTCTCATGCTTGCAAGCATACCTCGCTGTCGGAACCACGCTGCGCTGATCCCTGTATCCCGCTACCGGATCATCCGCTCTTGACGAACCTCTCCTCTGCTACATTGCTACTAGTGATAAGTACCCCACAGGGGAAACCTCTATAAACCTTCATACTAAAGCTTACACTATCTAGCTCTGCATACTAAGGACTATTATTACATCTGCATTATCTAAGATTGCTAGCTCTTGAGCCTACTACCATTTGCTCTTGCACTGGGTTGGTCTCTCCTGTATGTTCACCTGCTACTCTATCATCTGCTACCATACATGATTGCTAACCTATCTGCATCCCATCTGCTACTATCTTACTTTCAAGAACATTTCCTTTCAAGTGTCTGTCATCTACCATCTCTACCCAACCTCTCTCTTCAGCCTATCATCACTGTGTTACTATATACATAAGTCACTCTAGGAACATCTTATTGAGTGTGTGTATTTGCTTGCTGAATTGAGATCATCCACACATGATGAGTCTTTGGGAGTTGGGATTGGTGTCTCAGCGTTTCTCTACATGACTACTGAAGTGGAATATTTCTGCAGCTGTAAATCCACATCATACATAAAACGCAGGAGCGTTACAGTATCTCACTAAAAATGACATTTTTGTTGCAGGGGATGCCAGAAATCTGACTTGTATCTTAGGCAGACTTCTGGGAAAATTGGTGAGCCAATCACACAAGCAGGAAATGATGTTTCTGGGGTGTGGTCAGTACACATTCTGTGTACAGAACAGCTCCAGGTAGCCATATTGCTTTGCATTTTCAGAAAATTACAACAGCTGCAGATTAAAAAGGAAAGGTAATTTTTAATAACATTCAATTACAATATGCTTTGTGTCGCAACTGTATACACTATATCGGTTTTCCTTTATTTGCTGATTTTTTCCCCACAAAAGTGGAGTTACCCTTTAATGGTAGATCATATATTTTTTTTCAAAGGCTATAAATTAATATTATACGTCAACGTATCACACAAGGGATAATTAATCAGAGAAAAACTCACTGGCACTACATACTGGTAATTTATGATAGGACACAGAAAATGCTCTTAAAAAAGAGCTGGGATTTTTTAGCTGCTGATAATATAAATCACACCATCTGATAAAAAGTAGTTTATTTATCTAACTTTATGTTAAAAACCATTAGAAAAAGAAAATAGGATTTGTTAAAAACATTGGATCATTTCACATTAGATGTTCACAATGTGAATTGTTTATAGCTGCTTGTCATGGTGTAGCAATCCCGACATGTTTTGCCAATTTATGGGCTTCTTCAGGAGTTAAAAGATTGACGTCATGGCATTGGGCGTGGCGGGAGAAGTATATCAGTGGCGAGCCTTGGCAGCTGGCTGGCTGTGTCAATATGCATGGATGAGTTGCATTGAGTTTTTTCAAAGCAAGGTGAGCTTGGCAGTGTTGGTGGTTTTGGTGCGCTTGTTGGACCTTGTTTGCAGCAGAGCAATCAAAATACCTCTCTCTCTTTTTAGTACACTTGGATACAAGCCTAAATGCTTGTTTGGGAGTCACCCCTTGGTCTGTTTGGAGATTGAGCTGTTGTTTAGGGTCTTGGCTTTCTGCTGTGATCACTTGGGAGGAACAAGTTATATATGCCCTATATACTTTATTACATTAGCACACTACTCTTGCTCTATGACATTTAATGATTATACCGCTTGTGTCTATTAAAGACAAATGCCTACAAGCTCTAAGGATTTGAGATTATAATTAATACTATTTCTTAATTACTTATATCCTTTAGCCTTTGCTTGCCCGGACTATCCCTCCTGCACCTAATCATATATTGCTCCTGCCTCTATTCAGGGAACCTCCTGTGCTGAGTCTTGATTAGATCTTAATCCTGTTGGAAAAAACATTTTTCTTTGTGTTTTAGGGTTAGTACCTCAAGCCAAATTCATGAGTGGGGACTTTTAAGGCAAGTAATAGTAATTGGTAACAATACAGAGTAGTAAAATAAGACAAGTATTTAATGTCTTATACTGAGTTGTTGTGTATATACAAAATACAAAAATCAATCATGAAGGGTTATAGACCCAAGTGAGAAGAAGTGTGAATAGTTGAGAGTTTTTTGTGACAGGTGTTTATTTTAGTGACTGTTTAGGATAAATCTCTGTCTTGTCAGAGTTTCTCCTGCGTTTTTCCCAAACGCGTTTCGGCTCTCAAATGAACCTTTGTCAAGGGTAGTAGTCACCAGTTCTGTAACGATTATACATATACAATCATTAGTAATCTTGTAGTAAATACCACTGATTTTATTCAATGTGGTATATAGGAAAAATATATATACATACATCTATTTTTTCTCTCCATGTGTGATAATGTTTATCCCTTTAGAACAGCGAGAACCTTAGCCGCATCCTGAAAGATATGGTACTGATTAGAGTGAGTATGGATATGTGATTGTATGATTCAATACTGGGTGGATATCAATTATTTGCACTTACAATCAATATTGGAATATTGGACGAGTACTGCCAATTGGGGCATACACGGGTGTATGCCCCAATTGGCAGCATTCGTCCAATATTGATTGTAAGTGCAAATAATTGATATCTACCCAGTATTGAATCATACAATGATTCAATACTGGGTAGATATCAATTATTTGCACTTACAATCAATATTGTAATATTGGACGAGTGCTGCCAATTGGGGCATACACGTGTGTATGCCCCAATTGGCAGCACTTGTCCAATATTGATTGTAAGTGCAAATAATTGATATCTACCCAGTATTGAATCATACAATCACATATCCATACTCACTCTAATCAGTACCATATCTTTCAGGATACGGCTAAGGTTCTCGCTGTTCTAAAGGGATAAACATAATCACACATGCAGAGAAAAAATAGATGTATGTATATATATTTTTCCTATATACCACATTGAATAAAATCAGTGGTATTTACTACAAGATTACTAATGAATGTATCTGTATAATCGTTACAGAACTGTTGACTATTACCCTTGACAAAGGCTCATTTGAGAGCCGAAACGTGTTGGAAAAACGCGGGAGAAACTCTCTGACAAGACAGAGATTTATCCTAAACAGTCACTAAAATAAACACCTGTCACAAAAAACTCTCAACTATTCACACTTCTTCTCACTTGGGTCTATAACCCTTCACGATTGATTTTTGTATTTTGTATATACACAACTCAGTATAAGACATTAAATACTTGTCTTATTTTACTACTCTGTATTGTTACTAATTACTATTACTTGCCTTAAAAGTCCCCACTCATGAATTTGGCTTGAGGTACTAACCCTAAAACACAATAACAATTGGGATGACGGCAAAAACCCATACTTCTAATAGGCTGATAGGGATCAAAACCTTTCTAAAACATTTTTCTTTTGGATTGGTATTCATTAATACACCCAAAGTATTAAGATGCCCTACACCAACCTTTATGTCTGTTGTTGATCGACTTATGAATCCATATGTTATAACGATTATGTAATCACCGGCATTGACAGATGTCCTACTTATATGTTGCAATTTATGTAAATACATTATCTATGTATGAAGTTTTAACTGTATATGGATTGCTTTATGTACTTGATCTATTTGTCCAGGTGTGGTAGCATATATCTCCTGAAGAAACCTATACATTGGCGAAACATGTCAGGATTGCTACACCATGGATTCATGAAAGACAGAAGTTGTCAAACAAACCTGATTTCTTTTTATGAGGAGGTAAGTAAAACCTTGGACAGAAGGGTGGCTACAGGGCCGGCCTTAGGTGTTCAGGCGCCCTGTGCAAGCTAATCCTGTGGCGCCCCCCCCGCACATCTTCTTGCACCTTTTTTGCACTTTGACTTTTCTTTTTTTACTATCACTAATAACTTAGCCCCCCTTCCCTTACATTAGAGACCCCCCTTACATCAGAGACCCCCCCCCCACAGAAGCCCCCCTTACATCAGAGACCCTCACAGATGCCCCCCTTACATCAGAGACCCTAACAGAGGCCCCCCTTACATAAGAAACCCTCACAGAGGCCCCCCTTACACCAGAGACCCTCACAGAGGCCCCCCTTACACCAGAGACCCTCACAGAGGACCCCTTACACCAGAGACCCTCACAGAGGCCCCCTTACATCAAAGACCCTCACAGAGGCCCCCCCTTACATCAGAGACCCTTACCTCCTGCTGTGCAGCCTGATCATCTGCGTGCTGTGACGGCCGCACGGCGCCCTGTGCGGCCGCACAGCTCACACACCCCAAAGGCCGGCCCTGGGTGGCTGTGGATGTAGTATACTTGGATTTTGCAAAAGCGTTTGACACAGTTCCCCACACACGCTACTGTGTGTAAGGTAAAGTCTACAGGCTTGGAAAGATCAGTTTGTAAATGGATAGAAAATTGGATAAAAGGTAGAATTCAGAGAGTAGTGGTTAATGATTCTCACTCTGAATGGTCTAAGGTTATCAGTGGTGTACTCCAAGGTTCAGTGTTGGGACCCTTACTTTTTAATATCTTCATAAATGATATAGGGTCTGGGTTTAAAAGTACCATTTCAGTCTTTGCAGATGAAACCAAGCTTTGAAGTGGAATAACTTCTTTACAGGATGTCTCCAACTTACAAGCTGACCTCAATGCACTCTTTCATTAGGCAACTATGTGGCAAATGAGGATTAATGTTGATAAATGTAAAGTTATACACTTGGGGGCTAAAAATATGCATGCATCATACATACTAGGGGGAGTAGAACTGGGGGAATCCATAGCGGAGAAGGATCTGGGTGTTCTGGTAGATCATAAGCTTAATAATAGCATGCAATACCAAGCTGCGGTTTTCAAAGCAAGCAAAGTCCTTTCTAGTATTAGCAGAGGCATGGACTCCAGAGAGCAAGATATAATTTTGCCCCTGTACAAATCATTAGAAAGACCTCATCTGGAATATACAGTTCAGTTTTGGGCACCAGTTCTTAAAAAGGATATCAGGGAACTGGAGAAAGTGCAGATAAGGGCAACCAAACAGAGGCATGGAGGAGCTCAGCTATGAGAAAATATTAGAGGAACTGAATTTATTCTCTCTTGAGAAGAGGAGATTAAGGGGGGATAAGATCAACATGTATAAATACATAAGGGGTCCATATAGTGAACTTGGTATTGAGCTATTCACTTTAAGGTCAACACAGAGGACAAGGGGGCACTCTTTACACCTAGAGGAAAACCAATTTAGTCTCCAAATACGGAAAGGTTACTTCACCATAAGAGCTGTGAAAATGTGGAATAGACTCCCTCCAGAGGTGGTTCTGGCCAGCTCACTAGATTGCTTTAAAAAAGGCCTGAATTATTTTCTGAGTGTACTTAATATAAGTGGATACTTATATTTATAGCTGGGTGAAAATTGTAAAAAGGCACTGGTATCCCTGGATGTTATTATTGAATGCAATGGTGAAGTGCAATACTTTTGTGCAAATTATAGCAAAAATTTTTAAAAATAAATTATATATAAATTAGAATTCATAAAATACTAGCTCTTATATCTAGTGTGATAAACAATGTATGAAATAAGTTCAAAGCAAAAAAAAACAATTATCATATACAAAATCACTAAAGATTGTGAAGTGCTAGTGACACAAAAGTGTACTGTGCAATACAAAAATATATATAAAGTGCTGGACAGTGCAATAAATTACCATTAAGGTGCTTGACAATAAAAAACGTATTTTCTTCCAAAAATTCCAGTATTAAACATATGAATACATTAATTAGTAAAAATTAATATATATAAGTGCTTGTAAGGTGCTTAGATAGTGGACTGTGATCCAAACAGTTCATGCAGGATGATGTGGTTATTGATTGCTTAAAAATCAGGTGCTCCAGTGAGTAGGGATGGTAATCGTTGCCTCTTACCAGATCAAAGTAGTTAACACAGACCTCAAAAAGCCTGTGATCCTTTTTCCTTTGGTGGATCAGACCATAGGTACACCTTCACTCCACCTGGATTATTAATATGCTTTCCAACAAAGGATAACTTGGAAAAATTAATATTATGCTCTTTCTCCTCACTCTTCCTCCATGGTACAGGAGAGGTGAGAGGCTGCGCGGACATGGTACAGTAGATGTCAGAGGCTGTGCTGACATGGTACAGGAGATGTCAGAGGCTGTGCGGACATGGTACAGGAGAGGTCAGAGGCTGTGCGGACATTATACAGGAGAGGTCAGGGGCTGTGCGGACATTATACAGGAGATGTCAGGGGCTGTGCGGACATGGGGTACAGGAGAGGTCAGGGGCTGTGCGGACATGGTAGAGGAGAGGTCAGGGGCTGTGCGGACATGGTACAGGAGAGGTCAGAGGCTGTGCGGACATTATACAGGAGAGGTCAGGGGCTGTGCGGACATGGTACAGGAGAGGTCAGGGGCTGTGTGGATATTGTACAGGAGATGTCAGAGGCAGAAGCGGGCCGCGGGAGGAGCGGCGGCGATTGCCGCTGCCCTCCCGCAATCGTCCGAGAAACCGAGAGAAGACCCACCTGCTTATGTAAACAAAGCAGGTGGATCTTCTGTCAGACAGGCAGGGAAAGATCAGCAGTTTCAGCTAAGGCTGAAAATGCAATCTCTCTGTGCCTGTCACAGAACCATCCCCCCACACAGTCAGTAAGCATATTAGGCATACATTTAACCCGTTTGATCACCCCCAGTATTAACCCCTTCCCTGCCAGTGTCATTTATACAGTAACAGTGCATATTATTTAGCACTGATTACTGTATTAGTGTCACTGGTCCCCAAAAAGTGTCAAAAATGTCAGTTAGGAGTCCGATCTGTCTGCTGCAATGTCACAGTCCTGCTAAAAATCGCAGATCGCCGCCAGTACTAATAAAAAAATAAATAAATAAAAAGTCCAGAAATGTATCCCATAGTTTGTAAACGCTATAAATTTTGTACAAACCAATTAAAATACGCTTTTTGGGATTTTTTTTTACCAAAAAATATGTAGCATAATACAAATTGACCTAAACTGATAAAAAAATGTAATTTTTAATTTTTTTTTATTGGAAATGTTTTATAGCAGAAAGTAAATAGGAGGTGATCAAATACCACCAAAAGAAAGCTCTATTTGTGGGGAAAAAAGGACATCAATTGTATTTGGGTACAGCATTGCACGACTGCACAATTTTCAGTTAAAGTAACGCAGTGCAGTTTTGCAAAAAATGGCCTGGTCATTAAGGGGGTAAAACCTTTCCGGGGCTGAAGTGGTTATTGTCACCTAAATAATCCCAGATCTTTTTTTTTTTTTTTTTAAAGCATTTTTTTATGTCCTGTCCTATATGTCAATTTATGTTTTTTAGGAGAAAAACATTTTTTAATTTAATACTGTGTGTCTCAGTGCAGAGAACGCATGCAAGAAAGCAGAGCTCTACCACTGTAATTGTTATTGCTTTTGCAGAATAAAATCCAAACCTCCCAAGAGAAAGAATTATTTCTCTTCTCTGACTTGTTATGCTATGCGAGGACCAGATATTCTGCATAGCCATCATAGGCTATGACACATCCAATTGTGGACTGTCAGTATTGCATTCTTCTGTGTAATAAAAGGTAGTACCTGGCTGCCCTTCCTTGGAAAAGCATTGAGCTCTCCTCTTTGTATTCGGTATCTGAATGGATTAGTGGAGGAACCAAGAGGAAAGCCTGTATATGCTCTAGGTCACAGCTTGGAACTTACACAAGACTGGAAACCCTCTCCCAATCCAATGTGAAAACTCTGGGCTAAATTCCAGCACTGTAATGTGGGTGAAAGGGGAAGTAGTCATATGTTCCCCATACCTTGAAGTGCCAGTCATTTGTCTTTGCCCTTAGCTGGCAGGCCAGTGAAAGTAAAACAAATGCTAGTTGCTTAGGAGGGAGGAAATTAAGGGAATATGTTGCCTTGTCCTGTATGGAAAAAATACAGACTCACTTTAAGTTGCATAACTTCAAACTGGTATTAACTAATTAACCCTTAAGGGCAGTAACCCCCAGCAACCATAAAGAGGCCATTTTGTACTGGTCTGACTTCACGAAGTGAAGTTCTGTGGCTGCACTTTGGAATTTACTGTAAAAATAAGAACTCTTTGTTGCAATGGTCTTCAAACCGTAGCCCGTGGGTCGGATGCAGCCCTTTGCTGGCATTCATATGGCCCTTGGGACACTGCTCTCCCCACTGACATGAGCTACTATTCCTTTCCAACCACGAATGAAGAGACATAATTTCTTACACTGACACCAACAGTGGGGCATTCTTTCTCCTACTGACAGCAATGATGGGGCATGATTCCTCCCACTAATACCAATGATGGGACACTATTCCTCCCACTGACACCAATGATGGGGCATGATTCCTCCCACTAATACCAATAATGGGGCACTATTGCTCCCACTGACACCAATGATGGGGCATGATTCCTCCCACTAATACCAAGGATGGGACACTATTCCTCCCACTGACACCAATGATGAAGCATGATTCATCCCACTAATACCAACGATAGGGCACTATTGCTCCCACTGACACCAATGATGGGGCATGATTCCTCCCGCTAATACCAATGATGGGGCATGATTCCTCCCGCTAATACCAATGATGGGACACTATTCCTCCCACTGACACCAATGATGAAGCATGATTCATCCCACTAATACCAACGATAGGGCACTATTGCTCCCACTGACACCAATGATGGGGCATGATTCCTCCCACTAATACCAGTGATGGGACACTATTCCTCCCACTGACACCAATGATGGAGCATGATTCCTCCCACTAATACCAATGATGGGGCACTATTGCTCCCATTGACACCAATGATGGGGCATGATTCCTCCCACTAATAGCAATGATGGGGCACTATTCCTCCCACTGACTCTAATGCTGGGGCACAATTCCTCCCAATAATACCAAGGATGGGGCACTATTTTCACTGGCCCAAATGATGTTGCATAATTCCTTCCACTAATTCAAATGCATTTCTATTTCTTCCTCCTACTGACCACAGGCACTATGTAATTTATTTACCCCTCTGACCACCAAGCCTGAGACATTGTCTGCTACCACTGATGCCAGGGCATTTTCTACTTCCACTGTTCATAGCCTGGCCCTCTTAACTGGCCCTTTGTTTAAAAAGTTTGGAGACCCTGTCTCTATTGAAATAAATCAATATGGTTAGTTTGATAACTTTTTTAGACTGTACAATTTCACTTGAAGCACTAAAAGTAGCACGAAACACGTTAACTTTTACTGTACCCCACACTGTCGGTGATATTTTTACAAGAGCTGTGCAAGCACCTTCACCTTGGTAGTGCAGTAGGTGGATTACTGATTGCTCACCTGGAGCGGCTCACCTGGAGCGGCTTTGCTAGTGCTTATCATAAATTCATGCCAGAGGTGCTATATGTAGGGAATGACTGTCATGTAGTCTTTTAGGAAAGGATCGCTCATCTAGACCTGTGTTTGACAATGGTGACTGCAACCAAGGAAACATAATTTTGATTATTTTACATATCAGTTTAATTATCAGTTTGTTATTTGAGCCATTAAGTTGCTTGAAGTAGCTGGCTGCATAGTTTTAGACCCCCTGTGAGTATTTGAAATCATCAAAAGATTCACAAAAGAAGATTATATGACCAGTTGACCTTTGCAAAATATGTATTTAGGTAGTGTGTATAAAAATATTGTAAAAGTTTTTTGTTGCTAGAACCCAACAGTAACCTTGTGTGCCAGTTTGTGGCTGGTGTATAAATTCTAGTAGACTGACCCATATTGCCAATATTTTATAGGTTATCAGGTTGCTACTGGTGGGCAATAGTCATCTAGAATATAAATCATCATCTTAGTATTACTGTAGTGTAAAACCACTAAAAGAAAAAAATATTTATGACAAGATTACATGTCCAATGAACACATTTGATACTATTTTTTTTTTCTTTTTTACACTCAGCCCTGCCATCAAGTTCTGCAGTATTTGTGATGCCCCGCTTACTGATGCTGAGAGATCCCCTGTGTTTTGGGTGACTGTAGAGAAGAAAGGGCTGCAGATAAACAGGTACAAATTATGTAGGAGGATTTTTTTTATCACTGTGTACCCCCTGAGGCCAGTCACTTCACTGTATATAAGGGTTTACAACCACTTTACACCCTCAATATTCTTTGTATTTCAACACAGCATCATAGTATTTTTCTTAAGTTTAATAGTCCTGTGTTTTTTTTTTAATTGACTAGGTCTTTGCTTTATAATATAATGCAGTATTTTGAAAAGTTAAGGAAAAATTAAACAGTGTGCTTACCTGAGAATAATCCTCCTCCCCTCCTCCAAATGAAAGATAAAAATGCCAATGAGGACTCCTTGTATGTATGACATAATTTTGACCTAGGTCAGACACCAGTAAAGACCCTTTTTATTATTGGTGAGCACTGAGCACGAGTACAATGTTAATTTCGCCAACTTTTTCGTCAAAATTTTCATCAGCGCCATTTTTACAGTGACGAAAAGTGCAGAACATTTTTGTCCACTGAAGAAAACTATGATGAAAATCAATTCCGTTTTCGTTAACGAACAAAAACGAAATGAAAATGTGAGGCAGGGACGTTTACCCTCGTGAACTAACTTCCGGTTTCCACGGAGCTCTGCCTGTTTCTGCTCCCAGCAAGCAAGCAACTGTGTGCAGCAAGCATTACAGGCCTCCGAGTCTCACACCATGATGAGTGCAGCTGCCAGAGACCAGAGCAGCACTGTGCATTACAGCCAGGCTTCCCAAGTCCCGACTCACGACGACTGTCCACGTCCAGAGAAGAGCGTAGATAGAGCACCCACTAGGAGTGTGTAGTGTACATTACAAATACACCAGGCCTAAGGTGAGGCCTTCCCTCAGACCACTGTCCGTCCAGAGCACTGTGCATGCATTACGGGCCTCCTCTGACTACTGGAAGTGGCTTTCAGGGCATTGCGCATTACAGGCCATCCCTCAGACCTGAGACCACCATCCAGCACTGTACAGCATTACAGGCGTCCTCTGACCAAGGACCCCTGGCATGGCGGAATCCAGAGCACTGTGCATTACAGGCCATCCCTCAGACCACCATCCAGCACTCTGCTGAATTACAGGCCTCCTCAGACCACTGTCCAGAGCACTCTGCAGCATTACAGGCCACCTCAAACCACTGTCCAGAGCACTGTGCAGCATTACAGGCCTCCTCAGACCTTCCAGAGTGGCTAAATCTGTATCTGTGTGTGGAGCCCCTGGGTAGAGTATTTTCATGCTCCGTAGTTGCGACTGGGTGGCTTGGGGTCCGGCACGGGGGGACATGGAACATGTGACTGTTTTCCTATGTTTTCTATCTGGTTTTCTCTTGGCCTCCTTTCCTTTCTTGTTCTCTTCTTTTCTCTTCTGTTCTTCCCTTCTCTCCCATAGTTTTTTCCTCTCTCTCTGCCCATTGTGATGTAGGCTGTTCTTCTTTTCATTTTTATGGTCTTTTGCTTTTCCGTTTATTAACTCTTTTGGGGGTCTAGATGCAGGAGGGGCGTTATTGATTCTGACTCCAGAACTCTGGTTTGGGTTTCCTGCTATGGGTCTGGGATGCTTTATATTATTTGACCGTTGGTGGGAGCCCGTTGGTTTCCTCTTCTGGGGGAGGGGGGCTGGGGGGGGCTTCACCCTTTCGTGGACACAGTTTGTGCCCATTCGGGGTGTCTGTAGAGGGGGGAGGAGCCCTCTGCTGGCTGGTCTCTTCATGGAGCTTGGTGAGTCCTCTGGAATCTTGATGTACCTCCTATTGCGGAGACTAAGTTTTGGGATTTAATGTATTTTGCTGTTTATTTTTATCACTGACTTCCTAGTTGCTAATACTGTTTGGAGTCATGTTTTGATATGCACTGTTCAGATACAGGATGCCTTTTCGCATGCTACCCCCTTTCTTTTGCCTATGTTTTCTACATTTTCTATTTTATGTTTTACTATTGTAATTAGTGTTGAGCGAACACGGACTGTATTATTCGTGTTCGTACCGAATAATTGGATTTTTGTTACCCGAACACGGACACGGACACTTTATTGTATGTTCGGGTAAAAAATCCGTGTTCGGTCGTTTTATTTCCGGGTTTTGCATGTTTTGGCGCTCTTTTCACTTCAATTGATTTTTATTTGGTTTTCACAAAAAGGAAACAAGCACATGGGAAACACAATAGATTAACGCAAATTAATAATAAAAGAAAGGGAGAAAAGAAGAGAAAAAAAAAAAGGAAAAAAAAGAAAAACTATTGATGTAATATGTTGATCACAGTACATTATGACATTGTATATAGCTAGAACAGGAGACAAAGAAGGCCAATATTGTATACATTCAGGGCCCAAGAGACTACCTAGAAAGTATGTAGGAAATACAGTGGGAGTACCCCGAAAATAGAACAAAAGAACAAAAAATGCCAAGAAGGATACCGTAGGAAGCACCATCATGCTCTGAGTCACACCATCCGCCTTCCTCAATTCTTCCGTTAGACACTGTGAAAGTAGGGACTTTGTTGCCAGAGAAGCCAAGCTGTGTGAAATCGATTACTGCGAGACACTGAATAGGCATATGCCTTTTCCAAAGAATATTGCTGGTTGACTAAACCTATTACCTCTATATGAGAAGGGGCTATAGGTTGTTTCCAACATCTAGCGATTACCGTTTTAGCTGCTATCAGTATATGTATAATTACTGTTCTGATATCAAATGGTATATTTTCAATACCCAAAAATAGTAAAGCTATTGCGGGTTCAGGTTTGATCAGTATGCCCGAAACTTCAGAAAGTACTTCAAAAATTTTCCTCCAAAAACTAATAAGGCTTTTACAGGACCAGAATATATGAAAAATTGTGCCAGTTTGGTCGCACTCACGCCAGCACAATGGATCATATTTAGGGTATATTAAGGATAGACGGTAGGGGGACAGGTACCATCTAGTAACTATTTTTTGGAATTGTTCCCAATGTGTTACACATTGTGTTACTTTATAAGACATTCGTATCGCCCATCTCCATTGCTCATTGGAGAAGCACAAACCGAGGTCTCTTTCCCATTTCATCATATAGGATGATTTAGAAAAAGTGAGTTTCTGCTGTAGTTGATTATAAAACACCGATATCCCTTTAAGCTTTGAATTTGGATCTGTAAGATATTTCCAAAGTGGTTGGGGAATTTCAAGTTTAGGGAGTGGGTGTTTAGATATGAAGCTCACTATACTGATGTAAACAAAAACATCCTTAAAGGTGAGTGAAAATTCTCGTTGAAGGGCGGCAAAGGGCTTAATAACATTATTTTGGTATAGTTGTGTCACTGTGTCAATACCTGCTGCCACCAATTTCTTAATATGGACATTAGGGAGCAGAATGCACATTGTCGATAGGGGTATGGGAACTGATATGTTATTTGGCTGTGATTGTAACTGTAATTGAGCAATTAGATAACGCCAGGACTGTAGAGAAGCTCTTACTGTTAACGGAAGAGTCTGAATTATTATAGGTTTCCACATATCTGCCAGAAGTAATGTATATAGATCCTGTGAGTTAGATAATGCGGCTTCAATCGGAAGCCACGGAAGAGATATTTTATGGGTTCTATGGGTAAACCAATACTGTAAAGGAGCCAAACGAGATGCATGATAATAGTCCTCAAGGCATGGTAGTCCCAATCCATCAACTGATTTGTGTCGTATCATATGTAGATATGCACATCTTGCACGTTTCCCCTGCCAAACGAAGGTGCGCAGAAGTTTGTTGAGCGAATTGATATAGTGTTTAGGAATATGGGTCGGAAGTGCACGAAAAATATACACTATCTTAGGGAGGCACGTCATTTTAAATGCAGCTATTCTTCCAGCCCATGATAGTTCCGTCTTCTTTAGTTTATTAGTATCATTGGAGATGGAAGTTATCAGTGATCGCAGGTTAAGTGTCTGTAGCCCTGAAGTTGGAAATGTCAAGGTTATACCCAAGTATTGCAAAGCTTGGGGGGTCCATGTATAGGGTAGTTTTTGCTTAAGATGGCTAGGTGCGTGGCCCTGTATACCCATATTTAGGATGATTGATTTATCAAAATTAACCTTATAGTAGGAAATATTGCTAAATATCTGCAAAGTATCATGGACAGCAGGTAAGGACACGATGGGGTTCGTCAAGCTCAAGATTATGTCATCCGCAAAGAGCGTGATGGTATGTTGTAGGTGCTGAATTTTAAAGCCAGAGACCCTAGAATTTTGTCTTAGCGTTTCCGCCAAGGGTTCGATCAGTAAGTTAAATATTAAAGGGGAAAGTGGGCACCCCTGGCGCGTGCCATTTAATATTGGAAAAGTTTTAGATAGGGTGCCCGCAGAGAGCACTCGAGCGGTTGGAGATACATATAAGCTCATAATAGCCGAGAAGATTGGTCCAATAAAACCAAACTTTCTCAATACTGCCCTCATATACCCCCAATGGACACGATCAAACGCCTTCTCTGCATCTATTGATAAGAGCAGAGAAGGCGTTTTAGTGCGCTCTGCCTGATGGAGCAGGTTAATAACTCGCCTTGTAGCGTCAGGGGCCTGTCTCCCCTTGACGAACCCCATCTGGTCCTCCTTTATCAAAGTGGGTAGAATTAATGCGATCCTATTGGCTATAAGTTTAGCGTATAACTTGGTGTCACTGTTCAAGAGAGATATCGGCCTATAGCCGGCAGGATCAGAAGGAGATTTACCAACTTTAGGGATTGTAATTATATTAGCTTGTAACATTTCAGTGGGTAATGTGCCCAACTTAACCGTACTCAAAAAAAGGTTCAACAAGTGGGGTGCTAGTTGATCTTGCAAGGACCTGAGATATTCATTTGTGAATCCATCAGGGCCTGGAGACTTATTTAGGGGCATAGTTGCAAGTGTATCAGTCACTTCTTTGATAGTGAATGGTCTATTCAATTGTGTTAATTTGTCGGTCGGCAAAGTCGGAAGATGGAGGTTATGTAAGAAGTCGCGAATGGATGCGTCCGTCGGTTGAGGGGTGTCTTTGTCCAGCTTAAGACTATATAGGGTGCTGTAGTAATCAGCGAACGCATCCGCTATCTCTTGTGGGTGTAAGTGTTTGTTTCCAGTATGTGGATGCACAATACCTTCGATCCTGGTTTTAACTCTCTTCGTCTTAATCCTAGATGACAGAAATTTGCCTGCTTTATTATGTGCAGAATAATACTGCATGTGGAGGTGTGCTAGCATGTTTTCATGACGTTCCAACAAGAGTCTTCCAAGGTCAACACGGAGGGAACTCAGTCTAGAGGCATTGGATGGGGAAGGGGTCTTTTTATTCGCGGTATCCAAGGCTTGGATATCGCGAATAAGATCTTCCATTTTGCGATTGAACCTCCTCCTCAGCTTAACCCCTAGCTGAATGAGGAGTCCTCTCGCAAAGGCCTTATGTGTGATCCACAGCAATGCCGGATCTATATCCGGTGTATTGTTGATAGAAAAAAATTCCTCCATCTGGGCTTTCAAAGATTTAAGGGATTCAGGGTCTGATAAAACGGAATTGTTACATCTCCATATAAATGTAGTCGGGGAGACAGGACGGTGGGACAATGACATGTGGATTGCTGCATGGTCTGACCATGTTATCGGAGAAATAGATGTGCGAGTGACATACGGTAGTGTTTGTATGTCAACTAGAAACATATCAATTCTACTGTAGGAATTATGGCTCACAGAAAAGTAGGAATAATCCCTCTCCTCTGCGTGCTGGTAACGCCACACATCATGGAGCCCTTCAGCATGGATGAATGTAGCCAAGGAAGAACCCGATGATCTTCCTTTGGATGAAGCATCCATACCGTGGTTTGCCACCATGTTAAAATCTCCACAGACAATTAATCTTCCTGATTTAAATTTGTTAATTTTTACCCACAGTTTACGGAAGAACCTCAATTGGTGCGTATTGGGGGCATACACATTTACTATGGTATATAGGCAATTATCAATAGTGCAATTAAGTATAATATAGCGACCTTCTGTGTCCAATACCACCCTATTGGAGGTGAAGGACACTGAATCTCTAATTGCCACTAATATTTGCTCTCTTTTCATGGCGGGCTTTCAACAGCCAATCAACAATCGTTTAACTGGTGTGCCTTAAGCTATTCCAGCCATGCCTGCAAATGTATGAGTAGCTGTGATTGGCCGTCTGAAGCATGTGACCAAGTCTTTATAAGTTCGAGGCAGCCGCAGCGGCGTCATTCTGCTGCTTAGCTCAGGGACAGAGCACACATACGTGCTGGCTGCTGATTAGGGAAAGACAGGCAGGGAAAACGAATTAGTGTCCGGATAGAATTTAGGGTCAGGTCGGAGTGTTTAGGCAGGGCGAGTTGTAGGCATTTTAGGGATAGAGTCTGCTGAATTATAGGGTCAGTGTGTTCTACAAACTACAATCGATATTGCTGTGTGGTGTGGGATAGGAGATAGGCAGGTGTCAGTGATCCACATCCATTTTTCTGTGTGTGGGCTGCAGTGAACACAATCTTTTTGGGGTGCAGTGAACACAATCCTTTTGGGGTGCAGTGAACAAAATCTTTGTGGGGTACAGTGAACACAATCTTTGTGGGGTGCAGTGAAGACAATCCTTGTGCGGTGCAGTGAAGACAATCCTTGTGGGGTACAGTGAACAACATCTTTGTGGGGTGCAGTGAAGACAATCCTTTTGGGGTGCAGTGAACACAATCTTTGTGGGGTGCAGTGAACAAAATCTTTGTGGGGTACAGTGAACACAATCTTTGTGGGGTACAGTGAACAAAATCTTTGTGGGGTACAGTGAACACAATCTTTGTGGGGTGCAGTGAAGACAATCCTTGTGGGGTGCAGTGAAGACAATCCTTGTGGGGTGCAGTGAACAAAATCTTTGGGGGGTACAGTGAACACAATCTTTGTGGGGTACAGTGAACACAATCTTTGTGGGGTGCAGTGAAGACAATCCTTGTGGGGTGCAGTGAAGACAATCCTTGTGGGGTGCAGTGAACAAAATCTTTGGGGGGTACAGTGAACACAATCTTTGTGGGGTACAGTGAACACAATCTTTGTGGGGTGCAGTGAAGACAATCCTTTTGGGGTGCAGTGAACACAATCTTTGTGGGGTACAGTGAACACAATCTTTGTGGGGTGCAGTGAAGACAATCCTTGTGGGGTACAGTGAACACAATCGTTGTGGGGTGCAGTGAAGACAATCCTTTTGGGGTGCAGTGAACACAATCTTTGTGGGGTGCAGTGAACAAAATCTTTGTGGGGTACAGTGAACACAAACTTTGTGGGGTGCAGTGAAGACAATCCTTGTGGGGTGCAGTGAAGACAATCCTTGTGGGGTGCAGTGAACAAAATCTTTGGGGGGTACAGTGAACACAATCCTTGTGGGGTGCAGTGAAGACAATCCTTGTGGGGTACAGTGAACACAATCTTTGTGGGGTGCAGTGAAGACAATCCTTTTGGGGTGCAGTGAACACAATCTTTGTGGGGTGCAGTGAACACAATCTTTGTGGGGTACAGTGAACACAATCTTTGTGGGGTGCAGTGAAGACAATCCTTGTGGGGTGCAGTGAAGACAATCCTTGTGGGGTTCAGTGAACAAAATCTTTGGGGGGTACAGTGAACACAATCTTTGTGGGGTACAGTGAACACAATCTTTGTGGGGTGCAGTGAAGACAATCCTTGTGGGGTGCAGTGAAGACAATCCTTGTGGGGTGCAGTGAACAAAATCTTTGGGGGGTACAGTGAACACAATCCTTGTGGGGTACAGTGAACACAATCTTTGTGGGGTGCAGTGAAGACAATCCTTGTGGGGTGCAGTGAAGACAATCCTTGTGGGGTGCAGTGAACAAAATCTTTGGGGGGTACAGTGAACACAATCTTTGTGGGGTACAGTGAACACAATCTTTGTGGGGTGCAGTGAAGACAATCCTTGTGGGGTACAGTGAACACAATCTTTGTGGGGTGCAGTGAAGACAATCCTTTTGGGGTGCAGTGAACACAATCTTTGTGGGGTGCAGTGAACAAAATCTTTGTGGGGTACAGTGAACAAAATCTTTGTGGGGTACAGTGAACACAATCTTTGTGGGGTGCAGTGAAGACAATCCTTGTGGGGTGCAGTGAAGACAATCCTTGTGGGGTGCAGTGAACAAAATCTTTGGGGGGTACAGTGAACACAATCTTTGTGGGGTACAGTGAACACAATCTTTCTGGGGTACAGTGAACACAATCTTTGTGGGGTGCAGTGAAGAAAATCCTTTTTGGGGTGCAGTGAACACAATCTTTGTGGGGTACAGTGAACACAATCGTTGTGGGGTGCAGTGAAGACAATCCTTGTGGGGTGCAGTGAAGACAATCCTTGTGGGGTGCAGTGAACAAAATCTTTGTGGGGTACAGTGAACACAATCTTTGTGGATTACAGTGAACACAATCTTTGTGGGGTGCAGTGAAGACAATTCTTTTGGGGTGCAGTGAACACAATCTTTGTGGGGTACAGTGAACACAATCTTTGTGGGGTGCAGTGAAGACAATCCTTGTGGGGTGCAGTGAAGACAATCCTTGTGGGGTGCAGTGATCAAAATATTTGTGGGGTACAGTGAACACAATCTTTGTGGGGTACAGTGAACACAATCTTTGTGGGGGTGCAGTGAACACAATCTTTGTGGGGTACAGTGAACACAATCTTTGTGGGGTGCAGTGAAGACAATCCTTTTGGGGTGCAGTGAACACAATCTTTGTGGGGTACAGTGAACACAATCTTTGTGGGGTGCAGTGAACACAATCTTTGTGGGGTACAGTGAACACAATCTTTGTGGGGTGCAGTGAAGACAATCCTTTTGTGGTGCAGTGAACACAATCTTTGTGGGGTACAGTGAACACAATCTTTGTGGGGTGCAGTGAAGACAATCCTTGTGGGGTGCAGTGAAGACAATCCTTGTGGGGTACAGTGAACACAATCTTTGTGGGGTGCAGTGAAGACAATCCTTTTGGGGTGCAGTGAACACAATCTTTGTGGGGTACAGTGAACACAATCTTTGTGGGTGCAGTGAAGACAATCCTTGTGGGGTGCAGTGAAGACAATCCTTGTGGGGTGCAGTGAACAAAATCTTTGGGGGGTACAGTGAGCACAATCTTTGTGGGGTACAGTGAACACAATCTTTGTGGGGTGCAGTGAAGACAATCCTTTTGGGGTGCAGTGAACACAATCTTTGTGGGGTACAGTGAACACAATCTTTGTGGGGTGCAGTGAAGACAATCCTTGTGGGGTGCAGTGAAGACAATCCTTGTGGGGTGCAGTGAACAAAATCTTTGTGGGGTACAGTGAACACAATCTTTGTGGGGTGCAGTGAACAAAATCTTTGGGGGGTACAGTGAACACAATCTTTGTGGATTACAGTGAACACAATCTTTGTGGGGTGCAGTGAAGACAATCCTTTTGGGGTGCAGTGAACACAATCTTTGTGGGGTACAGTGAACACAATCTCATACTTCTGAAGATTTGAGGGTGCTGCCTGTTTCATCCTCCTCCTCCTCCTCCATCCTTTTAGGTGTACAAACAATAGTAATTGGGGCCTAGTGTGCTTCTGTACGTGTGAGATACATACACTTTTTTTGATCATATTTCCTATTCCGCTATTCAATAAAAACCTTTGGGGATCAATTAAATTGCGGAATAGTCTGTGTCGGTACGTGTGAGATCCACCTTTCCAAGTTTTTGGGGTTCATCTCATACTTCTGAAGCTTTGAGGGTGCTGCCTGTTCCATACTCCTCCTCCTCCTCATCCATCCTTTTAGGTGTACAAACAATAGTAATTGGGGCCTAGTCTGCTTCTGTACGTGTGAGATACATACACTTTTTTTGATCATATTTCCTATTCCGCTATTCAATAAAAACCTTTGGGGATCAATTAAATTGCGGAATAGTCTGTGTTGGTACGTGTGAGATCCACCTTTCCAAGTTTTTGGGGTTCATCTCATACTTCTGAAGCTTTGAGGGTGCTGCCTGTTCCATACTCCTCCTCCTCCTCCTCCATCCTTTTAGGTGTACAAACAATAGTAATTGGGGCCTAATGTGCTTCTGTACGTGTGAGATACATACACTTTTTTTGATCATATTTCCTATTCCGCTATTCAATAAAAACCTTTGGGGATCAATTAAATTGCGGAATAGTCTGTGTCGGTACGTGTGAGATCCACCTTTCCAAGTTTTTGGGGTTCATCTCATACTTCTGAAGCTTTGAGGGTGCTGCCTGTTCCATACTCCTCCTCCTCCATCCTTTTAGGTGTACAAACAATAGTAATTGGGGCCTAGTGTGCTTCTGTACGTGTGAGATACATACACTTTTTTTGATCATATTTCCTATTCCGCTATTCAATAAAAACCTTTGGGGATCAATTAAATTGCGGAATAGTCTGTGTCGGTACGTGTGAGATCCACCTTTCCAAGTTTTTGAGGTTCATCTCATACTTCTGAAGATTTGAGGGTGCTGCCTGTTCCATACTCCTCCTCCTCCTCATCCATCCTTTTAGGTGTACAAACAATAGTAATTGGGGCCTAGTGTGCTTCTGTACGTGTGAGATACATACACTTTTTTTGATCATATTTCCCATTCCGCTATTCAATAAAAACCTTTGGGGATCAATTAAATTGCGGAATAGTCTGTGTCGGTACGTGTGAGATCCACCTTTCCAAGTTTTTGAGGTTCATCTCATACTTCTGAAGATTTGAGGGTGCTGCCTGTTCCATACTCCTCTTCCTCATCCTCCCTTTAGGGTAGGAAAAAATTTAATCGGGCCTAGTCTGTGTTTGTACGTGTGAGATACACAGTTTTTTATCCTATTCCGCTATTCAATACACACCCTTTTGGTGTAAAAAACATTAAATTGCGGCATAGTTTGCATATTTGACTGCGAGATACACCCGTGCGATACTGTTGTTCTTTTGTTCTGCTATTCAATAAAGACCTTTCTAGGGCAAGATCTTAAATTTCAGAAATATGAGGAGAGCGTCAAATAGGGGCCGTGGCCAGGGTCGTGGTGCTGCTGCTAGAGCTCCTGTTGCAAGGAGAGGACGTGGTCGATCTGTGCCAGCTACACGCACAAGTGAAACACCTTCCTCAAGTGTGAGTAGGCGACAGAACCTGCAGCAGTATTTGGTAGGGCATCATACGCCTCTAGAAGTGATGAGGCCAGAACACAGAGAGGCGATAGTAGATTGGTTTGCTGCTGACAGTGCCTCCAGTTCCTTCACATTGTCTCCCACCCAGTCTACTGCAGAAAGGTCAGAGTTGGCACCTGCAGCCAATGTCCAACCGTCTTTCACCTCACCCCCTTGCAAATCAGGCAAGCAGTCTGAGCCCCAAGCCATACAGCAGTCTCTTATTCTTTTTGAGGACTCTGTCAGCAGGGTTTCCCAGGGCCATCCACCTAGCCCTGCCCCAGAAGTGGAAGAGATTGAGTGCAGCGATGCCCAACCACTTATTTCTCAAGATGAGTACATGGAAGGACCATCACAGCACGTCTCCGATGATGACGAAACGCAGGTGCCAACTGCTGCGGCGTTCAGCATTGTGGAGACCGACAGGGAGGGCAGGGGTGAAGACTGGGTGGAAGATGATGTGGAGGACGATGAGGTCATCGACCCCACATGGAATGAAGGTCATGCAGGTGACCTGAGTATTTTGGAGGAAGAGGCGGTGGTCGCACAGAGCCACCAGCACAGCAGAAGAGGGAGCAGGGTGCAGAAGCGGAGCGGCCGTGCCCTAGACACTACGCCTGCTACTGCCCAACGCAGCAAGGGAACGAGCGCACCAAAGTCAGCTCAAAAGAGTTCTCTAGCGTGGAAGTTCTTTAGAAAATGTGCTGATGACAGGACACGAGTGGTTTGCACCCTGTGCAATCAGAGCCTGAAGCGAGGCATAAACCTTCTCAACCTGAGCACAACCTGCATGATCAGGCATCTAAGTGCAAAGCACGAGCTGCAGTGGAGTACACACCTTCAAAACCAAGAAACGTCTCTGGCTCATCCTGCTTCCTCTTCTGCTGCAGTCTCGGCCGCTCCAGCCACCTCTGTAGTCATTCTTGCACCTGCCACCCCGCAAACAGACGATCTGTCAGCAACACCACCACCTGGGTCACCAACAACCATCTCCACAATGTCCCGTGGAAGTGTTCAGCTTTCCATCTCCCAAACACTTGAGAGGAAGAGGAAGTACCCCCCTACCCACCCGCGATCCCTGGCCCTGAATGCCAGCATTTCACAATTATTGGCCTTTGAAATGCTGTCATTCCGTCTGGTGGAGACGCCCAGTTTTAAAAAGCTTATGTCGGTGGCTGTCCCACAGTACGTCGTGCCCAGCCGCCACTACTTTTCCAGGCAAGCCATCCCTTCCCTGCACAACCAAGTGGGGGAAAAAATCAGGTGTGCACTGCGCAACGCCATCTGTGCCATGGTCCACCTAACTACCGATACAGGGACCAGTAAGCACGGTCAGGGGCGTTATATCTCCCTAACGGCACACTGGGTAAATGCAGTGGCGGATGGGCCTGAGGCGGATAGCAATTTGGCGCATGTCCTTCCACCACCGAGGATTGCAGGGCGCTTCAGTTTGCCTCCTGTTCCTAACTCATCCTACTCCGCTACCTCATCCTCTACCGCCTCCTCATCCGGACAGTGTAATACCTTCACCACCAACTTCAGCACGGCCAGGGCTAAACGACAGCAGGCAGTTTTACAACTTGCCTGTTTGGGGGACAAACCACACACCGCGCAGGAGTTGTGGAGGAGCATGGAACAGCAGACAAATGAGTGGTTGCTGCCAGCGAGCCTCAAGCCCGGCCTGGTGGTGTGCGATAATGGGCGAAATCTCATAGCAGCTCTGGGCCTAGCCGGTTTGACGCACATCCCTTGCCTGGCGCATGTGCTGAATTTGGTGGTGCAGAGGTTCCTTAAAAACTACCCCGATATGTCAGAGCTGCTGCAGAAAGTGCGGGCCGTCTGTGCGCACTTTCGGCGTTCTCACCCTGCTGCTGCTCGCCTGGCATCGCTGCAGCGTAACTTCGGCCTTCCCGCTCACCGCCTCATATGTGACGTGCCCACAAGGTGGAACTCCACCTTGCACATGCTGCAAAGACTGTGCGAGCAGCAGCAGGCCATAGGGGAGTTTCAGCTGCAGCACGCACGCGTGAGTCGCTCTGCGGAACAGCACCACTTCACCACCAATAACTGGGCCTCCATGCGAGACCTGTGTGCCTTGTTACGCTGTTTTGAGTACTCCACCAACATGGCCAGTGGCAATGACGCCGTTCTCAGCTTAACTATCCCACTTCTATGCCTCCTTGAAAAAACAATTCGGGCGATGATGGAAGAGGATGTGGCACAGGATGAGGAGGAGGAGGAGGATGAAGAGGTAACATTTCAAAGGCTTTCAGGGCAGTCATTCGCAAGGGGCTCCGAGGGTGGGTTCCTGCACACACAAATGCCAGGGACACAATTGTCCAGCAGGGGCACAGTTCTGGAGGATGAGGAGGAGGAGGAGCTGGAGGAGGAGCTGGAGGAGGAGATGGAACCATGTTCACAGCAGGGTGGCACCCAGGCCAGCTCATGGCCATCACTGGTGCGTGGCTGGGGGGATACAGAGGACACGGACGATACACCTCCCACAGAGGACAGCCTTTCGTCGCCTCTGGGCAGCCTGGCACACATGAGCGATTACATGCTGCAGTGTCTCCACAACGACCGCCGAGTTGCCCACATTCTAACTTGTGCTGATTACTGGGTGGCCACGCTGCTGGATCCCCGTTACAAGGACAACATACCGTCCTTAATTCACTCACTGGAGCGTGATCGCAAGATGCGCGAGTACAAGCGCACGCTGGTAGATGCGATGCTGCTGGCATTCCCATCTGACAGCGGGGCCACAGTGGAAGCACAAGGCAGAGGAGGAGGAGGAGGTCGCCAACGCAACCAGGGCACCGCCAGCACCTCAGAAGGCAGGGTTAGCATGGCCGAAATGTGGAAAAGCTTTGTCAGCACGCCACAACAAACAGCAGCACCAGCAGCTCAGATGGAACGTCTTAGCAGGAGGCAGCATTTTACCAACATGGTGGAGCAGTATGTGTGCACACGCCTACATGTAGTGAATGAGGGGTCTGCCCCCTTCAACTTCTGGGTCTCCAAATTGGGCACATGGCCTGAGCTTGCCCTTACGCCTTGGAGGTGCTGGCGTGCCCTGCAGCCAGTGTATTATCTGAACGGGTATTTAGCACAGCTGGGGGCGTTATAACAGACAAGCGCAGCCGCCTGTCCAGAGACAATGTGGACAAGCTCACGTTCATTAAAATGAACCAGGCATGGATCCCACGGGACTTTTCCGTACCTTGTGCAGAATAGCAATGGATACCGACCTTACCCACCCATTGTTCCATTTTTGCTCTTTCTCACTCTTTTGGGGTGTACCCTCATTTAAAATTTGTGAAAAGAAGCAGTGTTGGCTACCTCGTCCTCCTCCTCAGGGCCAGATTAACGTAGGGGCTATTGGAGCTGCAGCTCCATGCAGGCCCCTACCTTTTATATAGGCCCCGAGTTGGCCATATTCACTGTGACCGCTCTTCTGTCACTTGTAAACACAGAAGTCTGGCTTCTATGCTCGTTTCCCCAGGCAGCACCCTCAGAACCTCCCCACACAGCGCGAAGGCCTGACAAGGAGGGACAGTTGCCGATGCATGGATGTGTTTATGGGCTTCAGAGACAGCATCCCATGTTGAATTAGGCATGCATGGCTGCACCCTTCCTCCTCTGGGTGCATGGCACGGCCCTTAAGGCCCTTCAAAATCCTCAGCACCAAGACCATGATGCTCTTAATCCGGCCCTGGTCCTCCTCCACCGCCGCTTCCACCTACACCGCCCATAGGTGTGCGCAGCCTATTGCATTAGGGTGTGCACCCCAAAGTTGAAATACACATGCATGTGTTTGCCTACATGTACATGGCCCCGATACATTACTCTCCCTGCTGGCAAAGAGAAATAGAGCAGAGCAGGTCCGAGGGAGATCTTTCCCATCTCCTCACTGGCAAACAGAGCGATAATGCTATGTGCCCTAGGTGATTAGGGTGTGCCCAGGTACACCCGGCACACCCTGTGCGCACGCCTATGACACCGCCACATCCACCACCACCTTAACCTCCCTCCTACTCCATATGGGCCTCGTCCTTCAGAGATGAAGAACATTGTTTTATTTTTCTGTTTTTTTTTTGTTGTTTTAAGTTATTTCCCTATCCACATTTATTTGCAGAGCACTTGCCATGCTCTTAACTACGTTTTGCTGCCATTTGCAGCACTCTAGCCCTTTCCATTGGTGTTTTAGAGCCATTTTAGTGCCTTAAAGTTCGGGTCCCCATTGACTTCAATGGGGTTCGGTGTCCGGAAAAAGTTCGGTAAAAGTCCGGGACACGGACCCGGACTTTTTTTTAAAGTTCGGCCGAACCCGTCGAACACGGACATCTAGGTGTCCGCTCAACCCTAATTGTAATGTGTTGTTTAAAATCAATAAAAAACTATTGAATACTAAATCTGTATCTGTGAGTTTGTTCAAAACTTAATACCATAAATAATAACATGATATTCAATTTTTATACTCTAGGAGTATATAAGGAGTTTGGAAATTCTATAGAAATGCTTAAATAATGCATTAAAAAATTTAACAGATGCCGAAAAGCCGCATCACTAGTCCGGGGATCTGAAATCCCACCAGATTTCTCTCCTCTCCTGACAGTATGGGCGAGACAGCTATTTGGTTGTGATGGTGCTGACCAATTGGAATCCTTGGGGGAGAGAGCCGCTGGAGGCTGGGGAGGCCAATGGGAGAGGCAAGGGGACCCGCAGATGTCCACAGCTGGATGGGAGCCAGAGCTGGTGGAACCTGTCATGCAGTGAGGTTTCACACACCACTCCTATGTAAATTTCACTATGACAAGCCTTGATTCGCACAGGAGCAGTCCAGAAAACCGCATGTAATTTGGACAGGAAATGCACTGCATTCCTGTTCAAATAGCATGCAATTATTTGCAGTGTGATTTGCCCTATTTATTTTGTATGGACGCAAATCACATCGCAATTTCGCAAAGTATCGGTTTCGGTATCGGGAGCATTTTCATGAAAATACTTGGTATCGGCATGTATCGGTGCATCACTAATAGGGATGTTAATAAAAAGAAGAAAACAAGTAGATATAATATACCGTCTGATCTATTAAGTAATGCTAGCAGCATAAGAACTAAAAATTGTTAATTGATTGAGAGAGTTTAGTTCCATTTTAAGCCTTTCAAAACCCTTAACTTATATGGAAATTATATGGACACAGCTCTATCTACAATATGACTTGATTCCATTATGAAGTCAGAATGCAAACAGTTTTGCAAAAATTTATTTTGTAAAATTACATTTTACTAAATTTCCAACAGTGTTCTAGCTATGTTAGTTCACTAAAGCAATCATTCTTTAGGCCTAGATTAGCTATTCAGTTAAGTAATGAAAGTTGCTCTTAGGTAACTTTTTGCTTTCCACAGTTGTTTACATTCAAAAGGTACTTCCACCCTAGAACCATATTTATGACAAACTTCCTTGTATCTAACTAGTGCAGCTTAAACAACAAATCAATAAATACACACATAATTATTGCTGCTTTGAAGCAAGGGGATATGTTTGTCTCATTTGGCCAGCCTTTAGAGAAGAAAAAGATACAATCCCCCCCCCCCTCCCCCAATACAAGCACATCCTTGTGTTCTTTCCACCACTGTGTAACTCCAGAAAAATAGGATTTGCCAGGCACAGAGGCTCAGAGGGACTCCAAAAATGAAATGTGGGCAGCAATAATGTTCCTGGTACAGAACCAGATTTATAGCTTATAGTAAAATGGTAGAATTTCGGTCTTTAGGGCCTTGAAGGCAAGTAATTACCAGTAATATTGAGGACCAGGTTGGCTCATTAAAAATGTTTTTATTTTTTGGGGTAGAACTTTTGGAGTTGAATAACCCACTGGCTTCTCATCTCTCTTGGGCTCTTTAACAAGCAAATCTAGATCCCACCCATGTTCCCTAACCAGGAACTACTACACAGAGATCTACTACTTAAAGTGGATCTTCGCCCTCCAATACATGATCCCTCCTCTCCACCCCTCCTCCAGTCCTCTGCAGGAACAGGGCTTTTTTTTTTTTTTAATTTACTCATTTTGTTTTTAATAAAATTTCCATCCCTTGTGGCCTAGGCGGATGATGTGCCCTCACCTCCCTTTGCCGCCTAGGATATGCACGTCACATATCCCAGGAGGCATTGACTTTCATTTAGGAAAGGAGGAGGGGCAAGCCTGTCAATACATCATCGGGAGGTGAGCTGGCAGCCTATCAATGACATCACAGGAAAATATGGCGGAGCTGAACCATCCTCTTTCACAAGAGAAGAGAATCTCAGCTGGACAGTGCTGGATCCGCTGAGTGGGTGAGTATCTAAACTTAGCAGAACTCCCCACCAGGTAAGCAGGGGCTTAAAAAAAAAACACAAAAAAAAAACAGGGGGATGTAGGGTAAGAATCATCTTTAAATAATAAGAGAAGTTAAAGAAACTGGATTGTGATACAACTTGCCAATATCTACTAAAAACAAATATTTGGGTGTTAATCTATTAATGATAGCTTTATGGTGGAGTACTCCTTCAATAACAAACTGGTTCAAAAGTAAAGGATGCATTAAGAAAATGGCTGACAGTGTATGAATGGTTTATGTGATTCCATCTATAATCTGAATGCCTTAGTAGATAAGACCTTTACTGTATTAATAATTCTTGTTAAATGAGGTTTTAGAAAATGATTGCACCTATAATTATGATAATAGGCATGTAGCACTTCAAGCCTACCCCCTAAACTATAACTAATCACTTTTCTTTAACAGTTTTACATTGCTCAGCCTGCAAGGGTGGGTCATACACAATGCGCACATCAAAAGCCTCTGGTTGAGTCTCAAGATCCATGTCTGTATTTTGGTATAGTGTTGTTGGTGCCTGCTGGTAAAAGAAGACCAAGAGGCAGGAGTTTTGACAGACTTGCCATCTGAGTGAATAAGCCATCCAAACAAAGACTTAAGCCCCGTACACACGTACCGATCGTCGGCCGACCGATCGGCCGTCTTTTGTCCAGGGCTGTCATGTCTGTTGAAAACTGCAAAAGACTGCAAACGAATTTTGTCGGCCAACAACAGCCGACTGCAGAAGTGATGTCATGTGATGGTTAACTTTCCGTGTGTTTTTTCTTTTCTGAGCATGCCCAGTCTTGCAAATCTGCTGTCTGTCGGCCGAATTCTGTACTGACTGGCGAACAATCGGCCGTTCTGGTGTCGGCATACAAAAATTTTAATGCTTGCACGACAGATTCTGTTCGACCGAAAGTGCGCTGTCGGCTGTCGGAAGCATCATACTAACAAGCCGAAAATCGGCCGATTGTTCGGCAGGCGAACATTTTCGGCCGACAATCAGTACGTGTGTACGGGCCTTTATGTTCTCTTTTTCCTCTCCCAACAGGCATCTGCACATTTTAGCAGGCTATAGATATGGTGCAGGACATTGGATTACAGTTAAGAATTTGTATGTATTCCAACCCCATGTGGTTATTCTTTATTTTAATTAAACATATGTATAATTATGTTACTTAAAAAATAGTTATAATAATAGTCATGGTATTTATTAATGCTTAGTTTTACACATTTTGAATCTAATTTATTTTCCTTTAAATTACTATTTAAGGTGGTTAAACGCAAGCTATAGGTTCATGTTAAGGTAGGAAATTTTACTATTCATGAAAAGTAATGGAACTTTGACAATAAGTGGAAACTTTGATTTTCCTACATAAGTTTTGTAGGAGATTATTCTATCCAGTAATGACAATGATCTGACTGGCTATAGAAGAGTCTAGCTCCACTAAGTATGCAGCCATTATTAAAAATGAGTTTGCTAAGTATTTGGTAAGTAACAACTGCAATACCAAAGAACACCTTTAGAAATTCATTAATTTTTTTTACAATCATATAATTTGAAAATAGTCAATAAAACATAACATTTACATAACTGATCATCATCAATACTTCAATTTATACATACTGAATGGCCTGAATAAGGTGCCACAAAATGTCTTTCTTTCTTTTCTAGAATACAGTAATATATAGTATACCACAGCCACCAATATAGGTTAAAACTTGTTTCTTAATATAAGCATTCAAGGATAACAGTTCACTTTTAAAGTATTTTTCTTTGCATACTATTGACACTTTTGAGAAAAAAAATGAACAAATACATTGCCTTTGATTACGCTTTTAGCATGATCAACTCTAAATATTTTTTCTTGCTCTGATTTATAATTAATTGGTTAATTCCCATGTCTTATTTTTGTACATGTTGTAGTTTTCCCCCAGAAATTGAATCCATGTCATATAGGTTCGTAGTCCAAGAATTTTTAATTTTGCATTCTGTACAGTGGTAATATTTAAAAGTGCATTTTAACGTTGCACCCAATGTTATTTTTTTGCTTATAAGTCTTTTAGGTCAATATACGTTTGCAACTGTTGCTACCTGCAGCCACAAGATTCAACAACCATGTCTTCATACTGCTTGTAGACCACATTATTGGCAGAGTCTATGTACAGAATACTGATTGGGCTCAGCCTTGTTGGAACACAGCAGGTAGGGGGAGTCGATTCTGGGTCCATCGAATTCATTAATGTTTGAATTACTGCATGATTTGTAGGTTCTAGATGAGATCTTAACGGAAATTCACAAAGTCCTTCACAATGAAAAGCCTCATACTCCAAAGGTGCGATAATCCAGTCATCCCACCCCATGTCCTTGAAGTTGACATGAAGGGGTTTCTTGCTACATCTTGCTTTTGAATTTTTATTTGGCCTTTTTCTGGCTAAAAAAGGGGCCCTTCTTTTCCTTCTTTGGTTGAATAAATACTCATAGACAGTTTTATCATCCTGGCCAGACCTGGCTTTGATTTCATTGAAGAACAAGTCCCGTTTCTTTGTCCTACCAAAGACAAGAAATATTGCTTTCTCATTGGTTGGACGACCAGTTCTGTTAAAACCCACAGTCTTTAAGTCAACAGGCTTGCCCTTTTCCAACACCTCTAGTTCAAAACACAGCTGAGCAGAGTTTTTGAAGTTTTTGAAAAGTTTCCAAATGTCAAAAACTTCCCACTTTGATGTATCACTATTACTAAGTGCCCGAGAGTCCAAAAGAGTAGCTGGCCTCTTATTTGCTGGGCAAATGTACAACTTTATCTGGGAAAACTTTCCAGAAAGCTGGAATTTGGCATCTGTGGGTTTCTTTCTTAGAATACGCAGTTCTGCACCCAGCAAACCATCTTTTTCGAGTGCATTGATGTCAAAAATGTATTTTTGTCTTCTTGTCACCGCCAGACGCTCATCTTGAAAGAAAAAACAGTTAACAATAATTATTGGTAGAAAATTTTGAATACTATACAAATTTAATTTTAAAAAGGTGTTAAATTTACGTTAATACAACATTATGACCAAGTTACATTCCGTTTTTAAAAATTAAAATTCATCCCTTTACAAAATAATATCTAGGCTTTATTTTATTGGATGATGCATAAATTACTTGTAGTTCAAATACATTTATGCTTTCCAATAATTGCAGAAGAATATATCATATAAACATTTCATGCACTAAGTCATACTTGGAACTTATCGTAATACTGTTTATTAACTACTTTTACTATTATTTCACCTAGTCTTCAAGGGGTTGACATACTAAAGCAAATGGGATGTTCACATTGCAGGAGGATTTGCCTCAGAGCTTAGTGATTGCTGAGTTCCAACATCCAATCATGTGCAAGCAAAAATGCATTTTTTTACATTTCCATTTCCAACATAGCCATTATTGGCTATTGTTTGAAAATCTAAATGTCACCACATTCACTAAACACTGGGGCAGATTACCTTGTAAAGTTCAACTCCCCTTGAAATATGGACAGCCGATTTGCCTTTAGTAAATAGCCCTCCAAATATCATTGGTTTTAATGCATCTAAATGACTTGACTGGATGTACACTCATACAATGGGTGCTCTGGCCTCAGGTTTAAGGATGTTTAAGGACAAGTAGGAATCTGACATTAGCCAGAAAACAAGGAGGGAAAGGCAGATAGCTAAGGTGCCTAGCACTGAATGGTTCAATCACAAAGACGTGTGCAATTCAAAAGACTAAACCACCCCAAGTAAGGAAAGCTTATTCCTCATCTCAGTCATACTTTTCATCTGAAACCTGCCATTCCAGAATTCAGCTGTAAAACCCCACAATAAGTATTGAAATATGAATTCTTATAGGCAAATAAACTGTAAAACATAAATATTGTCTCTTGAGACAAGCTGTGGCCATACTTGCAAATACAAAAGATAGTCAAACAGGTTTTAAATGCACAGCAATGGGATGTTTTTGACACCCCCATAAATACTTTGATACAATTGTGGTTAAGTTGATGGCATTGTGGAATTAAATGCTTGAAACCAATCTGTCTTTTTATTATTTTTAAGTTCTGTGATGAAGCCGTTTAGTAAATCCAAACACATAAAACACGTGCAAGCACATAAGAAAAAAAAAATGGGTTTTTCATTAAGGAGACAAACAACAATTCAAGCTATCCTGCAGCATTTGATAGGCTAAAACAGACATAGTGGGTGCCCCATCAACTGGATAGAAAATCAGTGCATCACATAGTGTTTCCCACTGTCCCAACTTTTTCTTTACTGGTCCCTTAAACACTGTAAAACATGTAGGCAAATGTTATTGCAAGCACTTTAATATTTTGCTTAAAGTCTTCTAATGATTTCCATCAACAGCTGGCTGTGTCACATGGTGTAGAAAGTGAAATTCTGATCTTTATGTATCCGCCCCATGGTATTAAGTACACTCATTAGCACATGGACAATTTGCCTTTATGGTCATCAGGTTCTGTTATTGGAACATCAATCTACTCTACACTCGAGGCACGGATCTTACGGAATCTGTTTGCTTGTTTTCACTGCTATGATTAAGGGCTTATATAATGGGGAAATTCACATGATTTACTTCCCTGCAGGATCCAAAGTTCTGGGCGCTTTATTAGCTACAGGTGTTTATAATATACAATATACAATGCTTCGCTGAAAGTACCTCTGCTCAGTCTTTCAGCATACCCGGCACAATAGCTTAGTACTTAAAAGGGCACCAAGGCCTAAACGACATTGGAGAATTTTAATGACTTGATTGATACTGCTGACAAATGTTTTATTTGCGTCACTTTGAAATCCATGTGTTGCAAATAGGGTGACTGACAACAAAAGATAAATCTAAAATGATTAGGCAATTAAAAAACTTCCTGTAGCCTTTAGAACGAATCATTATGGTTTTAAAAAAAACTTTTTACCGTTGTCAAAAACCCATATACATAATTTCCTGCACATGCATGGACATATAATAAAAAAAATCTGATGTTTAAATAACTTTACTGCAACCTATTGCTTTACATTTGCTAACATTGAATGGCTTAAAGAGAGTCAGCATCAAAGGAAAACACCTGTGTGTTTAGGCTCTGAAGGAAGAAGTCATTCTTGATTCATAAGCCGCACACTAGTTAAACCCAATATGAAGAGGTTTAGTTGTACTATCCTAGACTTACTATGCGACACAAAATTCAGGGAGCGACTGCTTTCTTCAGAGCCTAATCACAACAGGTGTTTTCCTTTGTGACCTATTGCTATTGAAAGTGGCAGTGTATAGTCTACTTTGAGAAGTAGACAGGAAATCGGTTGTGTTTTTCTAGAATATTGCCTCCACAAATTTTAGAATACTGAATGAATTCATGATCTGTTAAATACCCCAAACCACTTCTTATCTGCAAACAAGTCATATTAAAACCCTCTTACAATAAATCAACATGTAATTTGGTTGCCTTCCATAGTCCATAGTTCATGAGAAGCAAAAGCCACAATATAGGATGCAATTCAGAAACTTCTCTTCCATCTCTTAGAACAATGTTTTGTGTGTTTCTGAAATTATTTTTTTGCTGTTAGGTCTGTTACATTAGAAGTGCAGACAAATTGTTTATTTTCATATGGGTGCAGAGAGGATTTCTGTCAAACTAAACGGTCACATACAGTTCCTGTGCTGAATAACCTTGCAGCTCTTAATTAGAAACAAATAAGATCAACCTATAGACTATATTACGTTGACGCTAGCAATTTTAAAAGTAATCTTTGTCATAGAACTGATAACTGTTTCCTTGCTTACAAAAATAATGTGTTTTTCTATTTAATTCTGCATAATATAACTGATGACCTTTGTATTGCCAGTTTGATATCAAAAATTGCTGCTTCCCAAAGGATAGATAGATAGATAGATAGATAGATAGATAGATAGATAGATAGATAGATAGATAGATAGATAGATAGATAGATAGATAGATAGATAGATAGATAGATAGATAGATAGATAGATAGATAGATAGATAGATAGATAGATAGATAGATAGATAGATAGATAGATAGATAGATAGATTGGATTAGATAGATTAGATAGGATAGATATAATAGATAGGATAGATTTGCCAACAAAAGCACACAAACAAAGATGCTTGAAAATTTACATAATGAAAGAGGTTAGAAAAGGTTATTTCATGACAGAGAATTTAAGTAAATATTAACACCGGAATAAAATAAGAAATAGGAAAATGTATTAAGCAATGCATTAAGCAAAACAAAAAAATTAGGAAAAATTTGAGAAACGTTTTAGAAACTTTTATCAATCATTCCTCTGCAGTAAGCTAAAACAATTCTCTTTTTGTATGTTGCAAAGAAAGGAACCGGCCAACCAACCTAACCAAAGGCATTTCATAATTACATTTGTTTGAATATAGTAAACTCTTTATTAAAAAGTAATATTTCAATTTAAAATGGTTGCCACAAAAAACGCCTCAACTTTCTCTCATGAACTTTGGTTTTAGGGAGACTGGTATAGGTTGCAACTAATATACTGTTTTTGCCAAAAATGTTTAAAAGCCCACATTGGAGCTAATTTGTCTTACCTTGACCTTTGTCTATAAAACTGGTGATAGTGTTAGCTAACCCTGCCTCAAGTTTCAGGCTTCCATTCACACCTTTCCTTTCAGCATCGGATAGAGCTCGGTACAGTGATAACATATACTCATGAGGAGTGATAAGGGGGTGCTTAAAAGTGTCTTTTTGTTCTTTCTCTGTAATTGGGTTTGTAGGTTTTTTAGGTTTGAATCCAGCAGAATCTGCATGGACATTGACAATTTTGGTAGAGGCCTTTCCACCAATTAGCAATGGCCTTGCATTCACTATTTTCTCCCCAGGCTGCTTATTCTCAGTGTTGCCATTCTTTGTTTCAGGAGTGGGTCTTTTCAAAGTTTCCTTCTTTGCCTCATCATTTTTAGCTAGAAGAACCCTGGTTTGGGCAACTGTACTCTTACTTCTAGCTTTTGCAGCACCTACTGCATGGCCAACATTTCCTGACCTAGTTGTGTTGGCCTTCAATAAAGGAGTCTTCTCTTTCCCTCCTGCAATTGGAATCTCTAGTTTAGGTCCTGGGTGAGTGTGTCCTTGTTCGGAAAGGCCCAACAATAAAGGGACAAGACTCAGGTAGTCCCAAGTCAGATACCAAAGTAGTAAATGGATAAATCTCAATATTTTCATCTTCTGATTTTCCTTTGAACATCACCGAAGAAAGAAAAAGCAAAGGGTCCACCAAATTGGCATACGGCAACATGAAACAAATAAAAAACCAATGTTAGCAGGAACAACTTTCTTCTTAGTTTCCTCTTTAAATCTGTTTGCTTAATGTCGTTCTCCAGTCCCATAGTGGAAACTAACATGAATTCAGCTGTAATCTATGTTCTCCGCCGAGCAGCTGTGAAGAACGTGCTCCTGAAAGGTGAAGTTTACCTCCTGCTTTTCTGCTTGAAAACTGTCTGAATACTTGAAGGAGTCTTGTTTAAATCTGAGAGTTTTTTTTCCAAGGAGGAAGAATGGCGTAATGCTGCCTCTGTGTAAAACCCTTTTTTAAAGATTTGAATCCTTTCCAGTGAAAATATTTCACACACAGAGTCTTGCAGGTGCTCTGAAATCTTTTACAAACCTGAACTCAGGAATTGCAACCGGAATTCCAACCAAAACCAATTTAATTACTCTCTGATGTCATCCTGTCTAAACTAATTTAAGTGCGATATATTTCTTGAAGAAAAAAAAAAAAATCTTTAACCTTTCCATTAACGTGAGTCAAACTATGTGAAACCATTTCTGTAGGACCAAAATGTCAAATTATGTCATTTAAAGAGGCAAAGGGTCTGCATTAACCTTACATGAACCTAGGGGGAATTACAACATAAACATTACTAATCTTTTTTTGTGTTAATTAGAACATGTATAATACCACTACACTTAACTACTTAGTCTCTTAGATACATAGATAACAAGCAGTTATGTTATTACAATTAATTAGTTTTCTTATTTTTTCTTATAACATTTTTTGGCCTGAGAGTTTAAACTATTAAAATAAAAAAAAAGTTAAATTAAATTACATGTTAATGTGGTAATGCCATAGCACTTTCAAAATACTTTATAAAATGTTCTATAAAATTAAGTTACGCAGCACTGAATAAATGAGAATTTAAGAGGAAAAAATGTCTCTGCTTCATATAAAATACAGCCATGCTTTTCCAGATGTTTTTCTTCCCAGAGGTTTTACTCCAGTGTGACATTAAGCAGCAGTGTCCCCTGCAGTCTGTGTGTAAAATATAAATTCTTATTATACGTTACCTGCTGGAGAAACATCAGGGAATAGTTTTATCTATCTATGTATTTATCTATCACAAGTTGTTTCCTGGCCACAGAAATATGTGATAAGATGGCCCTACAGATGGACCCTACTGCCTGGTTTTAAATGCAGGAAAAATATTTTTTAAAGAAAATTGCATTGTCTGGCCACGTACACTGATCAGCCGTAAGTTTATGACCACTGGCAGGTTAAAGTGATTGAAAAGTCTAGTTTAAAAAATATATATATATATATTACAAACATGTTATACTTACTTCCTCTGTGCAGTTGGTTTTGTACAGAGCAGCCCAAATCCTCCTCTTGTCTGGTCCCTCTTCAACTCTCCTGGCCCCTCCCTCCTGTTGAGTGCCCCCACAGCAAGCAGCTTGCTGTGGGGGGCACCCCTGTCGAGTCACAGCTCTCTGTGTCCATTCAGACACAGGGCCGTGACCCGGCTCCGCCCCATCTCTCTCCTGATTAGCTGAATGATTTTGATTGACAGCAGCGGGAGCCAATCATGCTGGGCTGCTGTCTCACCCAATGTGGAGGGGAGTCCCAGGCAGCTTAGACACCGCTGGAACATTGCTGGAAAAAGATGGGCTCAAGTATGTATTAGGGGGGCCTAAGGGCGCTGCTGCACACAGAGGGTTTTTTTTATCTTAATGCATAGAATGCATTAAGATAAAAAACCTTCTGCCTTAACAATCCCTTTAAGCTAATAACTTTGAATATCTTGTTACAATGACTTTTGGCAGTTGGTGGGATATATTAGGAAGCAAGAAAACATGTTGTCCATGAAGCCGATGCGTTGAAAGCAGAATAAAATGGGCATCACAGTTTGTTGTGTATAAGGCGGCATCAGGGTGCCCATACTGACCAGAGTCCACAGCTAAAAGCTCCTACAATGGACACGTAAGCATCAGAACTGGACCACAGAGAAATGGAAGAAGGTGGCCTGGTCTGATGAATCACATTTGCTTTTACATCATGTGGATGGCTGGGTGTGTGCGTCACTTACCTGGGGAAGAGATGGTGATGGGATGCAGTATGGCAAGAAGGCGAGCCAGCGGAGGCAGTTTGATGCATTGGGCATGGTTCTACTGGGAAACCTTCTAAAGGACACTCATCTCGATAGAGTAAGATGTTAATTGGCCAACATCCCCAACTGCAGAAAACAAAAGAAAACCCCCCTAAGGGAACGGGACTTTCAAGGCCAAAAGTAACACCACAAATGTAAAAAATATAAATTTTTAATATAACAAATTAAAAGTCACAGTGATACATATACATAGAAAAAACATTTGACAAAGAAGATGATAAAATCATATCATGATCACTTAAAGATGGTGAGGCATTGGTTTCCAGTAGACACCCTACGCGTTACGGGAATTACCCTTCGTCAGGGGTGTGAATATGGGAACTCACATGCATGAAGCGTAATAAAAGATGTACAGGTAATAACATATGCAACAGAATAATATATACATTCATTAACAATGCGTTTACATTTGAAACAAAGTCATATATAGAAAACCATGACAGCCACATTTAAACTAAGCAAGTACCATGGGTAGATTCGCTGACCATTTCAGGGTGGAATGTGGATCCAAGAAGTGGATAGATGGAAAAAACAGACTTGGATAGAATATCTAGGTTATGTTGAGAGTTGGTCCAAAAGTGTCTCCACAGGTCCCTGGGGAGCCCATGTATAGAAAAAAAATTGAAACAAAAGAAGTTTATTAATTATGATATTCACAAAAGAAAGAGACATCAAGGTAAGGGGGGGAGGGGGCGGACGCTTGTTATGGCAAAAAAGGGGGAGAAAAAAAAGAGCATATTATTACTCAAAATAACACCGCAGATGTAAAAATGGTATATACCTGCGAGAGAAGCCTGGCTGTATGCTTATATTTCTTGGATAGATCAGATAACAATCTACTGGCAAGTGTCTAAATATAGTCATTAGAAAAGCCAACATGAGGAAAACGCTGGTAAATCATGACTTCTACACTGAATAATAGCAGAAGTCCAAGCCTGCAGACCAGGGGTTCTGATAGCTATAAAGAAAATTTTTGATAAAAGCCTAAAGAAGATGATAGGGTTCTCATGAATATTTTTTGGGGGAATGTCCCCTAATGTGAATAAAGGAGCCATAAAGCAAGCAAAAAATGTATTTCCTTTTGGACATTAAATGGACCAAAAACCCATCTGGGTCAGGAGGAGCCAGCACTTCAGTGAACACAGAGGCTCACTTATATGGCCTACAGACCCCGGCGCATGCGCCACGCGGGGAGACGCAGTAGGCATGCGTTGACTCGCGGCCAATGGGACCTGTAGGCAATGGAGCGCACAGTGCAGCCCCCCGAGAGGTGAGGTCATGCGCTCCACTGCCTCCACTGGAAATTGCAGACACGGAAGCAGGTACTCAGGGAGGAGGACTGCCCCGTGTACTGGCAAGGAGGGGGGGGGGAAGCAGGAAGAAGAGGATGGAAGCCTGGGACAAGGTGGAAAAAGTCCACACCAGCCAACACCAATCTACCTACAGAGTCCCGCCCCCCCCCCCCCCGGGTGCACCTATACATGGGCTCCCCAGGGACCTGTGTTGGAGACACTTTTGGACCACCTCTCTACACTAACCTAGATGTTCTCTCCTGGTCTGTTTTTTCCATCTATCCACTTCTTGGATCCTCATTCCACTCTGAAATGGTCAGCGAATCTACCCATGGCACGTGCTCAGTTTAAATGTGGCTGTCATGATTTTCTATATATGACTTTCTTTCAAATGTAAACGCATTGTAAATAAATGTATATTACTCTGTTGCATATGTTATTACCTGTACGTCTTTTATTACAGAAAAACGCTTCATGCATATAAGTTCCCATATTCACACCCCTGGCGAAGGGTATTTTCTGTAACACGTAGGATGTCTACTGGAAACCAATGCCTCACCATCTTTGTGTGATCATGATATGATTTTATCATCTTCTTTGTCAAATGTTTTTTCTATGTATATGTATCACTGTGACTTTTAATGTGTTATATTAAAAATGTATATTTTTTATATGTGATGTTACTCTTGACCTTGAAAGTCTCGTTCCCTTAGGGGGGGGGTTCTTTTGTTTACTGGGAAACCTTGGGTCCTGCCATTCATGTGGCTGTTACTTGGCATGTACCACCTAACTAAACATTGTTGCTGACCAGGAACACCCTGTCAGGGGGTCTGTGGTAGTGGGCCCTTGTAGATCTCCAGCTCAGGAGTTCCCAGGGCACGGAGTCTAAGCCCCTGCCTGCTTCTTCTCCAGGGCCCCTGATGGTGGGGATGGGTTTGCAGCAAGCTGGAACCAGGTCGCAGCCCCCAGGTAGGCCCAGCTGAAGATGTGGAGACCGCTGGAGTGTGCAGAATAAGTAGCAGACTAAAAGATATCCAAGAGACAAGCCGAGGTCAGGACAGGCAGCAAACGAACACAGATGGAAAAACGAAGCCGGGGTCGGTACACAGTAAAACAGGTACAGTAGTCTAGGGGGTATACGAATGGGAGCTAGAGAACAGTGAAGTTGCTCAGGCAAGGAGCACTGCACTGAGCACTTGTATATATAGGGAAGCAAACGTGGAGGTGACCCAGGAAGTGATAGAAAGGAAAAGTATGTAACCCACAGTGGAGCAGGCGACGCCCATAGGTGAACAAAGCCAAAACATCACATGTGAAAAGAAGCAAGATTGAAGCACTGCAGCAGGGAGGTAAGAGTATACAAACAAAACTACAGGCTAACTTGTGACATACCCCTTCATGGAAATAGTATTCCCTGGTAGCATTGGTCTCTTTCAGCAGGATAATACGACCCGCCATTCCGAAAAACTAAGAAAAAATTGCTCAAGAATGGTTTGAAGAACACAACAACCAGTTTGAGGTGTTGATTTGGCCTCCATATTCACCAGATCTCAATCCAATTGAGCATTTAAGATGTTCTGGAAAAACAAGCCTGACCCATGAAGGCCCCACCTCACAACTTACAGGACTTAAAGGAACTGATACTGATGGCTTAGTGGAGATCTAGTGGAGTCCATGCCTTGTTGAGTCAGTACTGTTCTGGCAGCAAAAGGGGGACCTACTCAAAATTAGGTGGGTGGTTATAAAGTGTTGGTTGATTGGTGTATGCTTGCAAGCTTAAAGAAGACCTGAACTCTGGAAGGTGTACAAAAAAGGCAGGGAAAGGCAAAGGGCTAGTCACCAGCCTGCGGTCTCCCTGTAGTCGATCTTTACCCATTACTATTTTACCATGCTGTGTTCTCTGCTGTTTGGAGGCAGTTTACCCTACTTGGGGAGGGGGGTGGCTTTGCTTCCCCATGTCAGAGTCTCCAGCAAGGAGAACAGTGAGCAGTATAGAAGAAAAAAACAACAAATCTTATTTCAAATATGAGACTAGCAGTCAGAGGCAACAGTACTTTAGATCTCATACTGCAGATATTCAGCTGTGAGGCTGTGTGTCTGTGTCTTCATTAGGAATGAGCTTGGAGTTCGAGTCGAACGTAAGTATGACTCGAACATCTGGCGTTCATGCGTTCACTGAATACATGAACAAATGGGGCCGTTTGCGGGAAATTCGCCCCGCCGCCGCACCCTAAAAAAGAAACGTTCCCGCCACTTCAGACGCCTCCGACGTAATGAGCTGCTGAAGCTGTGACAGCTCTTTTATAGGAAAGGGGCGGGGACACCACCCGGTGGCTGACATGACATCAGTAATTTATTCACTGCACCTCAGCAGTGCATTATGGGGCGCTTGTGACGTCAGATTCCTATAAAAGAGCTGTCAAACTCCAACAGCTTATTACGTGGGAAGCATCTGAAGAGGCAAGAGCTTTTTTTTTTCTATTTTTCAGGTGCGGCGGGCAACATGATTGACTATGGATTTACATCGGGGGACACAATTTTTTTATTTTTTTAATAAAGGACTTGTCAAAAACAGTTTTTTGTCTTTATTTTTTTTGTACACTTTTTTTGGTGAATGGGTAGGGGTACGATGTACCCGATATCAATTCACATAGGGGGGGCTGGGATCTGGGGGCCCCCTTGTTAAAGGGGGTTTCCAGATTCCAATAAGCCCCCCACCCTCAGACCCCCATAACCACAGCCCAGGGTTGTCGGGAAGAGACCCTTGTCCTCATCAACATGGGGACAAGGTGCTTTGGGGGGAATCCTAAAGCACCTTCCCCATGTTGAGGGCAAGTGGCCTGGTATGGTTCAGGAGGGGGGGGGGGCGCTCGCTCATCCAGCCAGGCTGTTCGCTCAGATAAGGGTCTGGTATGGATTTTGAGGGGGACCCCATGCCGTTTTTTTTCATGTTTTTTTATCTGTATTGCGGGGAGCCAACAATACATTACAGCCGCAAGCAACTTTAAATTACATTTTTTCCTTTAGAAATGTCAGTATTGCTGCAGCAGGCTACAAACATCGCACAAATGCGCCAATTTAGGCACATTAAGGGGACCCCCCAGGCACAATATTTAAAGGAATTTTTTATTTTTATTGTTTCACTTTAAGCATAATAGAAATCAATGCTCCCATAAAAACATTTGTTTTTATTTATTTTTTTTTGCATTGGTACATGTCCCCCAGGGCAGTACCCAGACCCCCATGCACTTTTTTTTTGGCAATAACTTGCATCTAAGCCTTTAAAATGAGGACTTTTAATTTTTCATGTTCGAGTCCCATAGACTTTAATGGAGTTTGCATGTTCTAACGAACTTTTCCCTTGTTCGACGTGTTCCGATGCAAACCGAACCGGGGGGGGGGGTTCGGCTCATCACTAGTCTTCATATAGCAAAAAGTATGCTGTTATTTTTCAATAGGAATTCAAGACAAAGGGACATTTTTGAGGATATTGCTTGGGAACATACTGTATGTTTAACAATTTTTTTAATTTGCAGCTTTCATTACAATATTACCTGGTGATCCAGCCATGAAGGTCCTAGTTTAGGTATTTCTGGTCATAGTGAAAGTGCTGTGCTATTTTCTTCCAAGTCTGATCCTACATTATGGCCCTGTCACACAGGCTTTTGATGAAGAATACAAGTTTCTGCAAACATTACACAGGTGTGGTCCACTGTTTTCACCAGCAATCGAGGTGGTGTATAGCTACAGTATGGCAACAAGTAGCCATGAAAACAGAACGTTGTAAGTACTGGAGAATACCTGAACTTGGTTTAGGAAAAGCAGACAGCCATGAGTGGTTTGTACTCACTTATGTCCGGCCAGGCCACTTGGGGAAATGTTAAGAAGAACGAGTGTTCATATTGTCATGCTCCTGTCTCTTTAAGGCAGGATAAACTTCATTGTGACCTTGCAATGTAATTTAGTAATTTCTATCTTGTAATATACCTGGTTAATCCTGCCTGCCGATCCATGCCAGCGTAGACAGTTTATTCTTTACATCATTCTGCTCTCTTTGCGGCATGTCTGTTTCTCTGTATCCCCCTCAGCTCCCTGCCCTTTGGCTCCCCTCACGGCACAGAGAGAGAGAGCACAGATTCCTTTTCTGACTAATCTTACATATGTCAGAAGGGAATATCAGCCCCTCCCACTGGACTCCCTCTGACTGGGAGGAGAGGAGACCGTGTGACCGCTGTTTGTTGACTGTACTTGCTGTCAGGAAAGGGCTCACCTGCTGCTGGCACTGTGCTCCCACATCTATAGGTTGCAGTTCCGGTGTCCAGCAGCCAGAAGCTCATATCATTTCATGTAATCAGTCATCACTTGATGCTCATTGCAGGAAGTATATTTAAGCCCTGTGTGTGCTTCTCCTGTGGCCTTGGTGTTTTGTCTCCATGTGCCTCTGACCTGCGCTCCTGTGTTCCTGCATCCTGAATCCTGTTCCTGTACCCTGACCCTGCATCCTTATCCCTTCCTGCCTGCTCTCTCAGTGTCCCGTTACCCTCTCCCTGTCCTGTCTTGCCACCAGCTCCCTCTGCTTGATCTCCCGTGTATGACCCTGGCTCTGTTACGACTAGGCTTCACATTCCCTGCTTTTTGTATATACTTGGTTTGAGCAGTTGTTCATTGTGTGTCACTATTTGTTTGGTTCTCTGGTCTGACTTACAAAGTTTTAGCATATTGGAGGTGCATTTACATTCATGGTATTCACTTATTTTTAAATAAATTATATTACTTTACATTTTACTTGTGCCTGGCATTTTCTGTGACAATCCACACATTTCTGGTCACATCTGTTCCTGACACGTGCAAAGCATGTACTACTATGGTATTGCCTGTTTACAGGTTTAGGCAGCAGGTCCCCGGCCAATTCATGGCCAGGACCTGCTGATCGGCTATATCCAATCACAGCCCAGAGTCCTGTGTTGACATTCAACACAGGGCTCTGTACAGAGGGAACAATCAGTTTTTTCTCTACCTGAAATCAAACAAGCAGTTGATAGTTCTCCAATTGTTTAGTAACTAGTGGCTGTGTAGGTATTTAACCACTCACCAGCAGTACATATGCTGCGGCAGGTCGGCTCTGTCCTGCGAAACAACGTAACTGTACGTTCGCGAGACCGCAAGTGGGGGCACACGTCTATTCGCCACAGAGGAAGCTGATCTGCGGGTCCAGCGGCAACGATTGCCGCCGGGCACCTGCGATCACTCCCTGTGGAGACAGAACGGCGGTCTGCCGTTGTAAACACGGCATACTGCTGCTCTGTCAGCAATGAACACAGGGCTCCTGTGTTCCTCCTATTTAGGAACACAGGTCCCTGTGTTCATTCCATAAGTACATCCCCCACACAGTTAGAAAGCACCCCCTAGGGACACATTTAACCCTTTAATCACCCCTGGTGTTGACCCCTTCTATGCCACTGTCATTAGTACAGTAACAGTGCAAATTTTTAGCACTGATTACTGTAGAAATGTCATTGGTCCCCCCAAAAAGTGTCAAAAATGTCAGCTAGGGGTCCGATCTTTCCGCCACAATGTTGCAGTCCCGTTAAAAAAGATCGCTGATTGCTGCCATTGCTAGTAAAAAACAAAAGAAACAAATAAAAATGACATAAATATCTCCCCTAGTTTGTAGACGTGATAACTTTTCCGCAAACCTATCAATATAGACTTACTGGAATAGCAGTATGTAGCAGAATACGTATTGGCCTAAAATGATGAAAAATTAGATTTTTTATTTTTTTTTATTTGGACTGTTATATAGCAGAAAGTGAAAAATATTGTTTTTTTTTTTCAGAATTGTCCCCATTGTTTTGTTTATAGCTCAAAAAATAAAAAGCGCAGAGGTGATCAAATACCACCAAAATAAATCTCTATATGTGGGAAAAAAAGGGCATCAATTTTATTTGGGTACAGTGTCGCACGACTGTGCAATTGTCAGTTAAAGTAACGCAGTTGCCGAATCGCAAAAAATGGCCTGGTCATTAAGAGGGAAAAGCTCCTGGTCCAGAAGTGGTTAAAGAGTGCATGGACGGTGTGGTTCCATTCCTACTGAAAAAGTCACTGCTTTGGACATAATGTGTATAGGGGAGTAGAGCCTTGGGTATCATGTCTTCCCACGGCCGTCTTCCTACAGGGCCGAATGCTGGCATATGTGTTTGACACGTGCATTTAAGCTAGCTCTGGTGGAAGTGCTTCGCTCCAAGTGCAATATTTATGTTTTATATATTCAAACTTTTAAACGGAGAGCATTAGATCTTGTGTGCTTTCCTTTTCCTTCCCATATACATTTGGTGTTCCTAAATGTCTGAGGACCTGTGTATCCTATTTTGAGGAAAAGGGAGTGAGGACTGGGCAAGCGTCTGTCAGAACCATTATCCCTGAGGGGAACACAGCTTGCTTTGACCTTTCTGGTAATGCAAGGGTCATATCTTTTAGGTGAGCGGCCAACATATATGGTGAGTTTTGTGATCTCTTGCTGAAAGGAGCGGGGTGGCTCTATGTAAAAGGGGCCTTAGAAACAACTATTGGGTGTTTGCAACAGAGGGTTGGCAGCCTGTCAAGATTTTGCTGCAACAGAAAGTAAGACTGGCCATAGATGAAGCAAATTTCTTTAGTTGCAGGAAATAAATTTACTTGATTACCCCATCAAGACAGTGTTGACATGGAATCCCTCCTGCCAAACCATTGTGTTCTCCCAGCGAGGGAAGCCGTCCCCTGCCAGGAGAACACAATGATTATTGCTAGCGGCTACAATACATTCAAACCATCTATGGTCGGCTTAATAGAAAAGACCTAAAACTTTAATGTCTTTGTTGTAAATGTTAAACCATATTTTTTCCAGCTCTTATGGATAACACAGAGATGAATTAGATAATTTTTAAGAGCTTTTACTGCTTGTTCTGAATATGTAAAAACTTTATGGTTCATTTCCCTTATGTGCAGTTACCTGTATGTTTCCTTATGGAAAGACGCAGGTAACTGCAAGGACACGGCAAAACACAATCTTTCATTGTGTTCTGTAGCTGTGTGATATTATACAACATATGTGCATAGTATTGTACCTCTCTGCATGGTCCTGTATATCACCGCATAGCAAGTGCAGTGTACCATGCTACTGTACAGTGACATGAACGAAGAGTCACTTTGTACACTTCCTATAAAGTTCTGTCAAAAAAAAAAGAGGGAGATGTGTACTTCTTCAAAACGTGCATTAAACCACGCTCTGCTGTACAGCTGTGGAGCTTAATTTGCTGCGGAGGCAGAAGCATTTTGGGCTGTAGGGCAGTGTGAACCAGTTGCATCTGGTGGCAGGTGATATGGCAAGTGGCATGCCGCAACTGGTGGCAGGTGACGTGCTGCAGAGGGGTAAATGCAGTGGTTCACACTTGTGCTCCAAGCTTTCTTTCCTGCCATATGATGGCAAGGACTATATACCTGCTGCTGTCCCTGCTTGCACACATCCACATGGAATCCACAGTGGCAAGTGACACACCCAGGGCTCCCACTGATTCTGCATTATGGTGAGTTGAACTATTTGATTACAATTTAATAATAGAAATAATGCACTTCAATCATAGTGACACCATATCAACCATAGTGTCGTGATGATTGCTGCGCTAACAGAAGCCTTTACCCTGACAAATCGCTCACGAAAAACCACACATTATACCCCCCCCCCCCCACAAATTTTTTGAGCCACTGGGAAGCCGGCTGTCGGGTCCTTAACCGCTTGCCGACTTGCCAATTTACTGCGGCGGTCAGCCCCTGCCAGGCAGAGTGACGTTAATTAACGTCACTAGCCTGGGAGGGTCTGGGGAGCGAGCGCGCGCCCGCGGAGGTGCGCTCCCGCTCCCGCGCGGTCACGGACCCCCCCGCGCGTGTGACCGGCGGACCCAACGTCTGCCGGCCACTCTGCGATCGGCGGGGGAGAGGGAGAAAGTCAGGCAGCTTGTGTAAACAAGCTGCCTGTCATTCTCCTCGGTGTAAAGACACTGATTACACGGATCTACTATGTAGATCCGTTGATCAGTGTCCTTACAGCTCAAGCCACAGCCAATCACAGTAGAAAGCATGCCCCTAGGGACACACACAGCCCCTCCCTCCCAAATAAAGTTAACCCCTTCACTACCAGTGTATTTTTACAGTAACAGTGCATATGTATAGCACTGCTTACTGTAGTAATGTCACTGGTAACCCCAAAAGTGTCAAAAATGTCAGTCAAGGGTCCGATCTGTCCGCCCCAATGTCGCAGTACCGCAAAAAAAAACGCAGATCGCCGCCATTACGCGTTAAAAAAAAAAACAACAAAAATGACAAAAATCTTTCCCTTTGTTAGTAAACGCGATAACTTTTGCGCAAACCAATCAAAATACGCTTTTTGCGATTTTTTTTACCAAACATATGTAGCATAAAACAAATTGGCCGAAAATGTTAAAAAATTTTGATTTTTACATTTTTTTGGGGGGGAATTTCATATAAAAAAATGTGAAAAATATTGCTATTTTTGCAAAATTGACGCTCTTTTTTTGTTTATAGCGCATGATCAAAAAATCGCACAGGTGATCAAATACCACCAAAAGAAAGCTCTGTTTGTGGGAAAAAAAGGACGTCAAATTCGTTAAGGTACAGCGTCGCACGACCGCGCAATTGTCCGTTAAATTCACGCAGTGCCGAATCGCAAAATACCCCCTGGTCTTTTAGCAGGAAAATCCTCCGGGGCTTAAGTGGTTAACAACAGATGACTTATCAGCTGTCAGCAGGGTTTCCTGCTGACAGCTGAATGTAACAAAAAAAAAAAATTGCCGGCAATACAAAGTTGTGAAAAAAACTGCGTGGGATCCCCCCCCCCCCCAATCTATACGAGACCCTTAGGTCTAGTACGAATTTTAAGCAGAACCCCCACTCCAAAATGTTTTAAAAAATGGTACCCCAAAGCACTTTGTCCCCAAGCTGATGGGAAGAAGGGCTTCTTCTCCACAACCTTTGGCGGTGGTTGTGGAGGTCTGCGGGCAGTGGGCTTATTGAAATCCGGAAGCCCACTTTAACAAGGGGGCCCCCAGATCCTGTCTCTCCCCATGTAAATGAGTATAGGGTACATTAAGGGTCTGGTGTGGATTTTAGGGAGACCCCACACCATTTTATTAAAATTTTGGAGTCAGGGTTCCCCTCAAAATCCATATCAGACCTAAGTGTGTAGTATGGATTTGGGGGAGGACCCTATGCCATTTTTTTTATTTTATTTTAGCATGGGGTTCCTCTTGAAAATCTGTACCATACCCAAAATGGCCTGGTATGCAATTGTCGGGGGGGGTCACATTTTCTTTTTTTTTTCAGATCGAATGTGTTTAATTCGATGTGCAATTCCTCTGAACCGCACCACAGTGCTCAAAAAATGTACAGGACTCTTTTCAAATTCACAGTGAATTTGCACCACTGCTGCACCGCACATATGTGAACTGGCTCCATAGAAAGCGGGTTTAATTCATATGTCACGCAAATCGGATGCGGTTCAAAACACATCCAATTCGCATATATGTGAACCGAGCCTTAGTAAAGTAGTGAACAGTCCTGGACAATGCTCAAAGAACACTAGCCAGTGTTCTCTTTGTGTGGCTACACTAGCCTACCCTGGCTGCAGCCACAGGAAAGCGCAAAACATGTTTTTGTTGAGATTTTACCACGATTTTGCCTTTTTCCGTGGCCTGCGGTCAAAACGTTCCTATCCTGAATGTGATTCTTCCACTTTCAGGAGAGGGAGGTTTACTTCATCCAAAAATGGAAGCTCCTAGACAAAAAAATGCCAAAAGATCCTAAACTCAAGTTTAGGAGCTGCTGGGAGCTGCCAGTGTACATGAGGACCACAGAAAGCCTTCTCTCTGTGATTCCAGACCGGATGCACTGTAGACTCTCCCTCTGTCAACTACCGTAAGACCAAGGTCAGCCACACAGACTTCAGGCCCTCAGGTCGCCCACCTGAGGCCACATGGCAGTAAGTGCCAGGGCAGACAGCACCTCTGCCCCAACCTGGTGCAATATTCTGCTAGGAAAGAGCCCATGTGTTCCTAGAATATAAATACATGCACCCAGCATGCCTAGGTGCACATCCCCTTGTAATTGCCCAGGGCTGTATGAATATTCATGCTACTGTCTGCATAGTTTCTGCCTATTATCAGTACTTTCCCTAGTTGCTAGGATACAGTAAAACTTCAGGACAGCATAAGCAGCACCAGAGCACACTGAGCAGACTACACTAGCCAATCACTGCTCTCTGATAAGCAGACAGCAAATAGATCTACCTAGCAATCTCTGTTAAGCAGAGAAATCAAAAAACACTCTACACTCATCCTAGCACTTACCTATGAGGGTGTTAGGCAAGCAGAAGCCAGTTAAAGGGGTTGTCAAACACAGAGTGGTTGTTTAGGTGGATGAGTATAGCAAGATTTGTAAAAAATATTGAATGTGGGGTCAAAAGGAGTGGTCACAGTTGAGGATTACTCCTAGTGCCCAGGACTAAGGTGATTGATTGATTACAAATATTAGAGAATATTAGACAAGTTAAGTGACATTCATGCAGATATGTCAATTAGTAAGTAAGTGATGTGAGAGGAGAATGATGGGATGATTTGAGGAGTTGGGAGATAGATTTGGGTGCCCTCAGGTTTAGGAAACCATGGGGAAGCTAGGTTTAGATAAAGGATAGAAGGGGACGGAGGACAGAGTCTTGGGCAATCCCTATGGAAAGAGAAAAAGGAAAGGAGCAGAGAAAGTTGTAGTTAACCCTGAAGTGTGCTGGGAGGTAGGAGGAAAACCAGAAAATAGCAAAGTATTGGGGGCTGAGTGAGTTTTTTGAGGTGAAGCGGGCGGTTAACAGTATCAAAAGAAGCAGAAAGATCTAAGGCTGGGGAAGCCATCTCCGCCAGGGGACGAAAGTGAATATTGCTAGCGGCTATTACAGCCACTAGCGATAATCCCAAGTAAAATCCAGCAGGCTGCTTGTACCCAAGTTTATCAATCAACTTAATATATTCAGCCTGCCCATACACGGTCCGAATCTCGAGACGGCCTGAGATTCAAACCGTCTATGGCCAGCCTAAATTGCAAAAGGTACCCAAAATAACTTTACATTTGGATAACCAACCATTCTTACTAACAATTAGATTTTTGACTTACCGTAAAATCCTTTTCTCTTAAGCTCATTGACAGACGCAGTCCTCTTTGATTAATATCAGTAGGGTTATACTGCCCCCTACAGGAGTAGGACACTAGGCAGGAAAAACGTTCTGGCCACACCTTAGGGGCAGTCCCAGAGGGTATATCCTCTCTCTCCCTGCTACAGGATGTCAGTTATGTCACAAAGCAGTGTCAGAGAATTTAACCCAACCCAACTCAAAATAGAGGGGCGGGTACTGCGTCTGTCAATGAGCTTAAGAGAAAAGGATTTTACGGTAAGTCAAAAATCCAATTTTCTCTGTCGCTCATTGATAGTTACATAGTTACATAGTTACATAGTAGGTGAGGTTGAATAAAGACAATAGTCCATCTAGTTCAACCTGTGTAGGTATGTGTGGCTGTAATCATCTCCCATACCCCTGAATGTTCTGATCCTTGAGATGTAAGTCTAAGAGTCTTTTGAAAGCCACCATACTACCCGCAGAAACCACCTCTTGTGGTAGAGAATTCCACAATCTTGTTGCCCTAACAGTAAAGAACCCCCCGCGTTGCCTGAGGTTAAAACGCTTCTCCTCTAATCGCATTGTATGCCCTCGAGTCCTCATGCAATCCCTTCGAATGAACAGCTTTTTTTCTAAGCTGGGATCCCCATTAAGATATTTATATATTGCTATCATGTCCCCCCTCAGACGTCTCTTCTCCAGGGAGAATAAATCGAGCGATTGTAGACGCTCTTCATAGTCAAGGTCCTCCAATCCCCTAATTAGTTTAGTTGCCCTTCTCTGGACTCTCTCCAGCTCCAACACATCCCTCCTGAGGACTGGCGACCAGAACTGGACGGAATACTCCAGATGCGGTCGGACCAGAGTTTTATAAAGTGGAAGGATTATAGTCTTATCTCTGGAATGCATCCCTTTCTTTATGCATGCTAATATTCTGTTGGCTTTGGAAGCTGCCGATTGACACTGCATGCTGTTTCCTAATCTATCATCAACCAAGACTCCCAGATCCTTCTCCATTTTTGATTCCCCCAAGGGCTCCCCTCCTAACGTGTATTGTGTTTTTATGTTTTTAGTCCCCAAGTGCAAAACCTTACACTTCTCCACGTTAAACCTCATTTGCCATGTCGTTGCCCACTCTGTTATTTTGTCCAGGTAATTCTGTAGGATATCTGCTTCATGTTGTGAAGTTATTGCCCTGCCCAATTTTGTGTCATCTGCAAAAACTGATATCGAACTACTGATCCCGGCCTCAATGTTGTTTATGAATAAATTGAACAAGGTTGGTCCCAAGACTGAGCCTTGGGGGACCCCGCTTACCACCTCAGACCAGTCTGAGTATGCGCTGTTTATTACTACCCTTTGGACACGCCTTTTTAGCCAGTTCCGTATCCAAGAGCAAACCCTGCTATCGATACCTGCAGACCTTATTTTATAAATTAAGCGCTTGTGGGGAACTGTATCAAACGCCTTAGCGAAATCCAAGTACACCACATCCACTGGTCTCCCCCTATCTAGCTCACAGCTCACCTCCTCGTAGAATGTTAGGAGATTGGTTTGACAAGAACGCCCATTTGTAAACCCGTGCTGATTACTGCTGATGATGTTGTTGTCCTTAGCAAACTCTACGATATAGTCCCTTATCATCCCCTCCAGAAGTTTACATACTACTGATGTCAAACTGACAGGCCTATAATTTCCCGGGATATGCCTCTGGCCCTTTTTGAATATTGGAATCACGCTAGCTTTCTTCCAATCCCCTGAAACATCTCCTGTCCTAATACTGTCAGCAAAGATCAGGAACAGTGGTCTCGATATAACTTTACTGAGTTCCTTGAGTACTCTCGGATGTATGCCATCCGGTCCTGGTGATTTGTTTGTGTTAAGTTTATCCAGCCTTTCCCTGATTTCCCCCTCTGTTAGCCATGGTGGCAAGTCCTGTTTATTACTACTAACCATACAGTCATGGTCAGTGTACCCCTCCTTTTCCTGTGTAAAGACTGACGAGAAAAAAGCATTTAGCACGGTTGCTTTTTCAGTGTCCTCTGTAACCATCCTCCCATCATTGTTAATTATGTGTGCAATATGCTCTGCCTTAGTTTTTTTGCTGTTGATATATTTAAAGAATTTCTTTGGGTTTTTTTTACTATCCTCTGCTATTTGTCTCTCAAAGTTGATTTTAGCCATCTTGATTTCTTGTTTACTTTTCTTATTTGCCTCCTTGTATTGCTCGAAAGCCGATACTGTGCCCTCTGATTTATACTTCTTGAAGGCCAATTTTTTCCCCCTAATAAGTTTTTTGACTCTACAGTTTAGCCAGCCAGGTTTGGCTTTGTCTCTTCTAAATTTATTTCCCATAGGAATGCACTGCAAGATGCCTTTGCCTAATATGTTCCTAAAGCATTCCCATTTTTCCTCTGTGGTCAGGGATCCCAGGGTTTGGTCCCAGTTTACCCTTTCCATCATTGAGTACAATTTTGGAAAGTTTGCCCTTCTGAAGTTTAGAGTTCTTATGTTCCCCACTTGTCTTGTTATATTGTTATTTACACTAAATGTGATCATCCTGTGATCGCTAGAGCCCAGGTTGTCCTGGACTCCTACCTCCGAGATTAGGTCTGGGTCATTAGTGAGCAATAGATCCAGGACTGCGTTTTCTCTGGTAGGGGAATCCACCAACTGTGACATGTAATTATCCAGTAAGGTTTCCGTGAATAGGCGGGCCTTCTGTGAGTGTGCAGTCCCCTCTTCCCAGTCAATGTCGGGGTAATTGAAGTCCCCCAATACGATGACTGATCCCAATTTTGCCACTTTACCCATTAGTGCTAAAAATTCCAGCTCTACCTCCTCCCCTTGGTTAGGTGGCCTATAGCAAACCCCCACAATTTTATAACAGGGGGGAGTACCGCGCTTAAAAGGTGCTTAGTGCATGTTATTCATACTAATTACATTTAATAAATTTACTTTCAGTGCTTTCAAATGTTTATAATAAAATCCCTTGTGCTAAAATTATATAGATATTCTCCAGTGCATAAAATTATATAAATATTCTCCAGTGCATAAAATTTAAAAAAATTCTCATTAATAAATAAAATATTTCTTACAAGTGATGTAAATATGTGCTATGAACAATCCTTAAATATATCAAAATTTGTTAAAATAAAGTACCAGTGATAAATTATGTGCTTATAAGCTTCCAATAATAAATAATTCAAAAGTGAAAAAGTGCCAAAGTGTCCTTATATATATAAATAAAGTGGTGTATATTCAGACGCCTTTTCTTTCCCAAAATTCATGCAGGTGCTCTTCCATGCAGTGGCCACTAGGTGTCCTAAGCGCTCACCTCAATTGGCTTTATAACCAGCTTTGTATGGTATCATATGTGATATTTCCTCCTTTTCTATGGTTGATGGATCCGGTCACTAATTCTCACACTTATCCCTTTTCAAACGATATTCCAAGGGGTGTGTGTGGAGCCTTTGAATCTCCAAAATAAATGGGGCCACAATAGTGAAGTACCGTTTGGTGATTTTATTAAAACAGATTTAAAATAACAGACTCACATTTTCCTTCGTCTTTGTCAATGCATAACAATCGTAATGTCGCTACGTCACTTCCGGTTTGGCGTCCTACGCGTTACGCTGCGTGCCCTCACAGCTTCTTCCAGGGATCTGGGCACGCAGCGTAACGCGTAGGACGCCAAACCGGAAGTGACGTAGCGACATTACGATTGTTATGCATTGACAAAGACGAAGGAAAATGTGAGTCTGTTATTTTAAATCTGTTTTAATAAAATCACCAAACGGTACTTCACTATTGTGGCCCCATTTATTTTGGAGATTCAAAGGCTCCACACACACCCCTTGGAATATCGTTTGAAAAGGGATAAGTGTGAGAATTAGTGACCGGATCCATCAACCATAGAAAAGGAGGAAATATCACATATGATACCATACAAAGCTGGTTATAAAGCCAATTGAGGTGAGCGCTTAGGACACCTAGTGGCCACTGCATGGAAGAGCACCTGCATGAATTTTGGGAAAGAAAAGGCGTCTGAATATACACCACTTTATTTATATATATAAGGACACTTTGGCACTTTTTCACTTTTGAATTATTTATTATTGGAAGCTTATAAGCACATAATTTATCACTGGTACTTTATTTTAACAAATTTTGATATATTTAAGGATTGTTCATAGCACATATTTACATCACTTGTAAGAAATATTTTATTTATTAATGAGAATTTTTTTAAATTTTATGCACTGGAGAATATTTATATAATTTTATGCACTGGAGAATATCTATATAATTTTAGCACAAGGGATTTTATTATAAACATTTGAAAGCACTGAAAGTAAATTTATTAAATGTAATTAGTATGAATAACATGCACTAAGCACCTTTTAAGCGCGGTACTCCCCCCTGTTATAAATTTCTGAATTGCGTAGGTTACCAATAACAGTACCTGCAGCTTTAAAGGAATTAAGGATTCATATAGAGTGACAGCGCGAGAATTTCACCAACCCAAACCCCCACAATTACTTTCCCCTTTTCTCCTTCCCTATGGAGTTCAACCCACACAGATTCTAAATCCATGCTCATCCCATCCGTAATGTCACTCCTTTCTGTCACCTTTATATTGTTCTTGACATAGAGACATACCCCTCCCCCTCTTTTTCCTACCCTGTCCTTCCGGTACACCGAATACCCTTGGATATTGGCCAGCCAGTCATGTGAGGGGTCGAACCAAGTCTCTGTTATTCCCACAAGGTCTATGTCCTCCTCATGTACTAACATTTCCAACTCATCCATTTTATTAGCTAGGCTCCTGGCATTAGCATATACCCCTCTTAGTTTTAAGGAAGTTAAGCGCAATTGGCGGTTATGTTTATTCCTGTTTGGTCTGAGGTTCTCCCGCACAGACCTGCCAATTGACATTGTGGACCTACTGTCGCTGCTGACACTACAGCTGCCTTCAGTCCTCTGCTCCCTCCTGACTGACTCTACTTCTGAGCCCTCCCCCCCGTCTCCTAGTTTAAAAGCCCCTCCAACTTGGTGGCCATCTTTCTCCCCAAAAGAGCTGTACCGTCTCCATTAAGGTGCAGCCCATCCTTACTAAAGAGCCGGTAGCCGACTGAGAAGTCAGCCCAGTTCTCCAGGAACCCAAACCCCTCCTTCCTACACCAATTCCTCAGCCACTTGTTAAGTTCCCTAATCTCCTTCTGCCTCTCTTGTGTGGCTCGAGGTACAGGCAGTATTTCAGAGAAAACCACCTTGGAGGTCCTTTTCCTCAATCTATTACCTAAGTCCCTGAAATCGTTCTTAAGGATCCTCCACCTACCTTTAACTTTGTCATTAGTGCCCACGTGCACCATGACCGCTGGGTCATCCCCAGCCCCGCACAACAATCTGTCTGCCAGATCTGCGATGTGCCGAACTCGGGCGCCCGGTAAACAACAAACTGTTCGGTTCACGAGATCTTTTTTACAGATTGCCCTCTCTGTCCTCTTGATAATTGAGTCCCCAACTACCACAACCTTTCTAACCTTTCCTGAGTTACGGCCCCCCTTCTTCCTGGAGCCGTCCCTCCCCTGGCAGCTGGGGGAGGGTGCATGCTCCAGCTCTGCCACCCCTGAGCTGATATCCCCCTCAACCTGCAACTCGACAGATTTGTTAGGGTGTACCAACTCAGGATTGGCCTCCCTGGCTCTCCTCCCTCTACCCTTCCTAACAGTCACCCAGCTGCGTACCTCTGCTGCTTGCGTCTCCTCTGTTCCTCCCTCCTCTATGCTGGCCCCTACCAGCGCCTGATAGGTAATGTCCAAGCTCCTTTCCAGGTTGTTGATGCCACGCAGTGTTGCCACTGTGTTCTGTAGGTCCAGGATCTGGTCTACCAGAGCAACAAGTTGCTCACATCTTGCACAGCAGTATTCGCCCTCGAATGGTTCATCAAGGAACGCATACATGCAGCAAGAAGTGCACTGAGTGGCATCCGCAATCCTGTCGGACATTATTACCCACTACTCTATGGGGATATATTAACGAACTGCTCTTCCTAACCTACACTACCTCTGACTTCCCTGGTACTAAACCTGGGGTACTCACCAGTCGCTAATATACTAACCAGTCGCTAAGATACTCAATCTTAGACGCAGTCCTCTTTGATTAATATCAGTAGGGACGTCCCAAAGCAGTGCCACAAATGAGGGGTGGGATAACGGAAATCAAAATCCAATCCAGAAGGCCCAACCGGTGCCAACCAGAAGTCTTAAAGGCTCATCAGACAAAAGGATGAGACTCAACTGAAAACCCAACAGAAAAAAACCCTCGAGGTAGACCACCGGTCTCCTCAAACAGCGGCCTGCAGAACCTTGCGGCCAAAAGAGGCATCCGCCGATGCCAGCACATCAACTTTGTAAAATTTTGTAAAGGTATGAACCGACGACCAGGTAGCCGCCTTGCAAACCTGAACCACTGACGCCTGATGGCGGAAGGCCCAGGAAGCACTAATCGCCCGAGTGGAGAGCGCCTTAACAGGGAACGGAGGAACCCGACCCTTAATAGAATAAGCCTGTACCACCGTCTGTCTGATCAATCTGGAGATAGTCGCGGCAGACGCAGGCAACCCCTTTCTAGGGCCATCCGTGATCACAAACAGTGAATCCGTCTCACGGAAAGATTCCGTAGTAGTCAAGTACACCCTAATCGCCCGAACCACATCCAAGGAGTGTAACGCAAACTCCCGAGGATGACTGGGCTTAGGACACAGGGAAGGTAGCACAATATCCTCATTTAGATGAAAATCTGAAATCACCTTAGGGAGGAAGGATGGATTCGGACGAAGAACCACCTTATCCCTATGAACCACCAGATATGGGGAACGACAGGACAATGCGGCCAGTTCTGACACCCTGCGTGCAGAAGTGATAGCCACCAGAAAGGCCACCTTCTGGGATAAAGTAAGCAAGGGAATCTCCCTAATATTTTCAAAGGGAGGTTTCTGAAGAACCGACAACACAAAATTAAGATCCCAGGGCGGCAAGGGCGCGCGCACCGGCGGAGCCAGGTGTCGCACCCCCTGGATGAAATTTCGCACCAAGGAATGAGTAGCCAGATGCTTCTGAAAGAAGATTGCTAATGCTGAAACCTGACCCTTGATAGTGCTCAAGGACAGTTTCTGCTCAACCCCCTGTTGCAGAAAAGCCAATATTCGGGCCACCGAGTAAGAACGTGGAGGAAACCCAAGGGATTCACACCACGCGATATAAGACTTCCATGTGCGATGATAGACTTTTCTGGAAGTCGCTTTCCTCGCTTTAATTAGAGTAGGAATAACTGAAGCTGACAACCCCTTGTCCTTCAGCACCTGGGTCTCAACAGCCAGGCCGTTAAAGCCAGCGATCGTAAAGCAGGATGGAAGATCGGTCCCTGAGACAGCAGATCCTCCCTGAGAGGAAGTCGCCAAGGAGCGTCTGCGACCAGCCTGACCAGGTCGGCGTACCAAGCCCGACGAGGCCAGTCCGGAGCCACCAGGATCACTGGAATTCCCTCCACCTCTATCCTGCGAAGAAGTTTCGGCAGCAATTTGAGAGGAGGAAAAGCATACAGTAGTTGATACTGCCCCCACGGAGCGACCAGCGCGTCTGCGGCGTCCGATAGAGGATCGCGGGAGCGGGCTACAAACTTCCGCACCTTCCCGTTGAGTCGAGATACCAACAGATCCACATCCGGGGTGCCCCAATGAAGGCACAGTTGGTGAAATACCTCTGGATGAAGGGACCATTCCCCTTGATCCAGAATCTGACGGCTGAGAAAATCTGCCTGCCAATTCTCCACCCCCGGAATGAATCCTGACTAGGCAGAAAAAAAACTGACATCTTGTAGCAGGGAGAGAGAGGATATACCATCTGGGACTGCCTCTAAGGTGTGGCCATAACGTTTTTCCTGCCTAGTGTCCTACTCATGTAGGGGGCAGTATAACCCTACTGATATTTATCAAAGAGGACTGCGTCTGTCAACGAGTGACAGAGAAATCTAGTTACTCTGAACAGTATTAGATAGGCAAAGTTAGGCTAAATGCATTTACTGTATTATAATTATCTGCTTCTTCAGGAACACATTGGGGCCAATGCTATAGAAAACATTAAAACAGGTACTGTTATAATATGGTACATCTTATAGTGATATGACATAGTAATCTATTGTAGTTAGATACCTTCCGTCTCACCAGGTAGATGAAAAAGATATTCCATTTCACAGCCTGCACAGGGGGTTAGGAGGCAAACAAACCCGTCATAAATGGGAGAACAAACATATCTTAGGGTTCATGACAGACATAAGTGTCATAGGGTAAGCATGCCACCTCCCATGAATACACTAGAGGGCAGGTGCTGAAATGACACACAGCAACTAATAGGAGTCCCTGCCTGGCCTTATGTACTGGAGGTGCACAGACCCAGACCATGTTAGGCCTGAGCATGCGCAAAGTGAGGCAAAAAAAGGCCCACCCACGGATTACCTGCTCAAACATCTAGATAATCAGGAATGGGCACAAGAAGAACCTAGGGACACTCCTACGCAAGGATGCACAAAGTGTCACAGCTTCTGGTGCACAACAGCAGACTGTATAAAAGTAAAGCAAGGGAAATAGAGACACCTAGTGGCCAGAAAGAAACATGCAGTTCTTAAAATTCTAAACACAACTCGTTTGGAATCAATACATCACATCTACTAAATAATTAAATCATGCAAAAGCTTTCACCTCCATATTGGCAGTCAATTTGGATCAATGTATGTACATTACAGTCCAATAAAGAATATCAAGATTTATATAAAAGAATACAGAAATAAACATATCAAAAACAGTAACAGTAAGGTAGCAGTTCAAATTTCTAGAAGTTTGGAGGTAAACTGGAGGAAGCAGATGGGTCCAAAAGCAAGGGCTTTTTGAGTATGGGGGCGATCAATACATGTTTTAGAAGTAAGATGGCAGTAGAAAATAGAAGTGATAGAAGATGGTGGTTAGAGAATGCAGATAGAGAAAGTGGATGACACAGTAGTTGTGAAGGGATTAGGATTAAATTGCAGTTGGTCAGATGGGCATCAGAGAAAAGTTTAGTTACAAGATCAATAGAAGAAAGAATTGAATGTTGTGGCAGAAATGATATGTTAAGTGTGTGTGTGTGGGGGGGGTCTGGACAGAGGTGCTCTTGGCTGAAATTACATTTATCTTGGCTTTTAAATGATTGCCAATGTCTTAGGAAATGAATGCCATAGTTGGGAAAGGGGGGTAGTGTGGATTAAAGTAGAGAGTAAAAGGTAGAAAAAAGTTCATAAGGACTGGGTAAAGGGTGGTAATCAGAATTATTTGGTCTGTTCTGCAGTTTGGGGGGATGCATTATATTTTTAGGAGAGCAGATTTATACAGGATGAAGTGATTTAGTTATACGTCACACTCGCTCATGAAAATAGCTATGTATTTTGATACTTCTGGTGTTGTTTGTTTGCTAAGGCTGTAGCGGTCGGGGTCTAATCCTGTGTTCAGGTAGGATGAGAACAAACTGTTGTAGACAGAAGTGACCAGGTCAGGTCAGGACAGGGGAGAGATTTTATCATAGATGTGGTCAGTAGCAGAATAGAGAATAGAAAGGTTTAAATGTTAAAAATTTCTAAAGATAACCATTTCCTGGATAAAAGGTTAAAGACTGAAGGAGCATGATCAAGATGGGAGAAAAGGGGATGTTTTTATATGATCTTCAAAAGGATACAACTATTCCCCAACCTACCACAGAGATTATCTCAAACTATTTGGCACGGATTTCGTTACCTAAACTTACAGAGGACAAATTGAGCTCAATTTCCCAACCATTTTCAACTCAGGAAATTAGCTCAGTGATCATCAAACTCTCTAATCAGAAATCACCGGGGGAGGACGGGTTTCCCAATGAATTCTATAAAAGTTTTATCTACAGAAGTAGCTCCTCACTTAAAATCAGTATTTGAATTAGCAGCCTCCACTGGTACATTCCCATCGGAAATGTTGAAGGGATTAATTGTTACAATCCCCAAGCAAAAAAAGGATACTGAGGACCCTTCATCTTATAGGCCAATTGCCTTATTAAATGCAGATATTAAAATCTTTGCCAAGCTTTTGGCAAGTAGACTGCAGAAGTTTTTACCCCAGTTGGTACATGCAGACCAGGTGGGATTTGTGCCAGGACGGCAGGCTCCTGATGGCACGAGAAGACTTTTGAATCTGCTGACATGGATGGGATCCTCTCGGACGCCTTCCCTGCTACTTTCTTTGGATGCGGACAAGGCGTTCGACAGGATCCATTGGGGCTATTTGGAGGCAGTGCTGCATAAATTTGGGATTGTGGGTTGGTTGGAAAAAACTATAATGGCTCTTTATTCTAGACCAACAGGAAACGTACTTACATCGGGAATATTATCTAAATCGGTTGGGATAACTAATGGGACTAGGCAGGGATGTCCCCTCTCACCAGTTGTCTTTGCGTTGCTTATGGAGCCTTTTGCTCAGAGTATTAGGAGCAATGCGAAGATAACAGGCTGGAAAGTTGCTGAAGTTGAACATAAGATTAGCTTATTTGCTGATGATGTCATGTTAATCATTACAAATCCAGCGTCATCTTTAATAGAAGTAGAGAAAATGATAAATGATTTTAGTGCAGTATCATATTACAAATGAAACATTACAAAATCACAGATTATGGGTGTTAATGTTCCCACGTCAGTACAGAAATATATAACCGAAAAATTTTCCTTTACATGGTCCTCGTATATTCCATTCCTGGGGATTAATTTAACTTCATCTATTTCCCAACTTTATGATTACAATTATAAACCCTTTCTGGATACTTTGTCACGACAAATTGGAGAACTTAAGGTTCAAGATTTGACTGTAGAGTGGCTATGTTAAAAATGATTATACTTCCCAAACTACTTTATTTGTTTCGTACGTTGGCAATTCCCTTACTACCCCAATATTGTGTCTCTGTTCAAAAGTGCTTCAATCAAACTATATGGAAAGGAAAACCACCCCGATGTGCGTGCCTCATTATGAGGAGACATAGGAGGCATGGAGGGATGGGAGTTCCTTGGGTTTCTGCATATTATAAAGCATCTGTATTAGACCAATTAAAATATTGGTGGACGCCTGTGCAGCACAAATTGTGGCTGGGATTAGAGACGGATGATTGTAATCAAGAAAATCTTAGGGCCACAATGATAGCTGTAATGATTGGAGCTGTTGTGCCCAATATCCAATCTATTACAGTGAAAACTGCCTATACAACATGGGCAGAAGTATTTTGTTCGCTTCTCGAATATTGGGCGACATGTGAACTCCCTACTCCCCTGTCAGTTCTCACGTACTTCATCCCAAATGTTGATATAAAAGTGTGGTTGAGAAAAGGGGTTAAATGCTTGAAAGATCTGTATAATGAAACAGGGATTCATTCTTTTGAATATTTTGTTCACCAGTATAGAATACCACCGTCAGCTTTTTTGCGATATTATCAAATATTTTACTTTCTATGGAAAAATAGCCTTCCTTCATATGTTAAATTACCCATTTATATATACAAGTTGTATCAAGCACCCTTGGCCACTGCCAACGGTATATCAGTTATTTATGATATATTGAACAAGCATAACACCTATTCTAAACCCACTACCGTTCTTAAATCGGAAAAATTACTGACAAAATCTTTCCCGGAAACTAACTGGCTAAAAGCTTTTGCTGCCACATACGCTTCCTCAAAATGTACTAATCAATAGGAATTATATCAAAAGACTTTAAATTTTTGGTATTTGACCCCCACTAAACTTTCCAAATTTTACCCCTTAACTCCAGCATTTTGTTGGAGAGAGTGTGGTGAACAAGGGACGCTATTCCATATAGTTTGGGAGTGTAAATCGATTAGAGCATTTTGGAACAAAATATTCTCTATGATCTCAGAAGTCATGGAAAAAAACATAATTCCAAGTCCTGAGATGGTGATCTTGCACCTAAATATCCATGAGATACCTATAAAGTACCGAGTAGTGGTTTTACATCTTTTTTTAGCGGCAAAACTCTTAATCACAAGAAGATGGAAATCTCAGGAGATACCATCTCCATCTGATATTGTTACATTACTTAATGAGCAATGTGAGATGGAAAAAATTATGGCTACTATAAGTTCGGCAAAGAAAATATTTGCGGTTAGATGGAATCCATGGCTAAACAATCTAAGATGTATGGTGACAATGGATTAGATAAAGGTATGTGTGTTAATGTAAGGATTGCTTAGTAGGAATGAATTTATTGATCTTGAGGTAAAATGCGAACGGGCTATGGGAAATAGGTCTCTCTTCTATTATAAGATCGATGTCTAGTGATGATAGATCGAAAATAATAAGCATATACATATATATATATATATATATATATATATATATATATATATGGATACCCCATTGTTTGACGGTTAAACTGAGTTGGACGGAAGGTTCCCCTTTCCTATTTCTCTCCCTGTCCTTTCCTCCTTTCCTCTTCTCCCTCTCCCCCCCCCCCCTTTATTTTTTTAGGTAAAATGTTATGATCAATAATTTTATTGCAACATTTTATGTTGATATTTTGCTGTTTTGTTTCTTTTGTGTATGTGTATTATTATTATTATTTTTTTTGAAAATTACAATAAAAGAGATATTGAAAGAGAAAAGGGGATGTTGGAGAGGTTACAAGGAGTGCAGAGGTAAGAAAATACAAGATCAAGGGTGTTGCCATCAGAGTAGCAGTCTGTGCCCATTGTGTTAGGTCAAAAGATGAGGTTAAAGTGATACTAAAGTCTTTTTTTCCATTTGTTTCAAAATAACAAACATGTTATACTTACCTGCTCTGTACAGTGGCTTTGCACAGATCAACCTGGATCCTCCTCTCCTCGGGTACCTTGCTGGCCCCTCCCTCCTGTTGAGTGCCCTCACAGCAAGCAGCCTGTTATGGGGGCACCCGAGCCAAGCCACAGCTCCGTGTGACCATTCAGACACAGAGCCACAGTTTGGCTCTGCCCCTTCTCTCTCCTGCATAGGTGTGCGCAGCCTATTGCATTAGGGTGTGCACCCCAAAGTTTAAATACACATGCATGTGTTTGCCTACATGTATATGGCCCCGGTACATTACTCTACCTGCTGGAAAAGTGAAATAGAAGTGTGTGGCACTTCTCTTATAGCAGAGCAGGTCCGAGGGAGATCTTTCCCATCTCCTCACTGGCAAACAGAGCGATAATGCTAATGTGCCCTAGGTGATTAGGGTGTGCCCAGGCACACCCGGCACACCCTGTGCGCACACCTATGCTCTCCTGATTGGCTAACTGGGAGCCAATGATGCTGCTTCGTCTCAGCCAATCAGGAGGGAGAGTCCCGAACAGCCAAGGCACTCATGCAACATCGCTGGATAGAGATGGGCTCAGGTAGGTATTAGGGGGGCTGAGGGGGCTGCTGCAAACAAAAGGTTTTTTATCTTAATGTATGGAATGCATTAAGATGAAAAACTTTCTGACTTTACAACCACTTTAAGTTGAGGGGCTGTGCTGGGGTGTTAATAGACAGGGATGTTAAAGACACCAAGAATGATAGTGAATATTTCAGAGGAAAGCAAATAGGGTATCCCAGCAGAAAAGCCATCAAGGATGTGTGACACCGGTCCTGGTGATGGATAAATCACACCAATCCTCAGGGAAACTGGAAAAAAGAGACACATAATGTGAGCTTCAAACGATGAGAGGGATGTGTGGGAAGAAAAGTGAATTGGGGAAACAGAAATAGACTCCACCTCTGGGTGAATGGACGCAATGTGGGAGGACAGCTGGAGAAGCAGAGTCAGATTCCAGTTACAGCAATTACGTCACATGAATTGATAATAAAAAAGTAATGGACAGAGGTGAGCATTGTACATACAGAGCAGACATTTCAGAGTGTACAAGTGAAGGGGGCACTGGTTCTTGGGACCAAGTGAATAGATAATATAGTTTGTGGATTATGGCTGCTGCCAGTTGATGAGGGTGTGGTTTAATGTTAAATGGCAAGAGGACAGTATGAGGTGAATTATCCCCACACATCAGGTGGAGCAGGAGAATCAGGGGACACATCCAGGCTTGTAACTACCCCAGAAGGCAGATTGTGCTGCAAAGGATTCTGGGAGTGGGTATAAGTTTGGGGGTGGTGCATGACACAATGTCTTTGGCAGGAGCAGAGTCCCGGGAGGGAGAGAATGGCTGTCTCTCCTCCTGTCTGAGGAGGAAGATCTTGGGTTGCTGCCTGAAGATCCAGAGAGTGCTGAGCTAAGCTGAGGGCATCCGGTGTGCCGAGAACCTGTGGAGAGTCAGAGGGGTCCAGTCCCAGGAAAGCCTACACAGGTCGTGAGTACTGAGGATTGCCCCTGGGGGTCTGCCTGAAGTTAGAGGGGACCACTCCGGAAGAGGTTCGGGGATCCAGTGCCAGCTAGTGGTGAAAGGGGTACCTAGGTTGAGGACCCTGAAGTGACAGAGGGGGTACATAGACAGTGGGCCCTGAAGAGCTTAAAGTGTAAAGGGGGCGTCTGCAGTTTGGGCCCTAAAGTGCCAGTGCACAGTGTGATGTGTGCCAGTTGAGAGTTGCAGCAGTACAGGAACTTATATACCCAAAAAGTGCAGCGCTAAAAATCAGGGAAAAATTATAAATGATAATGAAACTCCAAAATCATACAGAAGAAAAGGGTAGTGTCCAAATGAACAAAGTACAGTCCCAACAGCAGGTGCAGAAATATAAATCCACGTGCAAGGTATTCAAAGGAAACTCCTTCCGGTGACACCAAGGATAAGTGTGAGAAAGAGACACCTCTGTGTACAGGTATAGCAAGCAGCTTACCGGAACTCCGTGGCTGCTCAATTTAATGAGACAGCCTCTCCCAGCTAGTAATTAAACCAGTGTAGTCAGCGGATGTCAAACTCAAGTACTTCAGAACTTCTCAGAAAGACAGCCTCTCCCGGCAGGTTGTTATACCAATAGGGTTAATAGATGCCAGGCTTGGCACTCCTCAATTACTCCATCAAACATAAATGCATATGTAGAAAGAAATAGAGGCCCATAGCGTAATCCCGTAAACAATAGGCAATATTTATTAAAAAAACTACAATACGAAGAGACAAAACGGGCATGTAAATGGGCTGGTCATGGATGAAATCGCGGCGTCCCGCAAGTCTCCAAACCAGCATGGAATAGTCAAAACAGCCGGCTCCGTTGGGGGGGCGTGTGGACGTTACGTCTGGAGTCGTACAGGAACTTACCAGGAGCTTTCTCAGCCAGTGCAGTGCTGGAGGGAGCCATTCAGTAACTTTGAGCAATAGCATTGTTACAAGTCAAGCAGTTCTACAGTCCTGGATCTTCTGGACTAAAGTCGAGGATCCAGCACAGTTTTCAGTGATACACAGTGTTCAAGCATCAGGAAGCGTTGGCTAGTGTCAGCTGGCGTCAAGCCAGCGCTAACAGGCATTTTTGCCAGAAAAGTCCCACAATTGTATTTAGTTGAGCCTAAAGGAGTATCCCAGTCATTCCCTTCTCCCATCCCCTTAAATACAATAAAACAACAAAACAAAGATGCCAGAGTTGTCAATGTCTCAGTGCTCACACCCAGGGTCGCAGCTCACAAGGACTGGAGGGGTAACCGGTACCGATGGCAGACCCACATCAGGCCACAGGCCTGGAAAACCTGCTACAGGTTTATTTTTAGTATGTCTGAAGAGGAGTTCTGTTGTTTGTAAGTGCTTTATTGGGTGTGCCTTACTTTAAATTCCTTATGTTTAAGTGTCCTGTACTTAAGCAGAGATGTACGTGAGGCAGAAATGGATTCAGGCAGTGCCTTTCCCCATAAAAACATCTAAACTTATACTGAGAGGGAATGGAGGAGGGTCTCTCAATTATTCAGTTAGGAGTTGCGAAAAGATAAATTTATTGCAGGATAAGCTTTTCTTAAAGAAGAACTTCTTTAAAATAGTCAAAGACTGTTTAGCATCCAGCCACTATTGAGACAATCAACGTTATAAATAAAAATATTTTGTAAATAGTGCAGGAGTCAGGATTATGTAATGCACAAGATTGCAGGGGTCAGTGGCATGTAATGCAAAGAGTTCAAGGGTCATGAGTATGTAATGTACACAGTGGTGCGGTCAGTGCAGGATTTATTGCAGTACATCATGCAGAAGCGTACGGGTCAGAAAAGTGCAAAGTTTTAACCACAAGCAACACGCTACCCCCCACTTTCTCCTCTCTTTACCACAACCCCCTCCCCTACACACACACACCCAAACCATCTTACCTCACCAAAAATTCTCTCTCCCAACACAACCCCCCCCCCCCTCAATTCCCCCTCTCAGCACAAATGCCCCCAATCCCATCTCTTAGCACAACTTCTCCGTCTCTCCAAAATACCCTCTTCCCGGAACAAATTCCCCCTAAATCATTCCTTCTGGTTTAAATCAACTTCCCGCAAAATACCCCCACCCAGTACTAATCCCCCCCCCCCCATGCACACACCCACACTCAAATCCCCTATTCAGCACAAATCCTCATTTCCCAAATCACTCTTTCCAGCAAAAAAAAAAACAAATACCCCTACCCAATCCACCTTTGCAACACATCCATTTAGATTTCAATATGTTTATTCATTTTTGTAAGAGAAAGACACAAAGATGCTTACAGTCAACAAAAGATATATAATAAAGAAGCTGCGCTAAATGAAATTCCAAATGTGAAGTTTTTAGAAAAGGTCCTTATAAAGTCCCATACACCAGTAGATAAGGTGAAAAAATGTGAATAAAGTCCAAAATATATCCAGGGAATGACTCCTCTAAATTAGAATGGGTTATATACTGCTTACCAAAGATAGCAGATATGTTCGCCAGGTAAAGAATGATGATGCTCCAAATTAAGGGCAAATCCTCAAAACACCCCTCAGGACGATATCCAGAGTCGCAGGCGTTACATCAAACTCCACAGGCTCCAATAACGTGCACATAAAAACAATAATTTTCATAGCGTGATACTGTATAAACTTATGCACTAGGAATATACCCCTCGTGTAAATAAATGTAAAGAAGGTGCTAAATAGTACAGGAACTTATATACCCAAAAAGTGCAGCGCTAAAAATCAGGGAAAAATTATAAATGATAATGAAACTCCAAAATCATACAGAAGAAAAGGGTAGTGTCCAAATGAACAAAGTACAGTCCCAACAGCAGGTGCAGAAATATAAATCCACGTGCAAGGTATTCAAAGGAAACTCCTTCCGGTGACACCAAGGATAAGTGTGAGAAAGAGACACCTCTGTGTACAGGTATAGCAAGCAGCTTACCGGAACTCCGTGGCTGCTCAATTTAATGAGACAGCCTCTCCCAGCTAGTAATTAAACCAGTGTAGTCAGCGGATGTCAAACTCAAGTACTTCAGAACTTCTCAGAAAGACAGCCTCTCCCGGCAGGTTGTTATACCAATAGGGTTAATAGATGCCAGGCTTGGCACTCCTCAATTACTCCATCAAACATAAATGCATATGTAGAAAGAAATAGAGGCCCATAGCGTAATCCCGTAAACAATAGGCAATATTTATTAAAAAAACTACAATACGAAGAGACAAAACGGGCATGTAAATGGGCTGGTCATGGATGAAATCGCGGCGTCCCGCAAGTCTCCAAACCAGCATGGAATAGTCAAAACAGCCGGCTCCGTTGGGGGGGCGTGTGGACGTTACGTCTGGAGTCGTACAGGAACTTACCAGGAGCTTTCTCAGCCAGTGCAGTGCTGGAGGGAAAAACAATAATTTTCATAGCGTGATACTGTATAAACTTATGCACTAGGAATATACCCCTCCTGTAAATAAATGTAAAGAAGGTGCTAAATAGTAGAGAACCACCACCGACATCAGAATCTGCTTACCAGAAATAGAATAGTGATAGCATATCGAAAAAAAGGCAGTGTAACATCATAAATTCCATGCAATAAACTCAATCCGTGAGTATAACTATCACCGACATATACTACTGCTTACCAGAAGGGATATTAAAGTATTGCAGATATCAATCAGGACACGAAATACAGCTGATACTGGTGCCCCACTTCTACTCAAGTCACTTTTTGATCGAGCACTTCCACTTCTACTCAAGTCACTTTTTGATCGAGCACTTGTACTTTTACTCAAGTATGGGTTTCGAGTACTTTATACAACTCTGTTGGCGAGACCGGTGCCCACCAGGGGGCGCAAAAATCATTGGCAGTGTTAGTGATTTTTGCGCCCTCCGCTCAGCCTGCGCTCTCTGGCGCCCCCAGGCAGCAGCATGTAGCTCCATCCAGGTCTAAAACATTGAGAGCGGCTGAGTGGCAGACCAGGAGAGTGAGACTGCCTCTCACAGCATCCCCAGCACACCTCCGGTCTTACACACACTGCTGCAGCCTCAGCATTCCTCCGGTTGTACTTTTTCCCCTCTAATAAACGAGCAGCTCCTGCACACTGCGATAGAATGATCCATCCTCGCTTCCATGTCTCTGGTCTCTCACTCGGGTCAGCAAGGCAGGTAGCTGCCTCATCATTTCTCTTTCCCTGCACCGATTCTCCCTCGGTGCCCTACATCAAGCCCTCTGCAAGTTCAGTCCCCTCTCTATCTCTGTCGCCCCCCCCCCCTCCTCTCTCTGTCACCTCTCTCTCTCTGCCCCCCCCCTCCTCTCTCTGTTACCCCTGACAGAGAGAGGAGGGGGTAACAGAGAGAGGTGACAGAGAGAGGAGGGGGTAACAGAGAGAGGGAGGGGGCGCAACAGAGAAAGAGAGGGGGGTAACAGAGAGAGAGAGGGGTGACAGAGAGAGGAGGGGGGGTAACAGAGAGAGAGGGGTGACAGAGAGAGGAGGGGGTAACAGAGAGAGAGAGAGGGTGACAGAGAGAGGAGGGGGGGGGGGTAACAGAGAGAGAGAGGTGACAGAAAGAGGAGGGGGTAACAGAGAGAGAGAGAGAGGGGTGACAGAGAGAGGAGGGGGGCGACGGAGAGAGAGAGAGAGGGGTAACAGAGAGAGAGGGGTAACAGAGAGAGGAGGGGGGGTAACAGAGAGAGGAGGGGGGGTAACAGAGAGAGGAGGGGGGAGACGGAGAGAGAGAGAGAGGGGTAACAGAGAGAGGAGGGGGGGTAACAGAGAGAGGAGGGGGGTAACAGAGAGAGGAGGGGTAACAGAGAGAGGAGGGGGGTAACTGAGAGAGAGAGGTGACAGAGAGAGGAGGGGGGTAACAGAGAGAGGAGGGGTAACAGAGAGAGGAGGGGGGGCAGAGAGAGAGAGGTGACAGAGAGAGGAGGGGGGTGACAGAGAGAGAGAGGGGTGACAGAGAGGAGGGGGGGGGGGTAACAGAGAGAGAGGGGGGGTAACAGAGACAGAGAGGGGTGACAGAGAGGAGGGGGGTAACAGAGACAGAAAGCGGTGACAGAGAGAGGAGGGGGGTAACAGAGAGAGAGAGGGGTGACAGAGAGAGGAGGGGGTAACAGAGAGAGAGAGGGGGCACAACAGAGAAAGAGAGGGGGGTAACAGAGAGAGAGAGGGGTGACAGAGAGAGGAGGGGGGGTAACAGAGAGAGAGGGGTGACAGAGAGAGGAGGGGGTAACAGAGAGAGAGAGAGGGTGACAGAGAGAGGAGGGGGGGTAACAGAGAGAGAGAGGTGACAGAAAGAGGAGGGGGTAACAGAGAGAGAGAGAGAGGGGTGACAGAGAGAGGAGGGGGGCGACGGAGAGAGAGAGAGAGGGGTAACAGAGAGAGAGGGGTAACAGAGAGAGGAGGGGGGGTAACAGAGAGAGGAGGGGGGGTAACAGAGAGAGGAGGGGGGAGACGGAGAGAGAGAGAGAGGGGTAACAGAGAGAGGAGGGGGGGTAACAGAGAGAGGAGGGGGGGTAACAGAGAGAGGAGGGGGGTAACAGAGAGAGGAGGGGTAACAGAGAGAGGAGGGGGGTAACTGAGAGAGAGAGGTGACAGAGAGAGGAGGGGGGTAACAGAGAGAGGAGGGGTAACAGAGAGAGGAGGGGGGGCAGAGAGAGAGAGGTGACAGAGAGAGGAGGGGGGTGACAGAGAGAGAGGGGTGACAGAGAGGAGGGGGGGGGGTAACAGAGAGAGAGGGGGGGTAACAGAGACAGAGAGGGGTGACAGAGAGGAGGGGGGTAACAGAGACAGAAAGCGGTGACAGAGAGAGGAGGGGGGTAACAGAGAGAGAGAGGGGTGACAGAGAGAGGAGGGGGTAACAGAGAGAGAGAGGGGGCACAACAGAGAAAGAGAGGGGGGTAACAGAGAGAGAGAGGGGTGACAGAGAGAGGAGGGGGGGTAACAGAGAGAGAGGGGTGACAGAGAGAGGAGGGGGTAACAGAGAGAGAGAGAGGGTGACAGAGAGAGGAGGGGGGGTAACAGAGAGAGAGAGGTGACAGAAAGAGGAGGGGGTAACAGAGAGAGAGAGAGAGAGAGGGGTGACAGAGAGAGGAGGGGGGCGACGGAGAGAGAGAGAGAGGGGGGTAACAGAGAGAGAGGGGTAACAGAGAGAGGAAGGGGGGGGTAACAGAGAGAGGAGGGGGCGACGGAGAGAGAGAGAGAGGGGTAACAGAGAGAGGAGGGGGGGTAACAGAGAGAGGAGGGGGGTAACAGAGAGAGGAGGGGGGTAACAGAGAGAGGAGGGGTAACAGAGAGAGGAGGGGGGTAACAGAGAGAGAGGTGACAGAGAGAGGAGGGGGGTAACAGAGAGAGGAGGGGTAACAGAGAGAGGAGGGGGGGGCAGAGAGAGAGAGGTGACAGAGAGAGGAGGGGGGGGGGCGACAGAGATAGAGAGGGGACTGAACTTGCAGAGGGCTTGATGTAGGGCAGCTACCTGCCTTGCTGACCCGAGTGAGAGACCAGAGACATGGAAGCAAGGATGGATCATTCTATCGCAGTGTGCAGGAGCTGCTCGTTTATTAGAGGGGAAAAAGTACAACCGGAGGAATGCTGAGGCTGCAGCAGTGTGTGTAAGACCGGAGGTGTGCTGGGGATGCTGTGAGAGGCAGTCTCAGTCTCCTGGTCTGTCACTCAGCCGCTCTCAATGTTTTAGACCTGGATGGAGCCACATGCTGCTGCCTGGGGGCGCCAGAGAGCGCAGGCTGAGCGGAGGGCGCAAAAATCACTAACACTGCCAATGATTTTTGCGCCCCCTGGCGGGCACCGGTCTCGCCCACAGAGTTGTATAAAGTACTCGAAACCCATACTTGAGTAAAAGTACAAGTGCTCGATCAAAAAGTGACTTGAGTAGAAGTGGAAGTGCTCGATCAAAAAGTGACTTGAGTAGAAGTACTAAAGTATTCAACATTTTTTGTACTTAAGTATTGCAAGTAGTTTTTTAAAAAATTTTGCTACTCAAGTACTGAAAGTAAAAGTACCAGTAGTTTTGAAAAAAAAATTGCTACTCAAGTACTGAAAGTAAAAGTACAATTACTGTGTTATGTAGTTATTAAAGAAAGAAGTCAAAAGTTTGAACATCATATTGTTTTTTATTATTTCAAATGCAGCTTTTATTTATACATACAGTAGCATTTATTTTTGTATGCGCTAATAATACACATGTTTTGAGCTTCATGAAACCTGCCATCTACTGTTCTGGCAGTGGTAATTTTTATAATAGTAACGAGTAACTATGCAGCACAAAAAAAAAAAAATATTGGAGTAGAAGTATTGAAATCATCGAAAAAATGTAGTGAAGTAAAAGTGGAAGTAGGAGAAAAAAATTCTACTCCAGGAAAGTACAGATACCGCCTTTCGGTACTTAAGTACAGTAGTGAAGTAGTTCTACTTAGTTACTATACATCTCTGCTCGCCAACCCCTTGGTACGCCCCTGCCCTCGGGTAGAATCAATCCCAATCAGAAAAGAGCATATCCAAGGATATCCCGAATCTGTTATCCCACGAGACTTGTGTTCAATACTGGTTAACCACCTGCTGTTGATTCAATTAGCTTTAGGCCAAGCCCTGGGCCTAAAGCTAATTGAATCAACAGCAGGTGGTTAACCAGTATTGAACACAAGTCTCGTGGGATAACAGATGCGGGATATCCTTGGATATGCTCTTCTCTGATTGGGATTGATTCTACCCGAGGGGCACCAGTATCAGCTGTATTTCGTGTCCTGATTGATATCTGCGATACTTTAATATCCCTTCTGGTAAGCAGTAGAATATGTCGGTGATGGTTATACTCACGGATTGAGTTTATCGCATGGAATTTATGATGTTACACTGCCTTTTTTTCGATATGCTATCACTATTCTATTTCTGGTAAGCAGATTCTGATGTCGGTGGTGGTTCTCTACTATTTAGCACCTTCTTTACATTTATTTACACGAGGGGTATATTCCTAGTGCATAAGTTTATACAGTATCACGGTATGAAAATTATTGTTTTTATGTGCACGTGATTGGAGCCTGTGGAGTTTGATGTAACGCCTGTGACTCTGGATATTGTCCTGAGGGGTGTTTTGAGGATTTGCCCTTAATTTGGAGCATCATCATTCTTTACCTGGCGAACATATCTGCTTTCTTTGGTAAACAGTATATAACCCATTCTATTTTAGAGGAGTCATTCCCTGGATATATTTTGGACTTTATTCACATTTTTTCACCTTATCTACTGGTGTATGGGACTTTATAAGTACCTTTTCTAAAAACTTCACGTTTGGAATTTCATTTAGCGCAGCTTCTTTATTATATACTATTTGGCATGTTTGTCGCATTTAAGTTGCAACTATAAGTTTTTGTTTTTTGGATTTAGCGCGGTTACACTATATTTATCCAGTCAACAAAAGAGGCTTACAATCAACAACCATAGTATAAGGTAACATGGAATAGTGCTAAACAGTCGACATGGCCTGCAAAGGAGCTTAAAGCAGTGGCATACACATCTGAAAAACACATTGTTGGCTTTCTCCGTGGTCTGGAGTGGTACCATCCAGCCAGGGCCCCCACCACACCCCCTCTGGCGCCCCCAGTGGAACACACTGCGCCCCGAGGGGGGAAGCGGCCACCCAGCCTCCAGCCCACTGTACTATAACAAGTATTGGAGGCCTGTACCTCCGGCAATGCTACAAAGGAGCCACTGACGTGTCAAATATATATAATAGTCACAACAGGCACCATCAGAGGGTCCACATTGGCCCTAAGACGACCACATCTTCATAAATCACTTTGTGGTAGAGAAAGGAAGAAGACAAAAAAAAGAGAGAAATTAGAAAAAGAAGAGAATGATGAGGAAATAGAAAAGAAATAGAAAAATGAAAGAGTAAGGAATAGAAGCAGCAGAAGGTTGGTGTCCAGGTCCGCGGAGTAGAGGCCCAGGCGACTCAAGCAAGCCGCCTGATCCCGTTATATGGGGGATTTCCCCCATGTTCACTGGGAGCCCACCAGGTATCTCACCCAGAGGTCCCAAGCCTTCTCAAAGAGGTGCATGTTATCTTGAAGGATGGCCACCATCCTCTCTTTGATCATGATCCAGGTCAGCTTAGCCTTAAGCAGCTCAATCTGTACCACCGGAGATCTCCAGGAACGGGCTATTGATATTTTGGCTGCTCAATAGGTTTACCCAAAAGCGCCTGTAGAGGAGACTTAACCAAGTTAATAAGTGTGAGGGAATATATGAAATTATATATACGGATCCAGAACCATCAGACCTTAGGACAAGTCCACCAGATGTGCAGAACTGTGCCCATTTGGCCACATCCCCTAAAGCAGCTTGGAGAGGCTTCACGAAATGCCGCAGCCAATCTGACCGGGACCATGTACCATCGCAAGAACACTTTATAATTAGCTTCTATCAGAGATGTATTAATCAAAGATTTTGAATTAAGCTGTGAAAACGCATTCCACTCAGTCCTGTCCAATTCCTCACCCAAATCTGCCTCTCAACGTTTCATGTAAGGCAATTTAGTTTTGTCATCGTTCAATATATTGTAGATCATAGATATAAAGCCCGTCTGTTTATCGATCATATTGCATAGATGCTCCATGGGGGTCGAAGTAGTTATATCACAAATACGTTTCATAGAGATCACATAGTGAGAAATCTGGGTGTAGTGGAAATATTCCCTTAGTGGAAGAGAGTGTTTTGCTTGTAATGTAGCTCTAGGGAGCAGACCCTTCCTATCACAAAGGTCCCTTGTTCATCCACTACTCAAATGCAGGAGGACAGAGGCCTGGAGGGAACAACGGATTGCCCAATAAGGGAGCTAATGGAACGTGGGGGGACTTGAATTCCTGTCTTTTTGACAGTCTGTCCCATATTCCCAATGACAGGGACAAAGTGCCGCACAGAACCCCAGGGCGATCCTTGGGCGTAACACATCCCTTTAACCAAAATACCCCCTCCCTGCACAAATCCTTGTCACCCCCAGTTCAATCTATCTCCTAGTAATCCCCCCCCCCCTCTCTCCCTGAACTTACAGACCTCACATACAGTTCGGCTAAATAATGGTGGATAGTCTTCCACTGTTATACAAGCTGTACACGCACTACTTTACATTGTAGCAAAGTGTCATTTCTTCAGTGTTGTCACATGAAAAGATATAAAAAAAAAATATTTACAAAAATGTGAAGGGTGTGCTCACTTTGGTGAGCTAATGTACATGGCAGAGAGAGGAAACATTTACTGGTGCAAAAGCAGCAAAGAAATTATAAATTTAGACGAGAATGACTCTGTCAGTACCTTATGTTCCCCTGGCAGATATAAATATATCTACAGAAATATATCTACAATAATTCAAAAAAACAGATTAAATACTCAAAACCCTCTGGGTCTGCCTTCCAACCAGAGAGGAATCTTCCCTTAGAATTGGTGAAGTATACAGACCCCCAGGACAGACTGAAGGTTATGATAACTTGTTGATTAACAAGATTACTGAAACGGGAGGTTTTTATTTAGGGGCGACTTCAACATACCTGACATTACCTGAATTTCTCAAACTGTTATTACAAGCAGGGACAGGGATCTAATGGAAGCACTGAATGAGGTTTCTCTAAAACAGTTAGTAAAAAATTCCAACCCGAGGTGATCATATTCTGAGAAATGGGGATCGACTGTCTGATGGTGAGGTGGGAGAGAATTTGGGTTGTAGTGATCACCAATTTCTCTTTGGTTTGATATTAAAACAAGAACTGAAAAATCGTATACAAAAACAAAAAAGTTTTAGATTTCCAAAAGGACAAATTTTGCTGAAATGGGGAAATTTCAAAAAAATTGGTTGAAAGGTTGGAGGAAAACGACAGGAGTAAGTATTCAGTGAGCATTTAAAAAGTCTACCACCCTGGAGGTAACTAGATTATTTGTCAGGCAAGTTAGCAAGAATAAATGGAAGGAAAAAAAACAAAACAATATGGTTTACTAAAGAGTGAAGTAGGATAGTAATGGAAAAAAAAAAAATCAGCATAGAGAAGATTTAAGGAAACAGGAGGTGTAACTGACAGAGAAGAGTATAAAAATAGACAAAAGGAGGCCAAACACAAGATAAGTGCTGCTAAAGCACAGACAAAGGAGGAAACTGATAAATCTATTAACAAAGGAGATAAAACCTTTTTTAGGTACATTAGTAATAGAAGGAAAAAATACAATGGGATCACTAAAATGAAAACTTGCCACAACACCTATGTTGAGGGAGACCTGGATGTAGCAGGCCATTTAAACAATTACTTCTGTTCAGTCTTCTCATAAATAAATTGTGCAAACAATAACAAGTTTGGGAATATTTTTGGTAGTACCACTAGTAATGGTGGTTCATTTTAAGGATTGCTGGAGACAGAGGTAGCTTGGTTAGAGCTTAATAAAGCAATGGGCCCTGTCTGATGGTGTTCACCCCAGAGTTCTAAGAGAACTTCGAGGTATAGTTGTTGGACCATTAACAGATCTTTTTTTATTAATCTCTTCTAACAGAGCAGTTCCCCATGAATGAATGACAGCTAATATCTTACCTATCCACAAGAAGGGCAGCAAGGTAGAAGCTGGCAATTACAGGCCATGGAGTCTAACATCAGTTGTAGTCAAGTTATTGGAATTACTCCTGAAACGAAGAATCATTGATCACTTAAAAATGCACAACTTACATTACCCAAAGCTGCATGGCTTAACTGAGGGCAGATCATGTCAGACTAATCGGTTTAAATGTTTTGACTATACAGTATTACCATACCTACCAACTTTTTGAGATGGGAACGAGGGACACCTATTAGCAAAAGTATGTAGGCATAGGACATACCCCCTGCCAGAGCCTCTTAAACACTTCCCTACCACAGTACATCATATGACATTGTGGGCTTTGAGTGGGGATATCTGAATGATGCCTGCAGTTACAGGCATCATTCAGATATAATTTGTTTTAGCCAGAGATTCCCTTCACCATAAGAACAATCATAGTAGCTATTTAGCCGCTTGATTGTACTTACAAGAGGCAACAGGGGACATCCCCCCCCCTCCTGCCGCCCTCCGGTGCTTCTACCGGCTTGCCCATGCTATTGGCAAGTCGGAGAAGGAGTCAGCTGGCAGCGGAAGTTCGCCATAGAGAACACTGAGGACCAGATGGTCCCCGGGAGTCTCTGACTCTCGGAGGCCTGTCCGTGACATTATGACGTCATGCCTGGCCTGTTGTAAATACTGCCGTAATCGCAGCTTTCTAGCCGAGATCATTTTTTTTTTTTATCTTAGGCTTTCCAGCCTGTAGGAGAGATCTGAGGTCTTATTGACCCCAGATCCATCCATAAAGAGGACCTGCCATACACTATTCCTATTACAAGGGATGTTTACATTTCTTGTAATAGCAATTCAAGTGATCAAAAAAACAAAAATTTTAAGGGAAAGTATAAAAATAAAATAAACAACAAAAAAGTTTTTAACTGCCCCATCCCCGGTTTTAGAAACAAATACATTGACAACAGAGTCAGCAAATGAAATGCAGCGGACGCAGCCACTGGAATGACTTGACATAAAAAAATTTGTACATAATAACTGGAATTATTTAGCAGAGAGTAAAGGAACACATCTAAAGACAACTATAGAAAAAAAGAGAAAGGACCGTGCGTATAGACATTAAGGAACTGAAACTGATACAAGGAGGTGTATGTAATCATGTTCAAGACAATTGTGGATGGGTTTGAGAATCGGATGTAACATACGTATACATAGATTCAAGTATCAACAGAGATGACGAATCCACAGGTGAACGTGTTACGTAGTGTGGGTAAGCCTTTTATTTGGTGGTACCATATGAGCCATGGGTTCCAATTTTTAGCAAAGGAGGTGTAGGTGTCGGATCTGAGAGCTAAGAGTTTCTCGTATTGGAAGTTAAGTTTAACTTGAGCAAGTACCTCCGAAGGATTCGGAGAAAGATAGCTTCTCCAATGTCTGGCTATGACCAGTTTCGCAGAGATCAGGATGTGTGAGACTATAGTTTTGAATTCAGGAGGGTAGCCCTCAATACCAATTAGTAACAGTGCTAGAGCTGGGTCAGGTTGGGTTAATATGCCAGTAATGTCAGCTATGATACTGAACAGTTTATTCCAGTAACTGGTGAGATTTTACAGGCCCAAAAGATATGCAAAAGGGTACCCAAGGATCCACAATCTCTCCAGCAAAGTGAGGACTGGGAAGGGTAGAATTTTGACAACTGAGAGGGGATTCTATACCATCTGGCTACCAGTTTTTGAGAGGTTTCCAAGTGGTTAACACAGTGAGAGGACTTATAACTACACCTGAATGCAAGGAACCATTGTTGCAGGGAGAATTCATTCTTCAGGTCAACTAACATGGGGGAAGTTTTGATTAGGCGGTGTTTCTGTTATAAAATGAGAGATATGCCTTTGTTTGAAATGAGGTATTCACTTTGTTTCAGTGAGGTATTTCCACGCAAAGGGGTCGATCGAAATTTTAGGTGGGGGATATTTTTTGAGGAAAGAGGTGATACGGGAGTAGGTGAAGAGGGCCGAAGGGTACGAAAAATATATAGTATTTTTAGTAGGACTATCATTTTAAAGGAGGCGAGTTTTCCCACCCAAGAGAGTTCAAATTTCGCAATACGTGAAAGATCTTGGCGGATATGGTGTAACAATTGTTTCACATTGACGTCCGCTAATTTCGATGTTTGAGGAGCGAGGGTAATCCCAAGGAATGGGATGGATTGATCTGTCCAGGTATAGAGAAAGGAAGATTCTAAGATGGATCTTACAGGGGAGCTAACCCCTAAGTTTAAAATAAAAAATTTACAAAAGTTGATTTTGTAGCAAGCTAGAGTGCGAAAATGGTTGAGGATTTCGTGGGTGAATGGGAGTGAAATGGATGGGTTCATAAGGAGCAGTATTATATCATCAGCAAATAAATTGATGACATTAAATTATTGACGAATCCTGAAACCGGAGATGTGGGGATGTGAGCGGATGGCCTCTGCCAGGGGCTCAATGATCAAATTAAAATTGATGGGGAAAGGGGGCAACCTTGTCGGGTTCGATTACTGATATTGAAGGCTTTAGATAGTAAACCGCCAGTAAACATCTGGGCAGAGGGCTTGGAATATAGTGCAAGAATGGCTGAGAGAATTTGTCCCTGGAAGCCAAATCTACGGAGTGTTTCAGACATGTAGCCCCAGTGGTGGTGGGGCGTTACTTCCGCATGGCACTGTGAGGACGCATCCTGTGTGAGCTCCGCTGGAGGGTCCTGGTAAAGTGCCGTTTGCTACACTCGTACCCCTTTCATTTTACCCACCTGTCATGGGCAAGAGGACACAAAAGGCTCAGCAGCTGGCTCTATCAAGCGCTTTTTAGCCGCTGAACCAGCGGACTTTATGGACGCAGCGGAAATAGGCCGCTCTCCAAATGGCGGTAACTCCGCCCCTCTTCTTCGGCATCCATCCCGCCACAGCTCTCCAGCGTCCACCTGCGGGTCTGATAGAAGGAGCCCCTCTCTCTGGCACCCAGAGGTCACGGCCCTGGTGAGTGGTTTGCCCACTAAACACGAACTAGCCTCTATGCTACATAGCCTGGAACGGGCCATCAAAAGGAGGTCTCCACGGTGCACAGTCACACTGTCTCAGGTCCTCTCCAGGGTTGAAGAAACCAAGCATCTCCTGGATGTACATGCGGCCACCATTAGAGAACTGCAAATAAATCAAAAACGGTCGGCCATAGCTCACAGAATGGCATTATACAAGATAGAAGACCAAGAAAACCACAACCGCCGCAAAATAACATCCACGTGAACAGCCTCCCTGAGGCCACCAGGGATGAAGACCTCCCCGCCACTATCAGGGGCATATTTAATAGTCTTCTGGGCAACCCTTTATATTACCCCCTTTGCTTGGACAGAGTCCATAGAGCGCTGCGCCCGCACAATTTAACTACCGACACGCCACGAGATGTCATCTGCCGTGTGCATTATTATGATGAAAAGGAGCTCATCATGCGCAGAGCGCGGGAAGCCTCTACCTTGGACTTTGATGGGGCCACGCTGGCCTTCTTCCCAGACCTAGCCAAAGAAACTCTCGACCGCCAGAGTGGCATTTCTTATCGTTGGGGTTTTCCCGCATGCCTTATTGCTAACAGGGATGGCCGCTCAGCAACTCTGCGCTTTCCGGAAGATCTGGAAAAATTCTGCATGGATATTAACATCTCACTGCATGAGCTTCCTGGCTGGCAGGAGGATGTCCTGATTCTTGAACCCACTGTGTCACCTCATTGGCATAAAGCGTCCCGAAAAAAACGCTCCTCCGCCACGGGCTCTACTCCAAAATCTGGTTGAACCTTCAAAAATGCATAGCAATCGCTGTTCAGGGCATGTTGTTCTCATGTTTATTACTTGCCTATGTTTTTGGTGCTCTTGTTCTTTCCCTCCTTAGGTCTCTCCCAGGACTGCCTCTCTCACACTCCAGACCCACGTCTGGCTTGCTGCATTAACTCAGTGTCATCTTCCAGAGAGACTGGGACTCATTTGCTCTCAAAGTTCTGTTCAATATCACTATGGGTATCGTATTGCCTGTCTGTTCATGATGTTATCTACCTAACTGTTTTTTGCACTATGTTTCCCCAATAGGGGTATGTGTTTTGTGTTTTTTAGTTCTGCTTTGCCTCCGGCGGGGCTCACGGCTCACTGCCTCTTCCCATCTCTCATTTTTTCTCCATGTGCTGGTTGGGATGTGTGCTACCCCCTGAGGGAATGCTCTGTCCCATGGGTTGGCCGCCGCCTTCCTCCCTGGGGGGCGGGGCGGCTGGTGCCCGGTGCTCGGGTAGACCCGCCATGTTGAAGCCTTCCCCCCGTGGGCCCCTATTGGGCTCCAGGGGCGATGGCATTTGATATCTTGTTTCTATCCACCTCTTGCTTTCCTTCTTCTTCCTTTCCCTCCTGCTCTTCCTTCACCCATCTTCTCTCTAGTCTCCTCTCTCACCTTTTTCTGCTGGAACCTGGCTGCTCACTGTTATTGTACGATGCATTTGTTATCACCAAGTGGTAATCCATGGCAACCCTTAACATGGTGTCCCTGAATGTCAGGGACTTGCTCACTCCTATTAAACGTCACTCTCTTTACAGGGAGCTGAAACGCCTGAAGGGGGATGTACTCTTCCTGCAGGAGACATACCTCACACATTTTACTAATACAAGAATCTCTTCCCCTTAGTATCCCGTTTGGTACTATAGCTTGTTCGATGTGCGTAAAGCCAAAGAGGTCGCCATTGGTTTCCACAAACATACTCTTTTTCAACTTGACTCCATGGAAGCTGACCCTAATGGTAGATATTTGTTTCTGAAGGGGACCCTGGGTAACGATATCTGCACCTTAGCCACACTTTATACCCCTAACAGTGCCCAAGCTTCTTTTATATCTTCTACCCTGGATAAATGATCCCATTTTGCTCAAGGCATTGTTCTCCTCGCTGGTGATTTCAATTCCCTGTTGGAACCCTCACTAGACACGTCTAAGGGATCATACTCTATCTCTCACAGACGCTTAGCTCATATTAGGAAGAAGCTCCACGATGCAAAACTTATCAATACCTGGCGTGTCTTATCCCGCCAATAAAGATTTCACCCACTTTTCCTCACTTCACCACACCTACGCTAGGATTGACTAACTTTTCATTGACTACCACCATCTGCATTCATTAAAAACCGCTTCTATTGCCCACACCGTTATCTCAGACCATGCCCCGACGTGTGCTACCATACTCTCACCTTCCCTTCTCTCCAGGCAGTCAAACTGGAAGCTCAATGACTCCCTTCTGACAGCGTTACCTGACAAACATAGTATAGAAGAGGACTTGCGTCTCTTTTTCTCTGGAAATGTATCAGCTGACATCAATCCCAGGGTTTTGTGGGAATCCCACAAGGCCCATATCAGAGGCAGACTCATAGAATTAGGCTCCCAGCGGAAAAAGGAACGGCTAACCTGCCAATCCTACTTGCTGCGTGACATCCAAGCTCTGGAATGCTCTCACAAGCTCTTCTCCTCTGACTCCCTTTTGCTGCAGTTAACTCAGAAGCATGAAGCCCTTAAACAGCTGTACCACACAGGTCATAAAAATAAGCTTCGTATGCTGTCTCAACGCTGGTACGAATGGGGAGACAAACCGAGCAGGCTTTTGGCGAGATCGCTCCAGCAAAAGAAATCTTCCACATACATAGACAAGATCAAAGACTATACATCTGCCCTAGTTCATGACACGAAATCCATAAATAGTGCCTTCCGCTCTTATTATCAGGACTTATATAACGTTGGTTTCCAAGCGGCAGACATCACTGGCAGACAGGTGACAATTAGAGAATAATTGCGGAATGTTAATTTACCCCAAATCCCCCAGGAGTCCCTTTTGGAATTGGAGCAACCCCTCACGACTCAGGAACTGTCCTCTGCCCTACTGTCTATGGCCTCAGGTAAAGCTCCTGGACCTGATGGCTTCACAACCGCCTATTACCGCGCCTTTCAAGACACGCTTATCCCCCACCTGACAGCGTACGCTAACTCCTTACATGATGGCAAACCCATCAGACCGGAGACACTCCATGCCCATATTACCGTACCTCCCAAGCCGGGAAGGACCCCACGGTCTGCGGAAGATTCCGTTTGATTTCTCTGTTAAACATTGATGCTATGTAAGATCCTGGTACTTTCAGTACCTTTCTAGCCTCTTACTTCCGCATTGCGTTCCACCATTCAGGTAGGTAGAACGCATATAGCTGCATGTCTCTTTAACATCTGATGACGTCATCACTAGGCGCCGCTCTGAGCGGCTATTTCAACCAACGCTGTGCACTCACAAGGTGTTCGTGCAACTGCTCGTTATACATCCCTGTCTGACGCTGCCGAATCCTCCAGCTATCTTCCTATACCTGGATTGACCGGAGCCTCGCTACCTGATCCTTTACCTCGCTACCTGATCCTTTACCTCGCTTACCAGCTAGTGATAAGTACCCCGCAGGGGATCCCTTCCTATCAAGTCACATGCTATCTATTCTTGCATATTAAGAACTGTTGCTAAACTCTAGGATATATGCACTACAATATCTATCACCTGCATCGTTGCCTAGATTGCTAGCTCTTGAGCCTACTACCACCTGTAACTTATATCCTTGCATTAACTTAGCATCTCCTGTACACTTCATCTGCTATCCCCTACCACCTGTTACTTGTACATGATTGCTAACCCTCCTGCATACTATCTATCACCATCTGCTATCGCTCCTGCAACATTACTACCTGAGTGCCTATCATTAACTGCTATCACTACTCAAGCCTATTCCTTCAGTATATCACCTCAATACTATTGCATAGATATCTATCACTCCAGCAACATCTTATCTGAGTGTTTGTGTATGTGCATACTGAAGCGGGCTGAGCCACTATGATGAGTCAGGAGAGTTGGATAAGGTGATTCAACACATCTCTACAAGATATGAAGGAGGAAGGAAGTGATTGGCGCTGCTTGGTGGGGTGTTTTTGGGAATATATTTGTTGGTTACTATGCTTCTAGTGAGGTTTTATATGGAAGTCTGTATAATAAATTAGAATCTGTGTGTAATCCACTAAAATCTGATATCAAATGACAAAACCTATATAAAATCAGAACAGGTCTCTGTGTAATTTCTAAAACATAAAAACCTTATATAAATTACATCAGCAAATAAATCTCATACGTGCAAATTGTGCAAAAAGTGGTGCCAAAGTGAATGCAAAAAGTGAGGTGATAAAAAATTAAATAATGATCAAATGTTGTCCAGTAATAAATATATAACCATAAAATGACAATTGGTAAGTATGCTCCAAAAAGTACCAATAAATATAAGTGAAAAAATTAATAATGCATGTGTAACCATAAAATGACAATAGGTAAGTATGCTCTTATACGTGCCAATAAATATAAGTGATAAGAATATATAAAAAAAATGTCTGCCAATAAATAAATAAGTGCAAAGGTGCAAGAGTGAACGGATTCCTCAGTATATATATCAGTGCAAAACTGGCAGAAAAAGATGATAATGAAAATATATAGAAAAAGTGTCCGTTTAAATAATCCAGCAAATGGATCCAGACCAATGTGCAGTCTCAGTGACTTAAAAATCCAAAAAAAGAGTCCTAGATAGGTGAAGTCCGTATATGGTGGTTGAAGTGCTCTTTTCTCTATGCCCAAAGTAGGGTGGGTGGGCAGAAGGAAAAAGTGTTCCCCTGAGCCTGGGGTCCTGCGCTTACCAGATTCCCTTACCCCTACAGGGGTAAACAGCGGGTCGATTTTTAGGGGATCGCTCCCACACACTGGCAATCAGGATCTCCCACGCCCTCGGTTTCACTCCTTAGTAGTAGTACAGATGTCAGCTCAATAGGTATATAAGAAATCCAGTACAGTGCCCGGGTATGTAGAAGAAAAGGGAAGGAGCCTCCAATAGTGTAAAATTGTTTCTTAAAACAGTTTTATTGTAATAAAAGACATGTACTCACAATATAAAAAACTCAAGAGTATGCCCGTCTGGCATAGGAGCCGCAACCTCCTCTCTTGCGGTGCACGTCTGAAGATAGCGTGCGTTCCGACCGCCGGATGTGCGTTCCAAGCCTCGGGTTCGGTAGACGGAAATGACGTGGTCACGCTCTCGACCGGTTTCGTCTCACTGACGTCATCCCTTCTCCAGAAGTGAGGAGGTTGCGGCTCCTATGCCAGACGGGCATACTCTTGAGTTTTTTATATTGTGAGTACATGTCTTTTATTACAATAAAACTGTTTTAAGAAACAATTTTACACTATTGGAGGCTCCTTCCCTTTTCTTCTACATACCCGGGCACTGTACTGGATTTCTTATATACCTATTGAGCTGACATCTGTACTACTACTAAGGAGTGAAACCGAGGGCGTGGGAGATCCTGATTGCCAGTGTGTGGGAGCGATCCCCTAAAAATCGACCCGCTGTTTACCCCTGTAGGGGTAAGGGAATCTGGTAAGCGCAGGACCCCAGGCTCAGGGGAACACTTTTTCCTTCTGCCCACCCACCCTACTTTGGGCATAGAGAAAAGAGCACTTCAACCACCATATACGGACTTCTAGGGTTGAGCGAACACCTAGATGTCCGTGTTCGACGGGTTCGGCCGAACTTTAAAAAAAAGTCCGGGTCCGTGTCCCGGACTTTTACCGAACTTTTCCCGGACACCGAACCCCATTGAAGTCAATGGGGACCCGAACTTTAAGGCACTAAAATGGCTCTAAAACACCAAAGGAAAGGGCTAGAGTGCTGCAAATGGCAGCAAAACGTAATTAAGAGCATGGCAAGTGCTCTGCAAACAAATGTGGATAGGGAAATAACTTAAAACAACAAAAAAAAACAGAAAAATAAAACAATGTTCTTCTTCATCTCTGAAGGACGAGGCCCATATGGAGTAGGAGGGAGGTTGAGGTGGTGGTGGATGTGGCGGTGACTAGACATATGCCGGTTTTCGGTAATTCGATATATCGCGGTATTGCATAGCCACGGTATTGTTATTGTGGCATTTTTAAAATACCGAGTTTCTCTGTCAAGTCTGCCTGACTTGTGAATTGATACATTTCAGTGAGCTGGATGACTCATTCACTCACTCAGCTAACACCTTTCAGCATTAAGTCTCCTAACTATAAACAAAAATGATTACATTTGTATCTTTTCCTTCCCTCTGCCAGGGAGAAAGGAAGTTTAACCTCTTAAAGACTGGATCTTTTTCTGACACTTGCTGCTTGCAAGTTAAAATCAGTTTTTTTTTTGCTAGAAAAGTACTTAGAACCCCCAAACATTTTATATATTTTTTTAGCAGAGACCCTACAGAATAAAATGGCGATTGTTGTAATATTTTATGTCACACTGTATTTGCGCAGCAGTCTTTCAAACGCAATGATTAGACTTTAATGAATAAAAAAAAAAAAAAAAACGTAACAGTAAAGTTATCCCAATTTTTTTTTTTTTTGTTACACAGAGAATCGTGAGAGAATCGTGATCTTTATTCCAAGCTAAAAAATCGTGATTCTCATTTTGGCCAGAATCGTGCAGCTCTAATAAATATATATATACACACACACACGCCTAGCAGCCCACATTACATTATTATATAGCCATCAAGCAGTGTCTGGCCTACCTGGTGATGACTGGTCCTGGCGCTCTGATCCGATGGCCTGGTCTTTAAAGGGGCAAATCCTTGCGATCCAGAAGTGGTTAAACCTGCAGGAGGACCGGTGTTTTTATCTATTAATGACTTTACTATTGCTTTAGGCCTGGTTCACATGTATGCGGGTTGGTGGTTCACATGTATGCGGGTTGGCGGTTCACATGTATGCGGGTTGGCGGCCCACATTTGCACAGGCATAGCAGCCCATTGATTTGAACGGGCTGCTATGCCCTCATTTTCCGCAGAAAAAAGGTGCATGCAGCATTTTTTTTAAATTCAGTGGCCTTGAAATCCATCCTGCTTTTGCACCATGCGACTAACCTGCAGTTCCTGCTCTGGCAAGCTTTCTGCATTTTTTGTATACGTGGGCACGGCATTTAAAAATAAACAGTTTGCGTGTGCAGCAACGGCAGGTAAGTCGCATGGTGCAAAAGAAGGATGGATTTCATGGCCACTGCATTTTTTTAAATTCTGCATGCACCTTTTTTCAGCTGAAAACGCAGGCATAGCAGCTCAAGCCCATTCACATCAATGGGCTGCTATGCCTGTGCAAATGTGGGCCCCCAACCCGCATACATGTGAACCAGGCCTAAAGCAATAGTAAAGTCATTAATAGATAAAAACACCGGTCCTCCTGCAGGTTTAACCAATTAATGACTTTACTATTGCTTTAGGCCTGGTTCACATGTATGCGGGTTGGGGGCCCACATTTGCACAGGCATAGCAGCCCATTGATGTGAATGGGCTTGAGCTGCTATGCCTGCGTTTTCAGCTGAAAAAAGGTGCATGCAGAATTTAAAAAAATGCAGTGGCCATGAAATCCATCCTTCTTTTGCACCATGCGACTTACCTGCCGTTGCTGCACACGCAAACTGTTTATTTTTAAATGCCGTGCCCACGTATACAAAAAATGCAGAAAGCTTGCCAGAGCAGGAACTGCAGGTTAGTCGCATGGTGCAAAAGCAGGATGGATTTCAAGGCCACTGAATTTTAAAAAAATGCTGCATGCACCTTTTTTCTGCGGAAAATGAGGGCATAGCAGCCCATTCAAATCAATGGGCTGCTATGCCTGTGCAAATGTGAACCACCAACCCGCATACATGTGAACCAGGCCTAAAGCAATAGTAAAGTAATTTATAAACAACACCTCCTTCAGGTTTAACCACTTCTTGACCACAAGGATTTGCCCTCTTAATGACCAGGCCATCGGATCGGAGCCGAGCGCCAGAACCAGTTATCACCAGTTAGGCCAGACACTGCTTGATGACCTATTTTAGGCCTGGTTCACAGAGTCTGTACTGACTGACTATATAATAATGTGCATAAGTGAACCAAAGCCCCTAAATTCAGCAATGAAATTGAAGTGAGGTGGAAATTTAATAATTTAAATTTAATAATAGAATACCGTGATAATACCGTATACCATGGCAAAACCTTAATCAATTAATCGCAGCATGAAAATCTGATACCGTCACAAGCCTAGCGGTGACATAGGCGTGCGCACAGGGTGTGCTGGGTGTGCCTGGGCACACCCTAATCACCTAGGGCACATAGCATTGCCAGTGAGGAGATGGGAAAGATCTCCCTGGGACCTGCTCTGCTCTATTTCTCCTTGCCTACAGGTACATGGCCCCGATACATTACTCTCCCTGCTGGCAAACACATGCATGTGTATTTCAACTTTGGGGTGCACACCTTAATGCAATAGGCTGCGCACACCTATGGGCGGTGTAGGTGGAAGCGGCGGTGGAGGAGGACCAGGGCCGGATTAACAGCATCATGGGCTTGGTGCTGAGGATTTTGAAGGGCCTTAAGGGCCGTGCCTTGCCATGCACCCAGAGGAGGAAGGGTGCAGCCATGCATGCCTAATTCAACATGGGATGCTGTCTGTGAAGCCCATAAACACATCCATGCATCGCCAACTGTCCCTCCTTGTCCGGCCTTCACGCTGTGTGGGGAGGTTCTGAGGGTGCTGCCTGGGGAAGCGAGCATAGAAGCCAGACTTCTGTGTTTACAAGTGACAGAAGAGCGGTAACAGTGAATATGGCCAACCCGGGGCCTATATAAAAGGTAGGGGCCTGGAGCTGCAGCTCCAATAGCCCCTACATTAATCTGGCCCTGAGGAGGAGGACGAGGTAGCCAACACTGCTTCTTTTCAAAAATTTTAAATGAGGGTACACCCCAAAAGAGTGAGAAAGAGCAAAAATGGAACAATGGGTGGGTAAGGTCGGTATCCATTGCTATTCTGCATAAGGTACGGAAAAGTCCCGTGGGATCCATGCCTGGTTCATTTTAATGAACGTGAGCTTGTCCACATTGTCTCTGGACAGGCGGCTGCGCTTGTCTGTTATAACGCCCCCAGCCGTGCTAAATACCCGTTCAGATAATACACTGGCTGCAGGGCACGCCAGCACCTCCAAGGCGTAAAGGGCAAGCTCAAGCCATGTGCCCAATTTGGAGACCCAGAAGTTGAAGGGGGCAGACCCGTCATTCACTACATGTAGGCGTGTGCACACATACTGCTCCACCATGTTGGTAAAATGCTGCCTCCTGCTAAGACGTTCCATCTGAGCTGCTGGTGCTGCTGTTTGTTGTGGCGTGCTGACAAAGCTTTTCCACATTTCGGCCATGCTAACCCTGCCTTCTGAGGTGCTGGCGGTGCCCTGGTTGCGTTGGCGACCTCCTCCTCCTCCTCCTCTGCCTTGTGCTTCCACTGTGGCCCCGCTGTCAGATGGGAATGCCAGCAGCATGGCGTCTACCAGCGTGCGCTTGTACTCGCGCATCTTGCGATCGCGCTCCAGTGAGTGAATTAAGGACGGTACGTTGTCCTTGTAACGGGGATCCAGCAGCGTGGCCACCCAGTAATCAGCACAAGTTAGAATGTGGGCAACTCGGCGGTCGTTGTGGAGACACTGCAGCATGTAATCGCTCATGTGTGCCAGGCTGCCCAGAGGCAACGAAAGGCTGTCCTCTGTGGGAGGTGTATCGTCCGTGTCCTCTGTATCCCCCCAGCCACGCACCAGTGATGGCCATGAGCTGGCCTGGGTGCCACCCTGCTGTGAACATGGTTCCATCTCCTCCTCCAGCTCCTCCTCCTCCTCATCCTCCTCATCCTCCAGAACTGTGCCCCTGCTGGACAATTGCGTCCCTGGCGTTTGCGTGTGCAGGAACCCACCCTCGGAGCCCCTTGCGAATGACTGCCCTGAAAGCCTTGGAAATGTTACCTCTTCATCCTCCTCCTCCTCCTCATCCTGTGCCACATCCTCTTCCATCATCGCCCGAATTGTTTTTTCAAGGAGGCATAGAAGTGGGATAGTTAAGCTGAGAACGGCGTCATTGCCACTGGCCATGTTGGTGGAGTACTCAAAACAGCGCAACAAGGCACACAGGTCTCGCATGGAGGCCCAGTTAAATTAAATAGCGGAATAGAAAATATGATCCAAAAAAAGTGTATGTATATCACACGTACACAACCACACTGGGCCCCAATTACTATTGTTTGTACCCCTAAAAGGCTAGATGAGGAGTAGGGGGAGTATGGAACAGGCAGCACCCTCAAACCTTCAGAAGTATGAGATGAACCCCAACAACTTGGAAAGGTGGATCTCTCTCACACGTACCGACACAGACTATCCCGCAATTCAATTGATCCTCAAAGGTTTTTATTGAATAGCGGAATAGGAAATATGATCAAAAAAAGTGTATGTATCTCGCACGAACACAACCACACTAGGCCCCAATTACTATTGTTTGTACCCCTAAAAGGCTAGATGAGGAGTAGGGGGGGTATGGAACAGGCAGCACCCTCAAACCTTCAGAAGTATGAGATGAACCCCAACAACTTGGAAAGGTGGATCTCTCTCACACGTACCGACACAGACTATCCCCCAATTTAACTGATCCCCAAAGGTTTTTGATTAAATAGCGGAATAGAAAATATGATCCAAAAAAAGTGTATGTATATCACACGTACACAACCACACTAGGCCCCAATTACTATTGTTTGTACCCCTAAAAGGCTAGATGAGGAGTAGGGGGGGTATGGAACAGGCAGCACCCTCAAACCTTCAGAAGTATGAGATGAACCCCAACAACTTGGAAAGGTGGATCTCTCTCACACGTACCAACACAGACTATCCCCCAATTTAACTGATCCCCAAAGGTTTTTGATTAAATAGCGGAATAGAAAATATGATCCAAAAAAAGTGTATGTATATCACACGTACACAACCACACTAGGCCCCAATTACTATTGTTTGTACCCCTAAAAGGCTAGGAGTAGGGGGAGTATGGAACAGGCAGCACCCTCAAACCTTCAGAAGTATGAGATGAACCCCAACAACTTGGAAAGGTGGATCTCTCTCACACGTACCAACACAGACTATCCCCCAATTTAACTGATCCCCAAAGGTTTTTGATTAAATAGCGGAATAGAAAATATGATCCCAAAAAAGTGTATGTATATCACACGTACACAACCACACTAGGCCCCAATTACTATTGTTTGTACCCCTAAAAGGCTAGGAGTAGGGGGAGTATGGAACAGGCAGCACCCTCAAACCTTCAGAAGTATGAGATGAACCCCAACAACTTGGAAAGGTGGATCTCTCTCACACGTACCAACACAGACTATCCCCCAATTTAACTGATCCCCAAAGGTTTTTGATTAAATAGCGGAATAGAAAATATGATCCCAAAAAAGTGTATGTATATCACACGTACACAACCACACTAGGCCCCAATTACTATTGTTTGTACCCCTAAAAGGCTAGATGAGGAGTAGGGGGAGTATGGAACAGGCAGCACCCTCAAACCTTCAGAAGTATGAGATGAACCCCAACAACTTGGAAAGGTGGATCTCTCTCACACGTACCAACACAGACTATCCCCCAATTTAACTGATCCCCAAAGGTTTTTGATTAAATAGCGGAATAGAAAATATGATCCCAAAAAAGTGTATGTATATCACACGTACACAACCACACTAGGCCCCAATTACTATTGTTTGTACCCCTAAAAGGCTAGGAGTAGGGGGAGTATGGAACAGGCAGCACCCTCAAACCTTCAGAAGTATGAGATGAACCCCAACAACTTGGAAAGGTGGATCTCTCTCACACGTACCAACACAGACTATCCCCCAATTTAACTGATCCCCAAAGGTTTTTGATTAAATAGCGGAATAGAAAATATGATCCCAAAAAAGTGTATGTATATCACACGTACACAACCACACTAGGCCCCAATTACTATTGTTTGTACCCCTAAAAGGCTAGGAGTAGGGGGAGTATGGAACAGGCAGCACCCTCAAACCTTCAGAAGTATGAGATGAACCCCAACAACTTGGAAAGGTGGATCTCTCTCACACGTACCAACACAGACTATCCCCCAATTTAACTGATCCCCAAAGGTTTTTGATTAAATAGCGGAATAGAAAATATGATCCCAAAAAAGTGTATGTATATCACACGTACACAACCACACTAGGCCCCAATTACTATTGTTTGTACCCCTAAAAGGCTAGATGAGGAGTAGGGGGAGTATGGAACAGGCAGCACCCTCAAACCTTCAGAAGTATGAGATGAACCCCAACAACTTGGAAAGGTGGATCTCTCTCACACGTACCAACACAGACTATCCCCCAATTTAACTGATCCCCAAAGGTTTTTGATTAAATAGCGGAATAGAAAATATGATCCCAAAAAAGTGTATGTATATCACACGTACACAACCACACTAGGCCCCAATTACTATTGTTTGTACCCCTAAAAGGCTAGGAGTAGGGGGAGTATGGAACAGGCAGCACCCTCAAACCTTCAGAAGTATGAGATGAACCCCAACAACTTGGAAAGGTGGATCTCTCTCACACGTACCAACACAGACTATCCCCCAATTTAACTGATCCCCAAAGGTTTTTGATTAAATAGCGGAATAGAAAATATGATCCCAAAAAAGTGTATGTATATCACACGTACACAACCACACTAGGCCCCAATTACTATTGTTTGTACCCCTAAAAGGCTAGGAGTAGGGGGAGTATGGAACAGGCAGCACCCTCAAACCTTCAGAAGTATGAGATGAACCCCAACAACTTGGAAAGGTGGATCTCTCTCACACGTACCAACACAGACTATCCCCCAATTTAACTGATCCCCAAAGGTTTTTGATTAAATAGCGGAATAGAAAATATGATCCCAAAAAAGTGTATGTATATCACACGTACACAACCACACTAGGCCCCAATTACTATTGTTTGTACCCCTAAAAGGCTAGGAGTAGGGGGGAGTATGGAACAGGCAGCACCCTCAAACCTTCAGAAGTATGAGATGAACCCCAACAACTTGGAAAGGTGGATCTCTCTCACACGTACCAACACAGACTATCCCCCAATTTAACTGATCCCCAAAGGTTTTTGATTAAATAGCGGAATAGAAAATATGATCCCAAAAAAGTGTATGTATATCACACGTACACAACCACACTAGGCCCCAATTACTATTGTTTGTACCCCTAAAAGGCTAGGAGTAGGGGGAGTATGGAACAGGCAGCACCCTCAAACCTTCAGAAGTATGAGATGAACCCCAACAACTTGGAAAGGTGGATCTCTCTCACACGTACCAACACAGACTATCCCCCAATTTAACTGATCCCCAAAGGTTTTTGATTAAATAGCGGAATAGAAAATATGATCCCAAAAAAGTGTATGTATATCACACGTACACAACCACACTAGGCCCCAATTACTATTGTTTGTACCCCTAAAAGGCTAGGAGTAGGGGGAGTATGGAACAGGCAGCACCCTCAAACCTTCAGAAGTATGAGATGAACCCCAACAACTTGGAAAGGTGGATCTCTCTCACACGTACCAACACAGACTATCCCCCAATTTAACTGATCCCCAAAGGTTTTTGATTAAATAGCGGAATAGAAAATATGATCCCAAAAAAGTGTATGTATATCACACGTACACAACCACACTAGGCCCCAATTACTATTGTTTGTACCCCTAAAAGGCTAGATGAGGAGTAGGGGGAGTATGGAACAGGCAGCACCCTCAAACCTTCAGAAGTATGAGATTGTGTTCACTGTACCCCACAAAGATTGAGTTCACTGCACCCCACAATGATTGTGTTCACTGCACCCCACAAAGATTGTGTTCACTGCACCTCACAAAGATTGTGTTCACTGTACCCCCCAAAGATTGTGTTCACTGCACCCCACAAAGATTCTGTTCACTGTACCCCACAAAGATTGTGTTCACTGCACCCCAAAAAGATTGTGTTCACTGCACCCCAAAAAGGATGTTGTTCACTGCACCCCAAAAAGGATGTTGTTCACTCCACCCCAAAAAGATTGTGTTCACTGCACCCCACAAAGATTGTGTTCACTGCACCCCAAAAAGATTGTGTTCACTGCACCCCAAAAATGATTTTGTTCACTGCACCCCAAAAAGGATTTTGTTCACTGCACCCCAAAAAGGATGTTGTTCACTCCACCCCAAAAAGATTGTGTTCACTGCACCCCAAAAAGATTGTGTTCACTGCACCCCACAAAGGATTTTGTTCACTGCACCCCAAAAAGATTGTGTTCACTGCACCCCAAAAAGGATGTTGTTCACTGCACCCCAAAAAGGATTTTGTTCACTGCACCCCAAAAAGATTGTGTTCACTGCACCCCACAAAGGATTTTGTTCACTGCACCCCACAAAGATTGTGTTCACTGCACACCAAAAAGGATTGTGTTCACTGCACCCCAAAAAGATTTTGTTCACTGCACCCCAAAAAGATTGTGTTCACTGCAGCCCAAAAAGATTGTGTTCACTGCAGCCCAAAAAGATTGTGTTCACTGCAGCCCAAAAAGATTGTGTTCACTGCAGCCCAAAAAGATTGTGTTCACTGCAGCTCACACACAGAAAAATGGATGTGGATCACTGACACCTGCCTATCTCCAATCCCACACCACACAGCAATATCGATTGTAGTTTGTAGAACACAGTTTCCCTAAAATTCAGCAGACTCTGTCCCTAACAGGATTGAGAAGAGATCGTAGATCAGGATTGAGTGCAGACCCCACCCCCCACACAGCAATATCGATTGTAGTTTGTAGAAGACACTGACCCTATAATTCAGCAGACTCTATCCCTAAAATGCCTACAACTCGCCCTGCCTAAACACTCCGACCTGTCCCTCAATTCTATCCGGACACAAATGGTTTTTTCCTGCCTATCTTTCCCTAATCAGCAGCCAGCACGTTGATGTGTGCTCTGTCCCTGAATCTAAGCAGCATAATGACGCCGCTGCGGCTGCCTCGAACTTATAAAGACTTGGTCACATGCTTCAGACGGCCAATCACAGCTACTGAGACATTTGCAGGCATGGCTGGGATGGCTTAAGGCACACCAGTTAAACGATTGTTGATTGGCTGTTGAAAGCCCGCCATGAAAAGAGCGCCAAAGCATGCAAAACCCGGAAATAAAACGACCGAACACGGATTTTTACCCGAACATACAGTAAAGTGTCCGTGTCCGTGTTCGGGTACAAAAAATCCAATTATTCGGTACGAACACGAATAATACAGTCCGTGTTCGCTCAACACTACGGACTTCACCTATCTAGGACTCTTTTTTTGGATTTTTAAGTCACTGAGACTGCACATTGGTCTGGATCCATTTGCTGGATTATTTAAACGGACACTTTTTCTATATATTTTCATTATCATCTTTTTCTGCCAGTTTTGCACTGATATATATACTGAGGAATCCGTTCACTCTTGCACCTTTGCACTTATTTATTTATTGGCAGACATTTTTTTTATATATTCTTATCACTTATATTTATTGGCACGTATAAGAGCATACTTACCTATTGTCATTTTATGGTTACACATGCATTATTAATTTTTTCACTTATATTTATTGGTACTTTTTGGAGCATACTTACCAATTGTCATTTTATGGTTATATATTTATTACTGGACAACATTTGATCATTATTTAATTTTTTATCACCTCACTTTTTGCATTCACTTTGGCACCACTTTTTGCACAATTTGCACGTATGAGATTTATTTGCTGATGTAATTTATATAAGGTTTTTATGTTTTAGAAATTACACAGAGACCTGTTCTGATTTTATATAGGTTTTTGTCATTTGATATCAGATTTTAGTGGATTACACACAGATTCTAATTTATTATACAGACTTCCATATAAAACCTCACTAGAAGCATAGTAACCAACAAATATATTCCCAAAAACACCCCACCAAGCAGCGCCAATCACTTCCTTCCTCCTTCATATCTATTCAAGTGCTCCCCTTCATAGGGTCGCATTTTTGAAGTGGGCAGCAGCCAGGTGCGGTGTTAATTTCTACATATATACCCCCCATCCTAAGCGCGGAATTACATAGACCTCTTCACATCTCTACAAGACTACTGAGTGGAAATTCTGCAGCTGCAAATCCAGTTCACTAAATCAAACCCCAGAGCGTTACAGATTGCACGAACCAGAAAAAATGGATTCAGCAGAATTAGCCACTCATGTGATGCACCTAACACAAAAGGTAGATGCATTAATTGTTTCTCTTACCGAAGTGCAAAAAGAAAATCAGACTTTGAGACAGCAGATAGCCCGTGTATCACAGCTCACTGCTGCTCAACCCCGTGAGCCCAAAATAAACCCTCCACAAGTGTTTACAGGTGATCGGAAAAAATTTCGTGAATTTAAAAACGCATGTCAATTGCTTTTTAATTTAAAACCTCGTACTTACAATACAGACCAAATTAAAGTCTGCACCACTATCTCATATATGTCAGGTGATCCACGGGCTTGGGCAGACTCTCTCTTTGAGAAAAATTACCCTCTTCTCAACTCCTATCCTGCGTTCCTAGCAGAACTCTCTAGCCTGTATGAAGACCCAAATAGGCAGAGTACTGCTGACAGCCAATTGAGGGCTTTAAAACAGGGAAGGAGACCTGTTGAAGACTTCGTAGCAGAGTTCAAGAGATGGACCCTTGATTCAGGGTGGAATGATGCATCTCTGCGAACCCAGTTCAGGCTCGGGTTATCCGAAGCCGTTAAAGACGAGCTCGCCCGAGCGGATTTACCTGGCACTTTGGATGCCTTAATACAACTCAGCATCAATATTTACAGACGTTTACGAGAAAGGAAGGCTGAGAAAATGGGAGTACCATTACCCAATCCTTCTCGGTTTTCGTCCTTTGACCCTACTCCTATGGAGGTAGGAATCATACGCCCACCATTATCGTCTGTTGAACGAGCCAGGAGAAAATCTCAAAATCTCTGCATGTATTGCGCTTCCGCTGATCATCTGATAAGCGTCTGTCCCCTTGTCCGCAAAAAAGAGGGTGAGTGTTCACATGTATTACTGGCGGGATTAACGACTTCTTTTTCTAATCCCTATCTTTTCATTCATTTGATCTTACAGTGGGACCAAAATAGAATCACTACCAAGGCTATGATCGACACAGGATCTTGTGGGAACTACATTGATACTAGTTTTGTTGCTTTGAATAAAATACCTATTATTTCAAAACCTATTCCTGTCTCTGTTAGTTTAATTAACGGTATTCCGTTATCTTCTGGTCCAATTACCAATCAGACACAAGCACTTCTTGTTACTACTAATGAGTCTCATGTTGAGACCACCTCCTTTGATGTATTACCTTCACCACATTTTCCCATTATTTTGGTGCTTCCCTGGTTACACATACATCAACCAAACATTGATTGGAAAATGCGGACACTAACCTTCCCCTCTCACTATTGCGAGACCACGTGTAACCTCCAATCTTATAAAAAAATCCTGTCCATGGTGTCAGATGAAATCACACCACCACCATGCTATCAGGATCTATCTGAAGTCTTCCTTGAGAAAAATGCTCAAGTATTGCCTCCCCATAGGGACTATGATTGTTCTATTGATCTACTCCCTAACAGTAAACTACCTTTTGGACATGTTTATCCTCTATCTCAGGATGAACTTTCTCATCTTAAGGAATACTTGGATGAGAATTTAGCGAAAGGGTTTATTAGACCCTCTACTTCTTCCACAGCTGCAGGACTTTTCTTTGTCCGCAATAAGGATCTAAGTTTCAGGCCTATCATTGACTATAGGCAGTTAAATACTATCACAATAAAGGATCGCTATCCTTTACCTCTCATTCCGGAACTCATTGAACAAGTGCGTGGAGCCACCTACTTTTCAAAGTTGGACCTAAAAGGGGCATACAATCTCATCCGTATCCGTAATGGGGATGAGTGGAAGACGGCATTCAGAACTAGATACAGACTTTTTGAATATCTAGTGATGCCCTTTGGATTGTGTAATGCTCCCGCAGCATTCCAGCGGTTTATAAATGACATCTTCAGAGACCTACTCGATGCTTGTGTTGTAGTATATCTGGATGATATACTCATTTACTCTCAATCCTTGTCTGAACATGTAAGACATGTAAGACTTGTGTTGTCCAGATTACTCGCACACAATTTATATGTAAAGCTGAAAAAATGCCTATTTCATAAGGAAGAAGTATTATTCCTAGGATACATCATATCAAAGAATGGCATCAAGATGGATATGAGCAAGATATCGTGTATTCTGGATTGGCCTGTACCAACAACTCGTAAGGCATTACAACGATTCCTTGGGTTCTCAAACTTTTATAGGAAGTCCATCAAGAACTTCTCTTCTATTGTAAGACCGCTCACACAACTTACAAGTGTGAAAAAAACATACAAATGGTCTGAAGAAGCAAATAAAGCTTTCCGCTTGTTAAAATCAAGCTTCACTTCTGCTCCCATACTACGCCATCCAGACCCATCCCTCCAATACATCCTAGAGGTGGATGCGTCAAATATGGCTGTAGGAGCAGTTCTTTCCCAACGACCAACGAATACTTCACCACTCCACCCAGTTGCTTTCTTCTCTAAAGCACTAAGTAGCCCAAAGGTGAACTACCCAGTGGGTGAAAAAGAGTTGCTTGCCATAAAACTGGCACTTGAAAATTGGCGACATTTACTTGAAGGTACCCGGTTGCCAATACTCATATATACAGATCATAAGAATCTCCAATACCTTCAGACCAACAAGACCCTTTCCCATCGGCAGGTACGTTGGTCATTATTCTTCCTAAGATTCAATTTCTTAGTGACCTACACACCTGCAGATAAGAACAAGAAGGCGGATGCGTTATCACGGTTAACCGAAGATAACTGTGCTGAAATCCCTTCACTTCCTATAATACCCCATGACCGTATTATTGGTGTTGTTCGTTCCTTAAAGGAAGAGATTCTGCACAGTCTAGGACTGGATTCACCACCACCACAACTAAGTGCTGATGCAGAAGGCTTCCTCTACTTTGACAACAAACTCTACATACCTCCTGGTATGCGTACTAAAATCTTGGAACTATCACATGACGTACCTATGGCAGGACATATGGGTATGACTAAGACATTTAATTTGCTCACCAGGCAATTTTGGTGGCCTGGAATGAAGACGTCTGTACAGAAATTTGTTTCCTCATGTGACATCTGTGCAAGGTCCAAAATTGACACTACAAAACCATCTGGTCTACTTTGCAGTCTACCAATACCCAAAGTTCCATGGGAAGTTGTGTCTCTAGACTTCATAGTAGAATTACCACCTTCCAAAGGATTTACTACCATCCTAGTGTCAGTGGACCATCTGACAAAGATGGCACATTTCATTCCTATTCGCAGACTACCTTCATCTAAGGAAACAGCGGAATTACTAGTGAAACATGTGTTCAAACTACATGGAATTCCAAAGACTCTTCTATCTGACCGGGGTTCACAGTTCATCTCTAAGTTTTGGCAAGCTCTATGTCATATACTACGTATTGAGCGAAAACTTACTTCCCCTTATCACCCACAGACCAATGGACAAACTGAAAGAGTCAACCAGTGTATTGAACAATATTTGCGTTGCTACACCTCATACCTACAGGATGATTGGGTGGACCTCCTCCCTTTGGCGGAATTTGCTTATAATAATGCAACCCACAGTACTACTAAGCAAAGTCCGTTCTACCTAAACTATGGGTTTCATCCCACACTTCTTCCACCACGCATCCTACCATCAAGTAATCCAGTAGCCTCTGACTATCTCACCCAAATAAAAGACTCTCTGGGTTTACTTAACACCACCATCTCACATGCTCATAGCCAACAAAAACGGTACTACGACCTTCGTAGAAGACCTTCTCCTCAATATACTATTGGGGATCTTGTTTGGCTATCTACAAAAAACTTGAGGTTGAAAATCCCCAGTAAAAAGCTTGGACCTCTGTTTTTGGGACCTTTCCCAATCGAGAAACTCATTGGGACATCTGCAGTTCGACTTACTTTACCGGCAGATCTTAAGATACACCCCATTTTCCATGTATCTCTACTAAAGCCACATATACCCAACCAAGGAATTAGACCTACCATCTTGCCTCCACCTTCAGTACAAGTTAAAGGGGGAGAAGAATTTGAGATTAGGGAGATTTTGGATTCTCGTATCCACAGAGGAAAACTCCAATATCTCATCAGATGGAAAAACTATGGACCCCAAGAAGACACCTGGTTGGATGCTTCTGACGTTCACGCATCCAGGCTTATAAAAAGGTTCCACTCTAAATACCCTGAGAGACCAGTGCTATAGGCCTTCCGGAGCCGGCCTTATGGGGGTGTACTGTTAGATCCTGGTACTTTCAGTACCTTTCTAGCCTCTTACTTCCGCATTGCGTTCCACCATTCAGGTAGGTGGAACGCATATAGCTGCATGTCTCTTTAACATCTGATGACGTCATCACTAGGCGCCGCTCTGAGCGGCTATTTCAACCGACGCTGTGCACTCACAAGGTGTTCGTGCAACCGCTCGTTATACATCCCTGTCTGACGCTGCCGAATCCTCCAGCTATCTTCCTATACCTGGATTGACCGGAGCCTCGCTACCTGATCCTTTACCTCGCTACCTGATCCTTTACCTCGCTTACCAGCTAGTGATAAGTACCCCGCAGGGGATCCCTTCCTATCAAGTCACATGCTATCTATTCTTGCATATTAAGAACTGTTGCTAAACTCTAGGATATATGCACTACAATATCTATCACCTGCATCGTTACCTAGATTGCTAGCTCTTGAGCCTACTACCACCTGTAACTTATATCCTTGCATTAACTTAGCATCTCCTGTACACTTCATCTGCTATCCCCTACCACCTGTTACTTGTACATGATTGCTAACCCTCCTGCATACTATCTATCACCATCTGCTATCGCTCCTGCAACATTACTACCTGAGTGCCTATCATTAATTGCTATCACTACTCAAGCCTATTCCTTCAGTATATCACCTCAATACTATTGCATAGATATCTATCACTCCAGCAACATCTTATCTGAGTGTTTGTGTATGTGCATACTGAAGCGGGCTGAGCCACTATGATGAGTCAGGAGAGTTGGATAAGGTGATTCGACACATCTCTACAAGACTACTGAGTGGAAATTCTGCAGCTGCAAATCCAGTTCACAAAATCAAACCCCAGAGCGTTACATGCTAAAATCTATGCTAAAGCCCTAGTGAATAGGCTACTTCCCCTTGTTCCCCAGTGGATCACAAATGACCAGATGGGTTTCATCCCGGGCCATGAGGCGCACGACAATTCGCTGCGCACTCTCTCGCTGATCTCATTTGTGCGTGCCCGTTCCCAGTCCACCCTCTTGTTATCCACAGATGCTGAAAAGGCGTTTGATAGGGTGGACTGGGAATACCTCTGCGAAACTCTCCTAGCTTTGGGACTCGGCCCTTCTATGATGAACATGATCATGGCCCTGTATGACAGCCCCTCTGCTCAGATCCATGTTAATAGTACCCTAAGTGACAAATTTACGTTATATAATGGCACTAGACAGGGCTGTCCCCTATCTCCAGTTCTTTTTGCTCTGACCCGGCCCTTGTATGATGAACATGATCATGGCCCTGTATGACAGCCCCTCTGCTCAGATCCATGTTAATAGTACCCTAAGCGACAAATTTACGTTATATAATGGCACTAGACAGGACTGTCCCCTATCTCCAGTTCTTTTTGCTCTGACCCGGCCCTTGTATGATGAACATGATCATGGTCCTGTATGACAGCCCCTCTGCTCAGATCCATGTTAATAGTACCCTAAGTGACAAATTTACATTATATAATGGCACTAGACAGGGCTGTCCCCTATCTCCAGTTCTTTTTGCTCTGACCCTTGAAAACTTCCTAGCGACGATCAGGCAAAATCCCAATATACATGGCATCCAGACCTCCTCACAGGAACATAAGTATGCTGCTTACGCAGATGACATTCTGTTCTACATACAACAACCCACCATCTCCCTCCCCAATTTATTATCCGAATTCTGGTTATTCCAAGTTATTTCCAATTTTAAAATTAGCACGTCCAAATCAAAAATTCTCAATATATCCGTACCCACCCGCCCCCGCACTGTGGAAGCTCTAAAAACATATTTTCCCTTTGCTTGGCAGCGTCACTCCCTCAAATATTTAGGCATCTTCTTGACCAGACATGTTTCTTCTCTATTCCAACATAACTTTATCCCCTTGCTCAATTCACTAAGGAAAGATCTCCAAGCATGGAAACATTTAGCTACCTCCTGGTTAGGCAGGATTAACGTTTTAAAAATGAATGCGTTGCCCAGGGTCCTCTTTCTGCTACAGATGATACCTTACAAACTGCCACGAGTTTTTTAGGACATTAAACCACTTGTCCAAATGTTATGTTTGGAATCACAGGCGACCACGATTGGCTCGTCCCCTGCTTCACAAACCTAAAGCCAGGGGTGGTCTTGCCCTCCCCAACTATCTACAAAATTATTACTCTGTATCTGGGTCCACCTGGAAAGAGATCTGTGTGGTTCCCCACCCTTACTAGCTGCTCTGGATTCCCAAATCTTACAGATCTAGTGCCGATACCTTATCTCCTCTCACAACTACTACACTACAGATATGGGACTACAGATGGCATTTGTAACTCTCCGCTTATGCCTATATTCGGACACTCATTCTTTCTACCCGGCCGGATAGATCCTGCCTTTAGGTCCTCCTTTTTCCCACAGACCACTCTCTTGCATCAAGTGGTTCACAAGAATACTCTAACTACACAAGCTTTGTGTCTCCACTCCACCGACAGTCATGGACTACTGGCGCCATGCCCAATTACAACACTTCGTAGCCCAGCTACCGAAACCCATACCAAAACCCTATTTCTGACCTTACCCCAGTGGATTGCATTTTTGCATCTACTAAGCCTTTAAAGGGAACTCTTTCGTTTTTCTACAAAGCTCTTCATGAACTCACGCCTGATGATGTCCCCTCATTTTTGAAAACCTGGGAGAGGGATCTGTCCTCTACCTTATCTGACTCTCAACGCTCTCTAATACTTAGTTTGACTCACTCTTCTACCTCCACATAGACAGCCGAGATGAACTATAAACTGCTCACTCATTGGCACCTGACCCCAGCCAAACTGCATCGTATCTACCCCCTCACCTCTCCTCAGTGCTGGAGGGGATGTGGGGCAGAAGCATCTCACGCTCACCTGTTGTGGTCCTGCCCTAAAATTCAAGTTTACTGGTCAGAGGTTTTAAGGTGGATCCATATAATCCAAGGCTCTCCTGTACAAAATAACCCTTGGGTGGTTCTATTTCACTGTGTAACAGAACCTGCGGGTTCCTACAAGCGCTCTATTACCCTGTATCTACTGAATGCTGCAAAATCTCTCTTATTCCTCATTAAGTGTCCATAAATGATAAAACAAATAGGTGCTCAACAGCAAAGAAATATCTTAGACTTCAGTGCAATGACGCCCACCACCAGGTGAAATTCCTCCTTACCAGACGGAAAAATAAGATGTGCACAAATAACATAGGATTCACTGCAAACGTGGATGCTGACACACTCTGCGTGAACCACCCAAAATGGTCCCTTACCAGATAAAGTGATAAAAAGCGCAGAAATATGGATTCAAAATCCCCTTCCACTTCCTCCGTGTATGATCTACACCGGGGTGCCTTTTCAGTCAACCACTGGAAAGCGCTCTGGTTCCAAGTATATCCACTATTGGTTCCTTCACTCTAGACCTGTATCAGGAAGGCAGTGACCAAGAGGCCAGTACCCTCCAGTTGCGGGGTGCAGGAAATAAAGTCGCGATAGTGTGATATCTTCTAAACCAGTTTAATGTGAGCAAAAATTACACTTACAGTTATGCAGTTCAAATCGGCGTGTTGAAAAATACATCACTTCCGGTGTCCGCACAGGATGTCTTAGACTTCTCTTCTCATCTTAATGCAGATAGAAGTAAATTTCACTTGTAAAATGGGTCGAGGAGTCCAATTTGGAAGCGGGGCAACCCCCTTTCTTACCAGCGCACTATTATAAGCGAAATTGAATTCAAAAATAGTGCCGATCCATATTGCCTACGGTTACACCGGAAGTGTTGTTGGTCGCAGTTCCTATTTATCTTTATCTCACTTGAAAGCATGTATTTAAAACTGTTACAATAAATTATACACAGAATATGCTAAAAACATCTATTAACTCTCTAAAAACATCACGGATGCTATTAAAAGCTCAAAGTCTATTAACCTCAAAAGCAAAAGTTGCAATATGATGTGTTAAAATGATTATATAAAAATATAATAAATTTACTAAAAAGGCAATGGCCTAGATTTAAAGGAATTAATAAAACAGATAAGGTGAATAAAGACATGAGTGGTATTTAGCTGTTGTTAATGTGCGCATTTATGTCCCACTCTATGTTGTGTCCTAGGGGTCTATAGCATCTGAGTTCGTATATCCAGAAAGTTTCTCTCCTGGATATACTTCTTCTCAGATTGCTCCCCCTCCAATGTGGCACATATTTTTCTATGGCAATGATTTTGAGGTTTTTGGGATTTTTCTTATGACATTTGGCGAAATGTTGGGGCACACTGTGTCCTGGAAAGCCTTTGTGTATGTTGGCCACATGTTCGCCAATCCTTATCGAGGCTGTGCGGATGGTTCTACCTACGTACTGTAATTTACAGTCACACTCCAATAGGTACACCACCCCTTTGGTGTGACAGGAAATGAATTCTCTGATGGGGTATTCTTTCCCTGTAACTGTCGACAGAAATTTTGTGGTTCTAATGGTATTGGCTTCTTTGCATATTCTGCACGTTTTGCAAGGGAAGAAACCCTTCATGTCTGGGAAGATTTTTGACATGTGCGGCTTCTCCACAGGATTCTGTGCTATCAGATCTTTCAAGTTCCGAGCTTTTTTGTAAATTACCTTGGGGGCGCTAGGTAGATGGGGGCCTAAAATCTTGTCCCCTTGTAAAACTCCCCAATGTTTCCGAAAGATGTGATTCAGCCATTTGTAGTGACTCGAAAATTGCGTCAAGAAGGCAAATTCAAAGGGTGAGTTGTTTTTCGCCATCATTGTCTTCTTCTCTGTCGGAACTACCAAGGTCTCTTGTTTGACCGAGCACAGAGTGTGGATCTCTTTATCAATCTCTTCCACCTCCTATCCTTTTTCTAGAAATCTTGCTTTTAAAGTAGATGCCTGATTTAAAAAGTCAGTATCTTCTGTGCAGTTTCGCCTGATCCTCCTGAGTTGTCCCTTAGGTACAGCTCGTAGCCAGGTCGGATGATGGCAACTATCCATTGCTATGAAGCCGTTTCTGTCTGTAGGTTTGAAATAAGATTTAGTCTGGAAGCCTGAACCTCTTCTCATGATCGTGAGATCAAGAAAGTTCACTTCTTTGGGGCTATACTGGTATGTAAATCTGATGCCCCAATCGTTGCAATTCAAATCTTCCATATACCTGTGTAACGATTTTTCATCACCTTGCCAAACCATTAGTGTATCGTCTATATAACGCCTCCATAAAATGAGTTCCCTGGCCCTATTGGAGAAGACATTTCTGTCCTCCCATAGGGCCATGAAAAGGTTGGCTAAGCTGGGGGCAAACTTTGCCCCCATTGCTATGCCCAGGCGTTGTCGATAGAATTTGTGACCGTAATAGTTGGTTTAGAAGATATCACACTATCGCGACTTTATTTCCTGCACCCCGTAACTGGAGGGTACTGGCCTCTTGGTCACTGCCTTCCTGATACAGGTCTAGAGTGAAGGAACCAATAGTGGATATACTTGGAACCAGAGCGCTTTCCAGTGGTTGACTGAAAAGGCACCCCGGTGTAGATCATACTCGGAGGAAGTGGAAGGGGATTTTGAATCCATATTTCTGCGCTTTTTATCACTTTATCTGGTAAGGGACCATTTTGGGTGGTTCACGCGGAGTGTGTCAGCATCCACGTTTGCAATGAATCCTATGTTATTTGCGCACATCTTATTTTTCCGTCTGGTAAGGAGGAATTTCACCTGGTGGTGGGCGTCATTGCACTGAAGTCGAAGATATTTCTTTGCTGTTGAGCACCTATTTGTTTTATCATTTATGGACACTTAAAGAGATATACACTGGACTTTTTTGTACATCCCACTCACCTTTATCCATATTGTTGTTTTTGTATAATTTGGATATCATATTATTTGTTTTAGCGCACCTTTTTAATTTAACACATTATTTACACTTATTCAGGCACTGAATACAGGTAGCAGCTTAACCCATTGCTATCAGCGCACCCTCACCAATCCATCTCTTATTCCTCGCCAATGGGTTCAGACCAGCGCCCCAATGATCCCACAGTGGCTTAGGCGGGTAGACTGCATATACCAACTGGAAGATTTAACCTACTCACAAAGGGGCCTCTCCTCATTGTCGTACAAAATCTGGGCCTGCTGGCTGTCCTTCACTTATACCCCTGAATATGCCGCCCTCATGGCTCTATCCCCTCCCTAACGTGGAGTAATTGCTATAGATTCCAATACATTCTCTTGGGGTTTCTGCTCAGATCAGTGATTATAATCCTTGAGTCAACGGATTGTATTTCTAATCTTATTTGTTACAGCAGCCGTGGTCTCCCTTCCTTCCCTCCTTTTCCTCTCCTATTCTCCTTTCTCTTGCTTATTCTTCCTTCCAACTTGCCATCTCTTTTATCTATGCTTCTGCCTTTTCCCCATAACATGTTGATTGTTTTGCTCATAACTGTGATATGCTTGTATCGCCTCACTAATCGGTGACTATGCTCGCACCCATGTGAAATTGCGATGAGTATTGTCTCTTATCATATGAGGCCACGTACTAAAAATTTGTTGTTATCTTTACGATTTTCTTAATATTACTGCTGGTCCCACATTTGTTTAGTTTGTATACGTACTTCTGTACACCTCGGACCTTATTCTTGTTATTTGTTAATTGTTTTTGCCACTTCTTCTCAATAAAAAAACGTATTAAACAAACAAATGTAGCCCCAGTGGTCCTTGTGGAACGCCTTCTCCACATCCATGGAGAGAAGCAGAGAAGGCGAACGACCGGACTCCGCACGGTGGACAATGTTGATCAATCGTCTAGTGGCATCTGAAGCTTGGCGACCTTTCATGAACCCCGACTGGTCAGGCTTCACCAAGGAAGGTAATACATTGAGTAGTCTTTTGGCTAGTATTTTAGCATATAGTTTTACATCTACATTTAGAAGGGAGGATCGGGCGAACATTGGAGGGTGTGGTGGGAGATTTCCCTGGCTTGGGTAAAGGGACAATGTGCGCCTTAAGCATCTCTTTAGGGAAGGAGCCTGTGGAGGCCGTCTCTTGGAAAACCAGCAACAGATGAGGAGTTAGGTTATCCTTGAACAGCTTGAAGTATTCGTTGGAAAGGCCATCTGGACCTGGTGATTTACCATTAGGGAGAGATAGGCTATTGCGATTAATTTCTTCCTCGTTAAATGCGACATTTAAGGTCTTAAGTTGGAGTGGGGATAATGAGGGGAGTTTGAGTTTGGTTAAGAAAGCCAATAGTTGTCTCAGAGGGTTGAGGAGTATTTAGGTTGTTGTTCAGGTTGTAGAGCGAACTATAGTAGTCGGCAAAGGAGTAGGCTTTGAATTGGGGATTGGTGGTGGTGGTGTGGATGATGTAGGCGATTCTAGTCTTGGGCTTGTGGGCTTTAAGCCTGTTTGCTAGTAATTTACCAGCCTTGTTATTATTGGCCTAGTAGTTGAGTACAGAGTAGATCTCTGAGGTCATGGCGGAGTTTAGATAGTTTACCCGCTAGGAAAGGGGAGGTAGTAGATTGATTTTGGCTGTAGAGAGTATGCATCTCAGAGATTAGGGAGTCTAATTTTGCTGTGTGGGTTTTCCGCATTTGAGCACTAAGTTTGAGGATCATGCCTCGAATGAAGGCTTTGTGGGAGTTCCAATTGTTGAATGGGTTGGTGTCTACAGGCCGGTTGAATTGAAAGAACTCATTCAGGAGTTTGGATATTTTGAGGAGTTTTGGTTTTTGAGGGTTCTGAATTACAGTATTGTTGCATCTCCACACTCTTGCCGGTGTAAAGGATACCCCCTCCTCTATATGTTGTGTGACAGACGCATGGTCGGACCATGCGAGGTCGTGGATAAAGGAGTCAGATATCCTCTGCAGCAGCATTTTGTCTACCAAAAAGAGATCTAGGCGAGAGTAAGAATTATGGCAAGGGGAATGGTAGGTTAACTGCCGTTCAGTGTCGTGGTTTCAGCGCCATGCGTCGTATAGATCTTCACCGTTGAGAAGGTCACCCAACAAAACAGCGCTACTTCCCAATTGGTAAGATGAGTCAAGGACTGGGTCCACAATAGTATTGAAATCACCACAGATAAGTAGGTTACTTGAGCGTACCAAAGATATTTTCTTTAAGAGTTTGCAAAGAAAAGTCGCGAGCACGCCGGTTACTCACACATGGCAGAGGCTGCAGCTCACCTTGCGGCCCAGCCCTCAGACTCATCCCTCCATGGCAACATCACTTCCTGCTGGACAGGACCACGAGACGAGAGGCACCTTTCTGACCCAAGAGGCGGCCCCATGCAGACCCCGGACCACCCATACATCTGAATCTACTTACTTTAATGTATCTTTTATCTTACGAGAAGTCTATTTCAAACATTTTGGTGGAGAATGCAGACCTGAATGAAGTCTATTTATCTTTGACTCAAGTTATTGATCCTGCTCCAGGGGGTGAGTTTTTGTCTGTTTTCTCATCTATTAACAGCTTGCGGGAAAAAAAAAAAAAACCCAGCTTATACGAGGTTGATTGTAACTGTATTGTCTTCCCTCACATTGTAAAGCGCTGCGCAAACTGTTGGCGCTATAGAAATCCTGTATAATATAATAATAAATAATTTTTAGGTCCAGAAAGAACTTTCAGGTTAAGTTGAAATCGTGACGTTACGTACGTGAAAAATTCTGCCAAAGTTATAGTCCCTGCCAGAGGAAGCTGGTAGCCAGGACATGTGAGATGTTTTTACAGGATATCGAGTTGGACCCAAATACAATTGATGTCCTTTTTTTCCCACAAATAGAGCTTTCTTTTGGTGGTATTTGATCACCTCTGCGGTTTTTTGATTTTTGCGCTATAAACAAAATAAGAGCGTCAATTTTGAAAAAACACCAATATTTTCTACTTTCTGCTAGAAAACATTGCCAATATTTTTTTTTTTTTTAAAAATCTATTTTTTTTTATCAGTTTAGGCCAATTTTTGTATTCTGCTACATATTTTTGGTAAAAAAAAATCCCAAAAAGCGTATAATAATTGGTTTGCGCAAAAGTTATAGCGATTTACAAACTACGGGATAGATTTATGGACTTATTATTTTTTTTATTAGTAATGGCGACGATCAGCGATTTTACTGGGACTGCGACATTGTGGCGGACAAATCTGACACACAGTGATGCTTTTTGGGGACCAGTGACATTAATACAGTGATCAGTGCTAAATAATATGCACTGTTACTGTATAAATGACACTGGCAGTGAAGGGGTTAACACTGGGGGGTGATCTAGGGGTTAAATGTGTTCCCTATATGTGCTTAATAACTGTGGGGGGGGGGGGTGCATTGAACAGAGGCAGAGAGAGATCTGTGATTCAGCTTAGCTGAATCACACAATCTTTTCCTGCCTCTCTGACAGGAGAGCTGTCTTCTATTGTTTACATACCAGATGGCTCTCCTGTCAGTTTTGCCGAAGATCACGGAGGCCAGCAGCAATCGAGCCCACTCCTCCCGTGGTCTGCCTCCTGCTGTGTCTAATCAGTGTGCCACCGAAACCGCATGCACACAATCACGTAGATCTACATGATTATGCGCAGCCGAGCCGCCCTGCCGCTGTAAATCTGCGTGGGGCCGTCGGCAAGTGGTTAATTGGGACTGAGACTTCATGTTGTTTTTTAAAGCCCACAATTATAGGAAACCCAGCAGAAGTTCCCTTTGAATGAGGCAAGTTTGGAAGTCTGATTCTGAGTATTGAAGATGGAAGTACACGGACAAGGAAAGAACAAAAGGCAAAAGCAAAAAGACACTACTCATCTCTTGTTTTTCTTTAAGTGCGCACAGGACTGTCATTCTTAAACAGGGGTGAGTGTGTTTGTTCATATAAGCAGATAAAATGGAATGGTTAACATCTCTATAACAGAACCCCAACCCACACTGTACTTGTGTGGACTTCCCTCAGTATACGGCTTCCACCCATTCGTGAACATAGATATCAGATTTTCCAGCCGCCCCCATACAAAGCTAGCCGACAACTTAGCTTGTACTGGAATCTTTTCTTTTATTGAACAGTTTCACACTCATTTTATATACACATGAGCACATCCCCCTCCTGATCAGATTACCACACACAGATCAGGGATTGCCTGATTACATTATCATATGCAGATGAAATTGTACACAGAAATAGAATTAACATGAACTAATTATCTAGCCATCTGGAAAGAAACAATGTGAATTCATTAACATTTAACAATGGAACAGACAGGCTTAACAGGATACACGTCACACATCAATAAACAGACAATAGGTAGAGCCTGTCTCTGACATTGAAGTTCAATACACATTATCATAAGTAAACACAGAACCCATTTGAAGCAATCCAAACCATTAAGTATTTGTCTTTCACTCCCAGTGACGGTGAGTACCGTCACAATCTCAAGGACCTGATACATTCCATGTATGGAATACAGGCATGCAGTGGTTTATTGATCAGGTTTATTGTTGACAACAAACAACAAAATGTTTAGCAAAGAATCAACTAAGTTTGTTGCAGCATGTAAATTGTTGTTATCTTTTCATGAATATTTAGGCCCTGAAAACCAAAAGAAAATATGTGTTACATGTGGTCATTCAAAAGAAAAAAAAAAAAAGAATACAGGAGGCAGAGCAAAGCTTTCAGGAGAATCCATTGATTGATATTGCGGAAAAAACTGTATGCAAATTAGATGAACGGATGGGAAAAAAATAGTGGATCTGAAGCTTTACAAGTGGATGATTTTAAAGCATTACAAAAGCTTTACAACTAGCTTTAAAAGATTGGCGGGATAAGGAAACAGAAATTAAGGGAATCTTACAAACTTTACAATTTTGGTTTAACCAGTTCTGGACCGGAAGGATTTGCCCCCTTAACCACTTGCCGACTGCCTAACGCCGATCTACGTCGGCAGTCAGCCCCTCACAGGCAAAGTGACGTAGGGCTACGTCACTAGCTTGTGAGGGTCTAGGGAGCGAGCGCGCGCCCCCGGAGGCGCGCTCCCGCTCCCGCGTGGTCACGGACCCCCCCGCGCGTGTGACCAGCGGACCCGATGTCCGCCGATCACTCGGCGATCGGCGGGGGAGAGGGAGGATGTCAGGCAGCTTGTGTAAACAAGCTGCCTGTCATTCTCCTCGCTGTAAAGACACTGATAAAACGGATCTAGTATGTAGATCCGTTGATCAGTGTCCTTACAGCTCAACCCACAGCCAATCACAGTAGAAAGCACGCCCCTAGGGATACACACAGCCCCTCCCTTCCAAATAAAGTTAACCCCTTCACAACCAGTGTATTTTTACAGTAACAGTGCATATGTATAGCACTGATTACTGTAGAAATGTCACTGGTAACCCCAAAAGTGTCACAAATGTCAGTCAAGGGTCCGATCTGTCCGCCCCAATGTCGCAGTACCGCAAAAAAAATCGCAGATCGCCGCCATTACGCGTTAAAAAAAAAAACAACAAAAATGACAAAAATCTTTCCCTTTGTTAGTAAACGCGATAACTTTTGCGCAAACCAATCAAAATACGCTTTTTGCGATTTTTTTTACCAAACATATGTAGCATAAAACAAATTGGCCGAAAATTTTAAAAAATTTTGATTTTTACTTTTTTTTTTGGGGGAATTTCATATAAAAAAATGTGAAAAATATTGTTATTTTTGCAAAATTGACGCTCTTTTTTTGTTTATAGCGCGTGATCAAAAAATCGCACAGGTGATCAAATACCACCAAAAGAAAGCTCTGTTTGTGGGAAAAAAAGGACGTCAAATTCGTTTAGGTACAGCGTCGCACGACCGCGCAATTGTCCGTTAAAGTCACGCAGTGCCGAATCGCAAAATACCCCCTGGTCAGGAAGGGGGTAAAATCTTCCGGGGCTTAAGTGGTTAATGACCAGGGCATTTTTTGCGAATTTGCACTGCGTTACTTTAAAAAAATTGCATGGTCATGCGACGCTGTACCAAAATAAAATGTATGTCCTTTTTTTCCCCCACAAATAGAGCTTTCTTTTGGTGATATTTGATCACCTGTGCTATTTTTATTTTTTGCGCTATAAACAAAAAAAAAAGCCAAAATTCTGAAAAAAAAAAAATATATCGTATATATATATATATATATATATTTTTTTTTTTTTCACATTCTGCTATATAACATTTCCAAAAAATAAAAATAAATAAAAACAAAAAAATTTAAACATTTAAAAATCACATTTTTTCATCCTTGTAGGCCAATTTTTATTCTGCTACATATTTTTGGTAAAAAAAAAAATCACAATAAGCGTATTTTGGTTTGCGCAAAAGTTATTGCGTCTACTAACTAGGGGAAAGATTTATGTCATTTTTATTTATTATTTTTTTTTTTTACAAGTAATGGCGGCGATCTGTGCTTTTTAGCGTGACTGCAACATTGCGGCAAACAGATTGGACCCCTGACATTTTTTACACTTTTGGAGGTATGAGTGACATTACTACAGTAAAAATATGCACTGTTACTGTAATAATGACATTGGCAGGGAAGGGGTTAACCTAGTGGGTGATCAAGTGGTTAAATGTAAGCCTAGGGGAGTGATTACTGACTGTGGGGGGGTTGGGCTTTTGACATGACCTTAGAGACCTGTGATCCTATATAGAAGAATCACAGGCGCTCTCTGATCATTTCAGAGAGAAGAACGGTCAGCTGTGTTTACAGCTGCCCGTTCTTCTCTTTCAGCAGGGGAGTGAACGCGTGTGGCCGGCGGCAATTCTGGCCGCCAGCCCTGTGCATCGGCATCCCCGCTGTCATCAGCACCAGGCGCGACCGACGTACCCCTACGTCGGTTCGCGCAGGAGGGACTGCCTGCCACAGTATATCGGAACTGGTTAAACATAATGAAAAAGATTCTGAGTACAGCCAATTATTTTCTACTCCTAAATCTAAAACAGTAGAACATTCTAGTGAGGTTCTCAATAGAGTAAAATTACTTAAAAGCATCCCATCATATGATGAAAAAAATTGTATTTTTCAAAATATTGTACCTTTGAAATTTTTATGTCTAAACTGCAAATACAAGATGAGGCTGAAATAACACAATATTTCCTCTCATATCTTCCTTTGCAATACCATGTACAAATTCATAATGCTGAGGGATTTGATGTGTTGGATTTAAGAACACAGACCGGCAGGTTAAAAGCAGCTGTACGGGCAGCAACAGGTTTAGATATACTTAGCATAAAATTGCTAGACTCTTTTAGGATTTCTAAAGACGACAATCTTCTCATAGAAGCTGATAAATGGAAAAGAGCCTGGTGTTTAGTATTTAATACAAACCCTACAGATCTGGTAGCTAAAGATCATAAATTAATGATTGAACAATTTTTACAAAAGATTCCAAATTTAGACTTGGCTATTAAAAGCAGCAGATTTACTTATTTTTTTCAGATTTACTTAATTTATTAAGTAAATTTACTACTCAGCAAATATTAAAAAATAAAAGTTTTGCACAGCCTGACATTTCTAATAGCCAACTGTTAAAAGTTTTTGAAATAGGAATTTCTGGTAAAAGTGGGGGCTCTTGTAGGGGAAGGAGTCTCTCGGGAAACTGGCCAACCGTGGTATATGGGCAGGCCCCATTTTGCCAGTTCTGAGAGGAGGAAACTGCTCCTTTGCTTTACTTTAACCAAGAAGGTCCTTTTAAAAACCAATGTACTCACTTTTTGGCAGACGTACAATCAAAATCTGTCAAAAGTGAAAAAAAAAAAGAAAGCTACCAACAGTATAATGGGCTTCAAAGGGTGTCAGCTTTGACTGACAGTAATAAATCACCTTCTGTGCCCTCTGAGGAGTTTGTGACATTTAAGGAATGTACTATTAACCCCTACAGAGAAGCACAGATTTAAATACAGACCTTAGCTCCCATCTGTGTTGTAGGATAAAACACAACAGATTGCTTCTATGTTAACCCTTCCAGAGACTTAGAATGTAATGTACAAAAATGAAGGTGTGACCCCCCCCAACCACTCCTCTAACTTTTCTTGCTTCTTTATTTTTGGGTAAGGATGGAAGACCTTTTGTTGAAGGAAGAGTGGAGGGTATGGAATGAGAAAATATTTTAATTCATTCAGGGGCTGCAGTCTCTTGTTGCAGCCACAAATTGAAACCCATTTCTGATGAGAAAATTAGGTAACTGGTTTTACTGGAGAATGTGTAGCTGGGTATCAAAGTTGTCCAGTAAAACTGACATTTAAAAACAGAGCACTAGTCCCAGACAAAGAAATCTTGTGTTCCCTTTTTTGTGTTACCTGTCACAAGCGGGCTAGGTGAAAAACCTGATAGAGAAAAACACTGATTGTGGAAAAATTAACATTACTGTCCACATTGTTGGTGATAAATTGCCTTCATACCAGAGACAATATAAGTAAACGCCAAAGGCGATACCTCACATTAGAGAGGCAATCAGTGAAATATTAGAGCAAGGAGTAATTGTGGCAGGTAATTCTCCTTGTTCCTCCCCTGTGTGGGCAGTAAGAAAAAAATCAGGAGCATAGCGTGTGGTTTTAGATCTGCGAATGGTTAAGTATACGCCTCAAGCAGCTCATTTGGTTGCTAGTACCCCTGAGATCATGGCTCAGTTGCGAGGTGACTATTTAGTGTTCACTTGCCTTGATATTTCAAATGGATTCTTTAGTGTACCAATAACTCCTGAATCTGCTCTGAGTTTTGGTTTCGCATTTGACAATAAATCATATATGTCAAGGGTTTCATAGTTCACCTGTCTATTTTTACTAAGCTCTAGCTCAAGTTTTGGATCCATTACAATATGTTGATGACATTCTTATCCTGACTTCAAAAAAATACTCTTTAATGTTTGTAGAACATTAGAGGAGGCAGGATTAAAAATGGATTTGGACAACGTTCAGATCATGCAATTTAAAGAGAAGTTCTTGGGGGTTACAATATCTGGCAATGGAAGAAAACCTGTGGAAAAGAGAAAAAAGCTATTCAATAGGTACCATTGCCTACTACTGTAACTGCTCTAGGAAGATTTTTGGGCATTGTCAACTTCTCTCGAGAATTCATCGATAACTTTGGCGAAAGAGCAAAATATTTTTATGAATTATTAAGGCTTACTGAAAACACAGGGCAGTCATTTTTAATAACAGGAGAAGCCCTGCAATCATTTGAAGACCTAAAGAAAGCCCTTATAAAATGCAGTGTTTCTGATCAATGTAGATCCCTCTCAACCATTTTACATTCAAGTGTATGTGGGTGATGAGACAATTTCATAAGTACTTTTACAAAAATGGCCAAAACCGTATCCAGGCTTGGATACTAAATTACATCCAATCACATTTTATTCTCGGTTATTGGCATCAGTTGAGAAAGGTTACTCATCCTGCATGAAAAATGTGCTAGGAGTACATTGGACAATGCTACAGGTCAGACACATTGTGGGTTTTGAACCACTTGTTTTGCAAACACCTCATGTTACACTAAAGGTGTTATTACAAGGAAAAACAAGGGGTGTTAATGCACAAAGATTTGCTTAGTGGCAATTTGATTTTTAGGCGAAAGTTTTAAGTGGGAGATAAATATTTCTTGGCTAGAATGATGCAATGTGAAGGACAGAGCCACAATTGTGTAATTGAACATGAAAAAGTCACTCCTTTACCTTTCAGTGGACATTACCAGGAGGGAATTCCTTGTGCCTATATAGAAGGCGCCAGTTTTTGGCACAATGGAGCCTATGTGACGGGATTTGCTGTTTGGATTCCCGATCAGCAATTTTTGTTACAATGTAAGCTTCCTGTATATATGTCTGCTCAAAGAGCTGAACTTGAGGCTGCCTTGTGTGTTTTACAGTCAGAAGACAGAGCACTGAATATTTTTAGTAACAGTGCATATGTGGCTCATTCACTCACACTGTATCTTTCTACATGGTCCATGGGAGACATGGTTTATTTTCAAAATAAACCGCTTCAACATGCTCAGGTTCTTTCAGAAATAGAAAGGCCAAACCAAATCAGTGGTCTATTGGCAAAGTTAAAGCACATCAAAAGTTGTCTACTGATGAAAATGTCATAGGAAATGTCTATGTTGAGAAAGCTGCAAAAGAAGCTGCTTTGACAGGCATACTGTAGATAGATATTCCGACATGGAAGAAGAAATTGTGAATGTAGTAGTCAAAGAACAAGAATCTGATAAGGCTACTCCTTTGCAAGATTTAATTTGTTCACAGGATACAGAGGGGGATCCTGAAATTTTATCTCAGTTAGAATCAGTGCAGACTGATAGTGGAGATACAATTTATTGTAAAAATATTGAAGGTCAATTGGTTCCCTATATTCCAAAAATGATGGCTAGAGCTCTTTTAATATGTAATAATTCCCTTTTTGCACATCCAGGACCGTATTCTTTGTATGAGCTAATAAAAGTTAAGTTTTGGAATCCTCATCTTCGAGCCCTTTGCAATTAAACTTCTGAGTCTTGTCTTATTTGTTTACAGAACAATCCAAAGGGAAAAGGAAAACCAAACTCACAAAGAGTATGTATCGCTGAGGGACCTTGGCAATCTATACAGATTGATTATATTGGTCCTTTTCCACCTGCTAAAGGGGGATACAAGTATGCTCCTGTTGTAGTTAATATTTTCTCAAAATTGATCAAGGTAATTCCAGCATCAAATAATACTGCTTTAAACAACAGCCAGGTTGTTGTGGACTTATGTAATATCCCATTGGGGCTGATTCCGAACTATGGATTCAGACAATGGTCCCCCATTTTGTAGGACAGGTAATGAAGGCAAATGTGCAATTTTAGGCATTCAGCAATGTTTTCATGTTCCTTATCCTCAGTCCTCAGGAATTGTCCAAATTGACCAAAGTCGACCTCCTGTGACTCCCTCAGGGACTCTGCTTTCCAGCCAAAGACCTTGTAGAACATATGCTCCAGGCTTTTATACAGTATCCCAGAATGCACCGAGGCGACCTGCCCCTTGCCAATCACCAAGACTGTAACAAAGCCGATGCATCCATTTGTCAGGTTTCCTCCCGCTGTCCAACATGCCTCACTATTGGACCTGTGTGAAACACTTCTATAGACACAATGAATTGCATACTGAGCACAGTGAGCAGACCTTACTAACCGATCCTGCTCTCTGGTAGGCAGAGAACAATATAGATTCACCTGCAGCCCCTCTGGTAAGCAGACAGAGCACAAACTATACTTTCTCACTAGCACCTACCTAGGAGGGTGCTACAGTTACATCTAATACTGTATTCAGTAGAGAGATTGGACATAAGGCCCGTTTGGACTGGGTGTATAATATTAGAAATTACTTTATATACTGTAGTCTGCTTGCAGGTACTTTGGCCAGAATTTTCTGTGGGAAGTAAGGAACTAGGTCTATATGAAACAGGAAGCAGGAGGTCCTTTTTGGGATGGACTACTATTGCAATTTTATACAATCTCATAAATTGAAGGCAGAAGCCTGCCAGTAGACAGAGACTCGCTGACAGTGCAGAGAGGTAAACTGTCAGTAGCAGGGTGTAAGATTCTGGTACCTTCGGTACCCTTATAGGTCATTTCCTTCTTCATATTGCGTCCCACCTTTTCAGCTAGGTGGAACGCATATACCTTTAAGCCGCATGACGTCATCACTAAGCGCCGCTCTGAGCGGCTATTTCAATCGCCGGCTTCTCTCTCACAAATTGTTCGTTCAAACCGCATGGTATACAGCCTTGTCTTACGCTGCCGGAGCCTCCAGCTATTGCCATACCTGGATAGACCGGAACCTCGCTATTGATCCCGTATCTCGCTACCCGATCATTCACTCATTACCGGACCCTTCAGCTTACTAATCTAACTAGTGATAAGTACCCCACAGGGGATTCCTTCCTATCAAACTTACACTATCTACTTCTGCATACTAAGGACTGTTACTATCTATGCATTACTATTCCTATCATCTGCACTGTTACATAGATTGCTAGCTCTTGAGTCTACTACCATCTATATCCTTGCACTAAGTTAGCCTCTCTTGTACACTCCATCTGCTGTCCCCTACCACCTGTTATTGCACATGATTGCTAACCTATCTACCATCATCTACTACTCTCCTGAACATTACTATTGAGTACTCATCATTGCTATCACAACTCACGCCTGTCCTTTCAGCACATCACCTCTATACTATCATATACAACCTATCACTCCAGGAACATCTTATTGAGTGTTTGTATATTGTATGCTGAAGCAGGCTGGCCACAATGATGAGTCTGGAGAGTTGGACATGGTGATTCAACACATCTCTACATGACTACTGAGTGGAGATTCTGCAGCTGCAAATCCAACTCTCTAAACAAACGCTAGAGCGTTACACAGGGTCTTTTAGTTGGGGAAACTAGATACTACTTTCTCCAACTCCTGCATAGTAAGCGGAGTAATTAACAGGGATCTATCAGAAGTAGAGAACAAATGAAGGAGAATTACACCCATATAGATCTGTAGTTCTGAAGAGGTATAGCAAGCCCTGCAGGGGTAGAGAGATTGGTAGAACTCCTGGAGTATTGCTAAAATATCTTCAGCCTGGGGACCTGTTTTCCCTTTGCCATCTTTAAAGGAAATAATATATGTGTAACCAGGTGCTTGGCTAAGAGAGTGGGGAAAACCCTGGCTGCTCTCTGCAGCTGCTGCCCTGCAGTGCTGAACTGGTTAACAGATATTTCAGCGAAAGGAGTAAGCTGCTGAGCAGGAAGAGTTTAATACAGTCGGGCAGCACTGCAGTCCAGATGAGAGGCTCTGCTGTGTAATTAAGAGCTTTTGAACTACATTCTCCAGAGAGGAGATTGAGGGGGGAGGAGGGAAAGAGCTGCAAGGCAGTACAGAAAATAGCTTCACCTTGCCACGAGGGAGACCGGAGAGCTCACATTACTGTTCAGTGTGCATCATCACTGCCACATATCGGCTGCCTGAGTTGGATCTGGAGTGCTAATGTCGAGAGTGCCATTAGCCAGAGTCACCTTGGTGCAGAGCAAAGAATGGGTTGATTGGTGTGTGTGACTAGATAGTGAGCTGCGATATCACTGGGACTGGTGAACTGCTGCTGTTGTAATTTACTATCTGCTGCTAGAGAGACACAACCCTTTAGGAGCTGACCATACAGCCATCTAGTTCCTTATTGCTACCAGCAAGCATGACTGGGATTATTTTCATGTGCACTAACAGTACAACAGGGCCCCAAAGCTTGCTGGCTGAAGAGCTAGGACTAAAGTCTGCTGATTTACAGCTGATGCGCAGACACCTTTACCTAGTGTTTCTGCTAAGAGATACCTCTCAGGGGATATAGCACCATACCTAGCCTTTCTCCTAGAGTTCACTCCAGACTAGTTATAGTGTTATTATTCACAGTGCAGTTAATGCTTATATGCACTGTTAATTGCTGACTTTGCAGATTTATGTGTTGATGCCAGTGTAGTGGTACAGAGCTCTATTCTAAGTTAATTTAAAATACCTTCTGTATACTCATTTATGCTCCAACCACAATTGATTCTAACCCGTATCAATACATTGAGTTACTTTACTATTAAGCTGTCTTGTGTTTATTTTTCTGGCACTAACTCACATCCAAATTAAGGTATCTATATCTGTGTCCTTATAAATGCTTGCAGTAATTTTCATTCAACCAAGTTTGTTTCTGGGGTTGAGGTGGAGGACAGAGAACCCAAATTACCAAGCAGCTTCTGCAAGGGTAGTGCTACACATCGGGGGTTTCTCATCCTGGGATATATCTGTTCTACAAGCAAATTACCAACAATGAGCCAGAAACAGCCAATATGGACCATGGTGCTGCAATACAGTGGGGTGAGGAGCAAAATGGTTGTAGGACGTAAGGTGTGGTGGCCAAAATCCCCAGAAATACTTGTAAGGAAAAAGCAGGCCTGCCAAGCAGTAATGGCTCTAGTTCACCATAAAAGAGTGTTTATACCAGACCTGAAACCGGATCAAGTTGCCTCTCATACCCTTGTGCTGTTAGATTTGAGGAGAGTGATCCCTGCCTGCTTCCAGTGGACTAGACTGCAGCTGACTAACAACATTGAAGCCCATCTGGTTCAGATGAAAGTGTCAGATAAAAGGCCAGAGAGCTCATGCCAAGCCATACCTACCAAGGGAGCTTTTTATGCCAGTGACCTCAATTACCATAGGGGTGGACTTCTTCAGCGCTCCGGGGAATTTATGAACAAGTCCAATCAGACTATTTTCATTTATTCAGAGGCAGGTTACAGAAAGTTGTGACTCTTGGGGACACAAACAGTGCCTGCTGGGGAAGAAGAGTATAAAACCTGCATTCAGCAGGCCATGCAGGCTCTGGAAGAATGAGATGTCCCAGAAATGTAAAATAAACAGCACATCACTGAGAGCTTGAGACTAGCCTCTGAAGAGGCTGTCAGTAATCTCAAGTTCAGTCAAAAGACTTGTACAGCTTATGGCTTTCTTGCCGTTTGGGCAAACAAGGAAAGGCTTCAGATTAGATCTATCAATTTGAGCATGCCTTCCAACACTAGTGTGAACATCTGTCTGTCAACGGGTCTGTGGTAGTGAGCCCTTATAGATCCCCAGCTTCTTCACCAGGGCCCCTGATGGTGGGGATGGACTTGCAGCAGACTGGAACCAGGTCGCGGCCCCCAGGTAGGCCCAGCTGAGAATGTGGAGACCGCTGGCGTGTGCAGGGTAAACAGGAGACTATAGGAGATCCAAGAGACAAGCCGAGGTCAGGACAGGCAGCAGACAAACGTAGACAGAGAAACAAAGCCGGGTCGGTACACAGGAGATCAGATACAATAGCCAAGGGATACACGGATGGGAGCTCAGAGAACAGCGACGTTGCTCAAGCAAGGAACAGTGCACTGAGCTTGTGTATATTTAGGGAAGCAAACAGGGAGGTGACCCAGGAAGTAATTGACAGGAACAGGATATAACCCGCAGTGGAGCAGGCGATGCTCATAGGAAACAGAGAAGCCCAAACACCACATGTGAAGGGAGGCAAAACAGAAGCACTGCAACAAGGAGGTAAGAATATACAGACAAAACTATAGGCTAACTTGTGACACTGTCTGAGCACATCAGACGATTAAACAAAATGCTAAAGAAAGGGATGGAGGCTGCAGCAGTAGATCAAGCCAGAATGAAGCATATTCTGATAGGTGCTTTAATCTCCAAAACAGTGTGAATCCAGGTAAAGACATCAGAAAAAGGCATGCTGCTAAAAAAAAATCCTAAGCTCATTAGAACAGTGAGAGAGGAGGAAGCCATGTTTGAGACAAAAAAAGCTGTAGTTATCAGCCTCACTAGCTGAAGTTGGATCGGTAGGGGTGGTAGAAGTCAGTTCAGAGAGATCCACCCTGAATTCAAAGGTATTTTCCATATAATGGAAATAATGACTCTACTGACAACCAAGACTGTCCCATTGCCAGTGTTTCAGGGCCCCCCTAATCTTTGAACTCTGTGGCTGTTCAGGATGAGAAACCAGTGAATCAAGGGGTTTGCTTCAACTGCAGAGGAGTGGGACACCTACAAGTGTGAATGCCCAAACCCACCAAAGTCTGAAAAGCCAGTTCCAGAAAGCAGTGGAAAACTTGTCCCAGTGAAGGAATCAACTGGGTGCCACCTACTACAGCTAGCTCAAAGTCAAACGCAAAGATGTGGGAAAACAACAGCAGAGGTCCAAAGTGACCAGAGGGTCCCTTCCCCCACCCTTTCTGAGCAACTGTCCAACTCACTTGACCTCTAGCATACAGCCTTGGAAAATTAATGCACCCCAGTCTTCTGGAACTCAACCGAGTCACCAACAAAAATTGCAGCCAACCGAAAAGAGTGCACAAGTACAGATAGCAGGACCTGCTGCCCCAGCTGCTCCAAGCAAAATCCCCCTGACAAGTTAGTAGGGCCCTCTCCTATTATAGGTGACCTTCTAAGCTTTATGTGGCTGTGCAATCAAAGACATTTAATACATTAGATGTTCTTTGCCCTCGCCTGCCTGGAGCCAACAAGAGTTACCAAATAGTGTAATGCTCCTGCGTTTTCTGAAAGATGTGGATTTGCAGCTGCAGAATTACTCCACTCAGTAGTCATGTAGAGAAACGCTGAGATACCAATCCCAACTCCCAAGACTCATCACTGTGGATAGTCTCCTATTCAGCATACAAATATACACACTCAATAAGATGTTCCTGGAGTGATCTATGTATATAGTAGTATAGTGGTGATAGGCTGAAGAGACAGGTTTAAGTAGAGACAATAGTTGACAGACACTTGAGAGGAATGCTCTTGAAAATGAGATGGTAACAGGTAGGATGTAGATAGGTTAGCAATCATGTATGGTAGTAGATGATAGGATAGCAGATAACATACAGGAGAGCCTAACCCAGTGCAAGGATAGATGTTAGTGGGCTCAAGAGCTAGCAATCTAGATAGTGCAGATGATAGTAACAGTCTTTAGTATACAGAGCTAGTTAGTGTAAGCTTTAGTATGAAGGTTATGGAGGATTCCCCTGTGGGGTACTTATCACTAGTAGCAAGCAGTAGCAGAGAGGTTCGGTATTAGCGGGTGATCCGGTAGCGGGATGCAGGGATCAGTAGCGAGGTTCCGACAGCGAGGTATGCTTGCAAGCATGTGAGCTTCAAGGCAGGTTATGCGGCGTGAAGGTGAAAGCAGCATGTCAGGAGTGATCGGGTGGCGAGACACAAGATCCGAGAACAGGTTCAGGTAGCGAGATACAGGAACGTGTAGATCTGGTATGCTGACTTCAGAGAGGGACGCTCTAACCATGGCGGTTGAACGAACAATGCTAGTGAGACCGCCGGCGGTTGAAATAGCCGCTCCTGCGGCGCTCAATGATGACAGCATCGGTCTTAAAGGTGTATGCGCACCTTACCAAAAGGGAATGGTGGGGCGCATACACTTAAGGAAAGTGAAATTAGGATACCAAAGGTACCAGAACATTACAGTACCCCCCCCTTAAGGCCGGCTCCTGAAGGCCTCTGGAGCTGGTTTTTCTGGGTATTTCGCGTGAAAATTGCGAATTAGTCTAGGGGCATGTATGTCAGAGGTATTTAGCCAGGTGTCGTCTTGGGGCCCATAGTTCTTCCATCGGACTAGATATTGGAGTCTTCTTCTGTGGATACGAGAATCCAGAATCTCTTTTATCTCATATTCTTCTCCACCTTCAACTTGTACAGGAGGTGGAGGTGGGATAGTAGGCCTTATTCCTTGGTCAGGAACATGGGGCTTCAGTAACGACACATGGAAGATAGGATGTATTTTGAGGTCTGTTGGTAATGTGAGCTGTACTGCAGCTTTTCCAATAAGTTTCCTGATTGGGAAAGGTCCCAAGAACAGAGGCCCAAGCTTTTTGCTAGGGATCCTTAATCTTAAGTTTTTTGTTGAGAGCCAAACGAGGTCCCCAATAGCATACTGAGGAGAAGGTCTTCTACGAAGATCATAGTACTTCTTTTGTTGACTATGAGCATGTGAGATGGTAGTATTAAGTAAACCCAGAGAGTCCTTTATTTGGGTAAGATAGTCTGAGGCTACTGGGTTATTTGAAGGAAGGATGCGTGGTGGAAGAATAGTGGGATGAAACCCATAGTTCAAGTAGAATGGACTCTGTTTGGTCGTACTGTGGGTTGCGTTGTTGTAGGCAAATTCTGCCAGAGGGAGGAGATCCACCCAATCATCCTGTTGGTATGATGTGTAACAACGTAAATATTGCTCGATGCACTGATTGACTCTTTCAGTCTGTCCGTTGGTCTGAGGATGGTAGGGAGAGGTGAGCTTCCGCTCAATTCGTAGTATGTGACATAGTTCTTGCCAGAATTTAGAGATGAATTGCGATCCACTGTCAGACAAAAGAGTTTTTGGAATACCATGTAACTTAAAGACATGTTTCATCAGTAGTTCCGCTGTTTGTTTGGACGAAGGTAGTCTGCGAATAGCAACGAAATGTGCCATTTTTGTCAGATGGTCCACTGACACTAAGATGGTATTAAATCCTTTGGAAGGAGGTAGTTCTACTATAAAGTCCAAGGACACAACTTCCCATGGAGTCTGGGGTATTGGTAGACTGCATAGTAGACCGGATGGTTTTGTAGTGTCTATTTTGGACCTGGCACAGACGTTGCATGAAGAGACGAACTTCTGTATAGATGTCTTCATGTCAGGCCACCAGAACTGCCTGGTAAGCAAATTAAGAGTCTTTGTCATACCCATATGTCCTGCCATAGGCACATCATGCGACAATTCCAAGATCTTGGTGCGCATGGTAGGGGGTATGTAAAGTTTGTCGTTGTAGTAGTGGAAGCCTTCTGCATCAGTACTTAGTTGTGGTGGGGGTGAATCCAAACCTATACTGTGCAGAACCTCTTCCTTCAAGGAACGGACAACCCCAATAATACGCTTGTAGGGTATTATAGGAACGGAAGGGATTTCGAAGTAATTATCTTCAGTTAGTCGTGATAGCGCATCCGCTTTTTTATTTTTGTCTGCAGGTGTGTAGGTCACTAGAAAGTTAAACCTTAGGAAGAATAGTGACCATCGTACCTGCCGGTGGGAGAGGGTTTTGTTAGTCTGAAGATATTGAAGATTTTTATGATCTGTATATATGAGTATTGGTAATAGGGTGCCTTCAAGTAGATGTCGCCAATTTTCCAGAGCCAGTTTTATAGCAAGCAGTTCCTTTTCACCCACTGGGTAATTTACCTCTGGACTGCTTAAAGATTTAGAGAAGAAGGCGACTGGATGGAGTGGTGAAGTATTAGTTGGTCGTTGGGAGAGTATTGCTCCTACTGCCATGTTTGACGCATCTACTTCCAGAATGTATTGGAGGGATGGGTCTGGATGGCGTAGTATGGGAGCAGAGGTAAAACCTGTCTTTAACAAGTGAAAAGCTTCATTTGCTTCATCTGACCATTTGAATGGTCTCTTAATACTCGTGAGTTGTGTGAGGGGTCTCACAATGGCAGAGAAGTTCTTAATGAACTTCCTATAGAAGTTTGAAAATCCAAGGAATCGCTGTAGTGCTTTGCGGGTGGTTGGTATAGGCCAATCCTGAATACAGGATATCTTACTCATATCCATCTTGATTCCTGTTTTGGATATGATGTATCCTAGGAACAGCACTTCCTCTTTATGGAATAAGCATTTTTTTAGTTTCACGTATAGGTTGTGTGCAAGCAATCTGGATAACACAAGTCTTACATGTTTTATATGTTCAGACAAGGATCGTGAATAAATAAGTATATCGTCCAGATATACCACAACACAGACATCAAGTAAGTCTCTAAAGATATCGTTTATAAATAGTTGGAAGGCTGCGGGAGCGTTGCATAGCCCGAATGGCATTACAAGATATTCGAACAAACCGTATCTGGTTCTGAATGCTGTTTTCCACTCATCTCCATCACGGATTCAGATTAGATTGTATGCCCCTTTCAGGTCCAATTTTGAAAAATAGGTAGCTCCACGCACTTGCTCAATGAGCTGAGGGATAAGCGGTAGAGGATAGCGATCTTTTATTGTAATGGCGTTCAATTGCCTATAGTCGATAATAGGCCTGAGACTTGAGTCCTTATTGCGGACAAAGAAGAGTCCTGCTGCTGTGGAAGAAGTGGAAGGTCTAATAAAACCCTTTTTTAAATTCTCATCCAAGTATTCCTTGAGATGGGAAAGTTCATCCTGCGAAAGAGGATAGACATGACCAAACGGCAATTTGCTATTTGGGAGTAGATCAATAGCACAATCATAATCCCTATGGGGAGGCAGTACTTGAGCATTTTTCTCAAGAAAAACCTCGGACAGATCCTGATAGCATAGTGGTGCAATCTCATCTGACACCACAGACAGGATCTTACCATAAGACGGGAGGTTACACGTACCCTCGCAATAGCAAGAGAGGAAGGCCAGGGTCCGTTTCTTCCAATCTATGGTTGGTTGATGTGTGTGTAACCAGGGAAGTACCAAAACAATGGGAAAGTGGGGTGAAGGTATTAGGTCGAAGGTAGTGGTCTCCATATGATACTCATTAGTGGTGACTAGGAGTGCTTGTGTCTGATCAGTGATCGGGCCAGAAGATAAAGGAATACCGTTAATAAGACTCACTGAGACAGGTTTAGGTTTAGAAATAATAGGGACTTTATTTAAAACAGCAAAACGTATGTCGATATAATTTCAACAAGATCCTGTGTCGATCATGGCCTTAGTAGTAATCCTGATCTGATCCCACTGCAATGTCAAGCGAACAAAAAGGTAAGGGTTAGTAATTGAAGTTGTCAATCCCCCTAGGAGGACATATGAACACTCACCCTTTTTTTGTAGACAAGGGGACAGACGTTTATCATGTGATCCGGGGATGCACAGTACAAGCAGAGAATACTAGATCGTCTCCTGGCTCTTTCAGTAGTTGATAGAGGTGGGCGTATGGTTCCTACCTCCATAGGAGTAGGGTCAACGGCCGAAATCCGAGAAGAACTGGATAATGGCATTCCCATTTTTTCAGCCTTTCTTTCTCGTAGCCTTCTATCTATGGTGATACTGAGTTGTATCAAAGCATCCAGGGTTTTCGGCAGATCCGCTCGGGCGAGCTCGTCTTTAACGGCCTCTGATAGGCCAAGTCTAAATTGAGTTCTCAGAGATGCATCATTCCACCCTGAATCAAGGGTCCATCTCTTGAACTCCGCCACAAAGTCCTCCACAGGTCTCCTACCTTGTTTTAAGGACCTCAATTGAAGATCGGCAGTACTCTGCCTATTGGGGTCATCATAGAGACTAGCAAGCTCCGCTAGAAATAAAGCGTAGGAGTTGAGAAGCTGATCGTTTTTCTCAAAGAGAGAGTCTGCCCAGGCCCGTGGATCGCCTGTTAGGTAAGAAATAATAGTGCAAACCTTGATATGATCAGTAAGGTAGGTACGAGGTTTTAGCAAGAAAAGTAACTCACATGCGTTTTTGAATTCACTAAATTTTTTGCGATCGCCTGTAAATACAAAAGGAGGATTTATTTTGGGTTCAGGGTACTGAGCAGTGGCAAGTTGTGACAGCCTGGTTACCTGCTGCTTCAGAGCCTGATTGTCTTCTTTTAATTCAGTAAGTGCGTGTATTAACGCAGTTACTTGTTGTTTTAATTGTGTCACCTGAGTGGTTAATTCTGCTGAATCCATTTTAAGGTTCGTTCAATCTGTAACGCTCCTGCGTTTTCTGAAAGATGTGGATTTGCAGCTGCAGAATTACTCCACTCAGTAGTCATGTAGAGAAACGCTGAGATACCAATCCCAACTCCCAAGACTCATCACTGTGGATAGTCTCCTATTCAGCATACAAATATACACACTCAATAAGATGTTCCTGGAGTGATCTATGTATATAGTAGTATAGTGGTGATAGGCTGAAGAGACAGGTTTAAGTAGAGACAATAGTTGACAGACACTTGAGAGGAATGCTCTTGAGAATGAGTTGGTAACAGGTAGGATGCAGATAGGTTAGCAATCATGTATGGTAGTAGATGATAGGATAGCAGATAACATACAGGAGAGCCTAACCCAGTGCAAGGATAGATGTTAGTGGGCTCAAGAGCTAGCAATCTAGATAGTGCAGATGATAGTAACAGTCTTTAGTATACAGAGCTAGTTAGTGTAAGCTTTAGTATGAAGGTTATGGAGGATTCCCCTGTGGGGTACTTATCACTAGTAGCAAGCAGTAGCAGACAGGTTCGGTATTAGCGGGTGATCCGGTAGCGGGGTGCAGGGATCAGTAGCGAGGTTCCGACAGCGAGGTATGCTTGCAAGCATGTGAGCTTCAAGGCAGGTTATGCAGCGTGAAGGGTGAAGGTGAAAGCAGCATGTCAGGAGTGATCGGGTGGCGAGACACAAGATCCGAGAACAGGTTCAGGTAGCGAGATACAGGAACGTGTAGATCTGGTATGCTGACTTCAGAGAGGGACGCTCTAACCATGGCGGTTGAACGAACAATGCTAGTGAGACCGCCGGCGGTTGAAATAGCCGCTCCTGCGGCGCTCAATGATGACAGCATCGGTCTTAAAGGTGTATGCGCACCTTACCAAAAGGGAATGGTGGGGCGCATACACTTAAGGAAAGTGAAATTAGGGTACCAAAGGTACCAGAACATTACAAATAGTTGGAACCAACCCTGACCTTATCAGGAGACTACTCACTCCCCTTGTCTCAAAGCATGACACACCCACTAAGAGTGTTTCCCCCATGCTGCGACAAGTATATCAGAAAAGAAAGCCTCTGTGGAAGGAGTGCGGAAGTTGTTGTGACTAGGCAGACATAAGAAGATACTGCAGCCAGGGGAAGTGGCATGTCTTTTAGCATCAGTTAAGTGGGATAAACCAGAACCCTATGTTGTCCTAGATCTGATTCTCGGGGAAAGGACATGGGGTGGAGGTAATCCCTAAAGAAGTGTTAACTAGTAAGAAAGAAAAGGAGGTAGATGGCGCTGCCTATAAAACCAATGTATATAGTAAATATGAATCTAATAGCAAGATATATCTTAAAATTCCAATAAAATAAAGTGAACTCGTGCTAAACCAGGGGGTTAAGACCCTGAAAGTGGCTAAGTGAAAGGATAGAAAAAATAGAATTTCCTGAAGATGGGCAAAAGGCCCTGAGTTGAAAGTGACTGCAAAAAAAAGAGAAATAGCTCCAATCATAGGGCTCAGCTTTCTATAGTAGTGCAAAGAATGGTAGATATAGCTCAAAATGAACAGTGGCTATAAATAAAGTGGTAAGTTGTGGTAAAGAAACCACTAAAGAGAATCTCACATTCACATTTAGATGCATGTCAGCAGGACCTCATGGGAAAATGACTGCTAAGGAGGATTTCTAAGGTTTAAAGTTGCACCCCTTGGCAACCGGAGCGAGAGCGTCATTACATCACATCCGCCTTCGTGGAACGCACATCCGGTCCCGTGGAACGCACCGCGTCCCGCAAGTGCGCTATCGCTACTGCACCATTCATTGTTGTTTTCTTTTTACCCGATTGTGAGTATTATTTCAATAAATATATGGATTTTTACCTACAATACTACACTATGTGAGCCCCTTCTTTCCTCATATATATCCTTGGAACGTCTATGGACCGTATGAGATAACGATCTTAAAGGGACCAGATTCGGGCAGGTTATAGCCCATACACACAGGGATACCATCCAGAGCTGACCAGACCACCCAGGGAAACCGAGGGCTGGGACCTGAGGAGTGGGAGAGCCAAGTATTTTACACAGGCTTGTTACCCCTGTAGGGGTAGTCACCTTTGGTAAGTGCGGTCCTGGGAGTGCGGGGAGCACCGTTTGACCACTTCATTAAGCACTCATATGGATCTTTAAAAGGCACCTGCACTGAAGTCACTTTGATTATAGCATTTTTGGCACTTTAAGAACTGTTTTTAGGATTTATACATACCCTAAGGATATTTACTGGACTGTCACGTATATATTGGACAATTTTTACCTTGCTGAACTTTTGTATGGGACTGTGGGTCCCCCGCATTACATATCTCTTTCCTGCTGATTGTACGCTGTGAATCTTAGATTTCCTCTACTCCTTAGTGGATTTGTTCTTTGGAACTAAGAACGAATGTCTTAATTACCTATGTTCTATGTTTTATGCAATTTTATAGCATTTAGTATTTTTATTTATTAATTTTTCTGTCACTTTATCAATTTATCACATATATATTAACTATTGAGCACGATATCACTTTCTGCACGGTTTAAGCACTTTTTTAGTGCGTTAATGTGTATGCGATTTTGGTGAATCGCATTATATACAATAGCATTTTTTTCAATTTTTTTGCACACCTTATTGTATTTAATTCTGTATAAAAACTCTTTAGTGGTTTCTTTACCACAACTGCACTATTTTACCACTTTATTTATAGCCACTGTTCAGTTTGAGCTATATCTACCATTCTTTGCACTACTATAGAAAGCTGAGCCCTATGATTGGAGCCATTCTCCCATTTTTTTTGCACAGTCACTTTCAACTCAGGGCCTTTTGCCCATCTTCAGGAAATTCTAATTTTTCACTTAGCCACTTTCAGGGTCTTAACCCCCTGGTTTAGCACGTGTTCACTTTTTTTTATTGGAATTTTAAGATATATCTTGCTATTAGATTCATATTTACTATATACATTGGTTTTATAGGCAGCGCCATCTACCTCCTTTTCTTTCTTATTATATTTGAACTATATATCCTTGGATTATAGTTTTAGAGGTGGGCCGCAGACAGTTGTATTCAATACACTCATATCCTAAGCGCGGATTTATTTACATATTTGACAAGTGTTAACTAGTGCCTTACAACAAAATCACCGGAAGATTCCAGGCAGTGTTTGCAAATTCACTGACTAGCCAGTGACATTACAGGACTGAATGCTGATAGGACAAGTAAATCCAGCTACTCCAGTCTCACCGTCTGATTTGGTGGGGGGGGGAGCATAAGATGAGATTCCTGTAGGGAGGGTCTACCAGCTAGACACCCCACTCCCACCTGATTGGAAAGAAAGAGCCAAAGCTAAGCTTCTAAAATGGCGGGAAATGTTCTTGAAGAGAGATTTTGATGTGAGATGTGCTTAGAGTGTCCAGCATTGAATTCACCTTCAGGAAGACAAGCAATTGAGAGAAAGAGCAAGCAGATTACCATGGTTGATCTGAAAGATCTCTGTGAGCCGTGGGCAGAGTTAAAGAGAATGGGCATCATTCGACAGTCACGGGCCCTTATGCCTCCCCCATAGTGGTGGTGAAGAAGAAGAATAGTTCCCTGAGGATGTGTATTGACAACCGCACACCCAACAGGAAAACCATCCCAGACCAGTATACCACAGCTCGGATAGAAGATGCCCTACAATGTCTGTCGGTTTAGTGTACTAGACATACTAGTTCCTCATGCATCCAAAAAACAGAGAGAAGACGGTCTTCTACTGTTCACTAGGGTTGTTCAAATTCAATAGAATGCCCCAAGGTCTGTCACTCAGGAACTCCAGCGATCTTCAAGATGTTGATGGAGAAGACAGTATGGGGCATGAACCTGATTGAAATGCCTGTGTACCTTGACGACATTATTCTCTTTCACATAATCGTAGAAGATACATAGGACTTTACATTTTTTCAGCAGCCGTTTTGGTTGTGTGGGGTTTTTGGGTCCCTTTGTCCCGGGGGCTGCGAGGTGCTGGCTAACTTTTTTCCCTCCCCTCTCGGCTCGCTAAAGGTGTGGGCGGGTACTTCCCCCAGCGTGTCAGCGCTGTGCATTCGTGCTTGGCGTGTTATGTCATTGGTTTGCAGTGGGAAGAGGATATCTCCACCCTCCACCACCGTGTGGGGTCAGTTGGCTGCTGTGTCTCTGCTAGCCAGGGAGCGCTTGCCTTTGTGCTCCACTGCGCCCATCTTTTATTTGGCGTTTGACGGGTACCCACCCCCAGCCATTCGGCACCAATGGGTGAGATCTACCAGGCAAATAGGGGCTTTCACTGACCTCTTTGTGTGGGCGGCATCTCCATTTTCACCTACACTACAGGTTTCTATACACATATCTCTTAGGTCAATGCCTTTAGCACTTGTTTTTTGGTTGTGCTACTATCTAGCCTTTGCTTTAAGTATTCATAGTCACATTTATTAGTTATTCTTTAGTCCATATTTTTTGTCAACAATAGCACACATTAATTCGGTGTGTATCCATCACTTGCATTGTTTTATTATGTGATCATTCACTTGCACTTTCCACCATGATCCAAATTTGTTTTTCACATTCATCTTGTTTTTTCTTCCTTTCGTCCCATAATTTTTCATTTTTTTCTTTTGATGCCTCCACAATTTATACGATTTTATTTTGGGTTATTATTATATTATACCCCCCTTGGTGTTTATTTATCCCCTTGCGGTAAATTTTTTTTTCTATTTTTCTTATGTGCCTCCCGGCATATTTACACTGTTATATGTGTATTATTATTATTCACATATCCAATACATATATATTTATAATTTTTGCAGATTGATACTGCCTAGAGGCGCTATTACACATAGCGCTATACACTCATATCCTTCTATCTTTGATGCATGTTAGTCTGCTCTTTGTTTGCCTTGTTGGGTTACTCCGCCACAGTCCCTAGGATTGACGTTCTCCCTGAATCCCTTACTCCATGGCTGCTAGGTTCACTTTCTCTTTTTTATATTTTTTTGAGCTGACCTGTAAGTAATGAGGCTATATGCCCAATTTAACTATCCCTGTTTTCTACTTTATTTCCCTTCCTTTTGTTATTTATTATATGACATTATTATCATGGCATTTTTTTAGATAATCTCTTGCATCAACTCCTAATGAGTGGACCAGTCCCACGAAACGCGTAGAGTTTTAGGATGACAAAAATCAATTTAGCTATTACATACTATGCCATCATGCATCTTTTTCTATCTGTGAATATTATGGATGCCAACATTGGGACAATTAGTAATTTATGCTTTTATACCTTATTCATTGATTGTGGATCAGCTTATCATTCTTTATATGCTATTGTATCATTATATATGTTTTTTCTATCATGTAATAAATGTATAATTACGTTGAGCTTGCGAGTTGCCTCATGTAAAGTCCCATGGTTTATGTATCTTCTACTGTATTTTATTTAGGGATGGAGGCATCCCGTTTCTGATGCATTGGATCATTACTATTTTTTGTTTCTTTCACATAACCCTTGAAGAGCATGACGAGCGCCTGGAGAAGGTCCTGAAGAGACTTCATGATGAGGAGTTGAAGTTGTCACTAGAGAAGTGTTAGATCTACCAGCCTTCTGTCACTGGCCACTAACCCCAAAAAACTGGAAGCTGTCACCATCTGGCCTCCTGGGGTTCTACTCATACTATTGAAGATTCATTGAGGGATTTGCTTAGATTGCTCAGCCATTCAATGAGTTGGTAAAGAGTAAGGATAAGGATAACCCAGGAATTGATCATGAGCTTAATCACCTAAGTGATTCTTGGAATCCATCCATACTGAAGACACCTGAGCGATTGGGCTTACATAACTGATGTTAATTATCCCTGCTTGTGTGACTTATTTGTCATAAGGTACTTGGGTCCAAAGCTTCTGGTAAGCGTTATATCACTATCCGTGGTAGTGGAATTGTCACGCTGGTGGCTATCAGTATCTGTGATTGTTCATTCCAAGCACCCCTGTGAATTTTGATTTTATGTGGACAGTTTCTTGATGGCATTATGTGGACTGTTTCTATTGTGAACTTTATACTTTTTTTTTTTTTTTTAAATCTTTTTATTGAGTTATGCACAAAAAACACAACAAACAAAAACAGAACAAAGCTTGGTGCGGGAAAGCTCATCAAGGAGACATGTAGGGATAACAAGTACTGGTGTGCTGCCCGCCACAGGCGGGGTCAATACAGTAAACAAGCACAGTTTTATACTTTACACTAATTGAATGTGATGGTTTATATTTACTCTTTGTGATAAATGTTCATATACAGTATATGATCACTTTATATTTTTTACCGCTGCACTTATGGGTTTTCAGTTTTATCCAATTTTTGTCAGTTGTGGTGCTAGCAGCTTCCCCCTTTTTTCATGAGCGCGGTCATTTTCCCCCTTTTTTTGTATACCATTTGTGAAATTTTTTACCGCAGCTTTGGTTATTCACAGTTCGGGGATCTTACATTTTCTCTTCAGGTTTATATACACTGATTTAGATATCTCTTTTGATCACATTATATCCATCACATACATTGGCTCATGCTCTGGATCTGCAGTACATGCGCGCCGCCCGCGACCCACTTTCGCTGTGATTCGAAGGAGAGGCAGAGTGGTGGTAAACAAGGCAGACCGCCATTGTGTCAGAGAGAAAGATGGAGATCTTGTGTTTCTACTAAGCTGTCTTCCTCCAGTTAGACCACCACCCACACAGTTAGAAAGCACTCCCTAGGAGAACACTTAACCCTTTGATCACCCCTGATGTTAACCCCTTCCCTGCCAGTGTCATTAGTACAGTGATAATTCTTTTTTTTTAGCGCTGATCACTGTATTGGTGTCGATGGTCCCCAAAAAGTGTCACTTAGTGTCAGATTTGTCTGCCACAATGTCGTAGTCCCGTTAAAAATTGCTAAACACCGCCATTACTAGTAAAAATTATATAAATCTTTCCCATAGTCTGTAAATGCTATAACTTTTGCGCAAACCAATTATATATACACTTTTTTGGGTTTTTTTTTTTTTAAAACAAAAAATATGTAGCAGAATACATATTGCTCTAAATTGATGAATAAATTTGATTTTTTTTTATTGGGTATGTTTTATAGCATAAAGTAATAAATTGTGTTTTTTTTTTTTTTCGAAACTGTCGGTCTTTTTTTGTTTATAGTTTAAAAAATAAAAACCGCCGACATTATCAAATATCACCAAAAGAAAGTTCTATTTGTAGAAAAAAAAGGACATACATTTTTTTTGGGTACAATATCGCACGTCTGCACAATTGTCAGTTAAAATTACGCAGTGCTGTATCACAAAAAAATGACCAGGTCTTTAAGGGGGTAAAACCTTCAGAGTAAAGTGGTTAAAAAATCTTATGGTGGCAGAGTTACATTCTGAATGAGGAGATATAGCGTTCCTTGAACACTACATTTCTGAGGCTATGGTGCCTAGAAGTCTTGGTTGGGATGTACATCCCCAAAAAGGTGATTTGGAACTGGACTCCTGATTTAATTACTTCAATGAGGCCGGAGTCAAGTTCTTAAGATTTCTGGTGGATAAGAAAAGGAATAGATTAGTATCTTTAGATTGTGAGATCAAAGATCTTAAAAGATAAACTTTTACCACATAAAGACTCTGCTGAGTATAAGTCTCTTTCCATTGATTTACAAAAATACATAGAAAAAGAAGAACATGAGCAGAAAATTAAAAAACGTAAAAAGTATTCCTGCGATGTCAGAGATTACAAAAACTGTACAGTTTTTAACGGGCAGAAACAGGAGGCGACCGAATCATGTCGAAGTGATGGGAATGTTAACACAGGGGTGTATAATAACCCCCCTGATGACACTTCCAAACAACCCTCTAACATCTCACAATCTACGAGATCTGGAAGATCCAATCAAAGGAACAATCCCCAACAAAGAGGGAGGTACCCTAGTTCAATTACTCCCAATAACCATAATAGACACCTGCACCCCCTGAATAATCATTGAGGAGGTCCATAAGGCTAAGGAGGAGGTACTAATTATGCCAACTCTCCTAGGAATGACCCTTGGAGAAAGAGGCGTAACTTTAGGAGGCAATCTTCTCCCCCTCCATAAAGGCCATATCCTAACTATGGTGGACGGGATCCAAAGTCGTATGATTCAGAGAGGTACCCTATCGATAGTTATAATACCTATAAAATAGATTTTCACCTTAAAGAAGCATGTTATTCAGGATGGTCCTTATCCCTACATGGGTGGAGAATATGATGATTATAATTGCTCACCGTAGAATTACAACCAAAGTAATCCTGGTTCAAGTAATAGTTGGGGATTTTGGGAAACCCAAAGCAGAAAAAGGGGTTCATAACCAAGAGAGGCACCCCAGGGGGTAGGAGGATCCAAAGGAAAAAAGGAAAAGCACTTAGTGGGTCAGAATATTTTTAACCTTAGTAAGTTCTTCTTGACTAAAGAGGAAAAAACTACATAGTTACATAGTTACATAGTAGGTGAGGTTGAATAAAGACAATAGTCCATCCAGTTCAACCTGTGTAGGTGTGTGTGACTGTAATCATCTAACATAGCCCTTAATCTCCTGATCCTTGAGATGTAAGTCTAAGAGTCTTTTGAAAGTCACCATACTACCCGCAGAAACCACCTCTTGTGGTAGGCAATTCCACAATCTTGTAGCCCTAACAGTAAAGAACCCTCCTCGTTGCCTGAGGTTAAAACGCTTCTCCTCTAATCGCATTGTATGTCCCCGAGTCCTCATGCAATTCCTTCGAATGAACAGCTTTTTTTCTAGCTGAGATCCCCATTAAGATATTTATAAATTGCTATCATGTCCCCTCTCAGACGTCTCTTCTCCAGGGAAAATAAATCGAGCGATTGCAGCCGCTCTTCATAGTTAAGGTCCTCCAACCCCCTAATCAGTTTAGTTGCCCTTCTCTGGACTTTCTCCAGCTCCAACACATCCCTCCTGAGGACTGGCGACCAGAACTGGACAGAATACTCCAGATGCGGTCGGACCAGAGTTTTATAAAGTGGAAGGATTATAGTCTTATCTCTGGAATACATCCCTTTCTTTATGCATGCTAATATTCTGTTGGCTTTGGAAGCTGCCGCTTGACATTGCATGCTGTTGCCTAATCTATCATCAACCAAGACTCCCAGATCTTTCTCCATTTTTGATTCCCCCAAGGGTTCCCCTCCTAACGTGTATTGTGTTTTTATGTTTTTAGTCCCCAAGTGCAAAACCTTACACTTCTCCACGTTAAACCTCATTTGCCATGTCGTTGCCCACTCCGTAATTTTGTCCAGGTCATTCTGTAGGATATCTGCTTCATGCTGTGCAGTTATTGCCCTGCCCAATTTTGTGTCATCTGCAAAAACTGATAACGAACTACTGATCCCGTCCTCAATGCTGTTTATGAATAAATTGAACAGGGTTGGTCCCAGGACTGAGCCCTGCGGGACCCCGCTTACTACCTCAGACCAGTCTGAGTTTGCGCTGTTTATTACCACCCTTTGGACACGGCCTTTTAGCCAGTTCCGTATCCAAGAGCAAACCCTGCTGTCGATACCTGCAGACCTTATTTTATAAATTAAGCGCTTGTGGGGAACTGTATCAAACGCCTTAGCGAAATCCAAGTACACCACATCCACTGGTCAGCCCCTATCTAGCTCACAGCTCACCTCCTCGTAGAATGCTAAGAGATTGGTTTGACAAGAACGCCCATTTGTAAACCCATGCTGGTTACTACTGATGATGTTGTTGTCTTTAGCATATTCTATGATATAGTCCCTTATCATCTCCTCCAAAAGTTTACATATTATTGATGTCAAGCTGACAGGCCTATAATTTCCCAGGATATGCCTCTGGCCCTTTTTGAATATCGGAATCACGTTAGCCTTCCTCCAATCCCCTGGTACATCTCCTGTCCTAATACTGTCAGCAAAGATCAGGAACAGTGGTCTAGATATAACCTTACTGAGTTCCTTGAGAACTCTCGGATGTACGCCATCCGGGCCTGGTGATTTGTTAGTGTTAAGTTTATCCAGTCTTTCCCTGATTTCACCCTCTGTTAGCCATAGTGGCTAGTCCTGTGTATTACTACTAACCATACAGTCCTGGTCAGTGTACCCCTCCGTTTCCTGTGTAAAGACTGACGAGAAAAAAGCATTCAGCACGGTTGCTTTTTCAGTGTCCTCTGTAACCATCCTCCCATCATCGTTAATTATGTGTGCAATATGCTCTGCCCTAGTTTTTTTGCTGTTGATATATTTAAAGAATTTCTTTGGGTTTTTTTTACTATCCTCCGCTATTTGTCTCTCAAAGTTGATTTTAGCCATCTTGATTTCTTGTTTACTTTTCTTATTTGCCTCCTTGTATTGCTGGAAGGCCGATACTGTGCCCTCTGATTTATATTTCTTGAAGGCCAATTTTTTTCCCCTTATAAGTTTTTTAACGCTACGGTTTAGCCAGCCAGGTTTGGCTTTGTCTCTTCTAAATTTATTTCCCATAGGAATGCACTGCAAGATGCCTTTGCTTAATATGTTCCTAAAGCATTCCCATTTTTCCTCTGTGGTCAGTGATCCCAGGGTTTGGTCCCAGTTTATCCTTTCCATCAATGAGTACAATTTTGGAAAGTTTGCCCGTCTGAAGTTTAGGGTTCTTATGTTCCCCACTCGCCTTTTTATATCCTTGGATAAAGGGCTGAATATGCCGCTTCCAAAAAAATTAGACAAATTCAATACCTTTATTGATGTTCATAAATACATCAGTAAATTGAATATTCAGAGATGAATGTCAAACACTCTGGGCTTTCTTTTTTTTTCAGTTTCTGTGCTGCCTGTGCAACACTATTGGGTTTATTTTATTTTTTTAAATAATCTTTATTTTCGCATTTTATAAAAACAGGTGTGTAGAAAGAACAATCAATACATTATTTAAAAAAAATGTAACAGATTAAAGTCAGCTATTGCGGTGGCATATCACACAGAAACAAAAGTCAAGTTTATATCAGACAGGTTCAACAACGTACAGGGTGTGCCTATTGACCAAACAGAGGAAAAATCTCATTCAATTCCTGTTCCAATAACCGGGTCCAGTCCCCAGGGAAGCCCCCCCGGATTTTATTTTATGATTTTTCGTTGTATGTGAACCTTGAGAGTACTTTAATTCTCATATAATACAATTGGGGGTAATATTTTATAAATATTTCTATAGATCTATCTTTGTCATTTTTTATTTTAATTTCATTTTTATTTTCATTTTGGAGAGGGGTGGACATATGTCTTATGTACATGTGTTGTATCCCCATGAGTTCCTGTTTGCCGATCAGTTCTCTGTTTGAAAATGAGGCTTGAATCCGTCAGGTAGTGCTGACGAGTTTTTGTCTGAGAATGTGGAAGTGACTATATGCCCGGTGATGATCAGCCTAGTTTTAGAGATGAGACTCCGTCATCTATCAAGCCATTTAATACATTTGTGCTTTTTTAATCTTTGTGATATACATCCCCCGCCTAATTTTCATAACGAGGTTAGGTCTGATCGACTAGATGATCCTAGCTGGTTATGCTTTTACAACGGACATCCGCCCCTCATTTTGAAAACGAGGCTTGGTTAGATATATATATATATATATATATATAATAATTAATTTTTATATATGCATATACTGTATGAGAACAATTATTTATTTTTAGATTTCCCTTCTCAGGTATCTACTTGTCTGCCAATTAGGTATAATAGGTATACTCACATTCTATCCATAGATCTGGAGTCATTTTTTTTTATATTAGATTAGACAAGCCTCACTTTAAATATGAGGTTTGGCTATCCATTCAAACACACATTGATACACATTGTGTTACAAAGCGAGGCGTGGAACACAAGCCGAGATTACCATGTGGATTGATGTTCCTTCAAGGTAATAATCAATTAAGTGCGATTAGATATTATTGAAGACAATATATCTGAGAGGACTGCAGCCATCTATCCCATATCTTATTATATTTAGCCGGACATCCCCTATTAGTGTAAATTATCTTCTTGTAAGGCAAGGTGGTATTCACTTCAGCAATCCAGGTTGCTAGAGTAGGGGTCAAGGCCTGCATCCAACTTCTAGCCACTAATTTCCTGGCAGCAAACAGGGTTTCATGTAGAAAACAGTCCCAACAGGCACTGTCTGGGGTCCAGTGTGACCGGTGAGCCCATCTGATCATGCAGAAACTGCACCACTTGTTCCCAGCACGATTAACCCGGGGACAGTGCCAGATAAGGTGCTCAAAGGTGCCAATGGAGATCAAGCATTTGGGACAATCCGGACTCCGAGAAGGAGCAAATTTAGCCAACCTGGACGGTGTGAGATAGCCTCCATAGATAATATATACCTGTGTCAATCGATCCGACATCTTAGGAGACCACCTCCAGCATCTCACTCCAATCCCCATCATCCATTTCACCAGCATCTGCCTCCCATCTGGATTTAAGAGAATAAGCCACCTGTGTAGCAGACGGGGTAAGTAACATGTCATAGAATGTCGAGATTAACTTGCATGATTCACTCTCTTTCAACACCACTAGGACATCAAGGGGCTGTAACTGCGGATAGGTACCAGCAAACTGCACCCTTAAAGTGTGGCGCAGCTGCAGATATCTAAAAAACATATGATTTGGCAGATGGAACTCAAGTTTTAATTGGTCAAATGTTTTAAGTCTACCGTCTTGGAGAACGTGCGACAGCTGGAAGACTCCACATCGGATTCAAATCTTCGGGTCATGGAGCTGTGACAGTTAACTCAATCTCTTATTATATGTGTATCCTCGTGCATCAGAGGGCAATTCATCTTTGCTGTGGCCAAGTTACTGTGAAAGGGGAGACCAAAAACTAGATGAACCACCAAAGGATCCACTAAGACCTCTCAGTATATCACAAAAAAAGGGTGGGTGAAATGACATTCATAGCTCTGGTTCACTAAGGCTTCATAGCGCACTTTATCAGCCTTATCAAAGTAGTACAGATGGGACAGTTGAGCCGCCACATAGTACAGACCCAAATCAGGAACTGCCAAGCCACCCAACGATGTTGGGCTCTTTAAGATCCTCCACGACAGTTTATGCCTACTAGTACCCCAAATGAACGATTTCAGTATAGTCTCCATAATTTTTAAATATTTCAACGGGATATAAACCGGGGAGTGCCAGAGGACATACAGAATCTTCGGTAATAACACCATTTTAACGAAACCTATACGACCCATAACCCCCAGCGGTAACTTGGCCCAAATCTGTGTCTTATTTTTCAGTAGAGGTACAAGAGGCTCCACATTCAAACGGATAAATTCCGACAGTTCCCTAGACACCCGGATGCCTAAATATCCAAAGGAGCTAACTCCCTGCAGTGGCAGAGAGGCTTGATCAGATGGAGGGGGGAAAACATCTATATAGAGGATGTGGGACTTGTTCCAATTAATCTTAAGACCTGAGAGGGCAACAAAATGCTCAATCATTTGAAGTGCAAGTGTAAGGGAGGGAACAGAATCGGCGAGGTACAGGACCATATCATCTGCATATAACCCTATTTTCTCCATTAGAAGCCCTGAGCACAGACCCCTGACCCCAGGGTGGGATCTCAAGGCCATGGCCAGCGGCTCAACTGCTAGTGCATACAACAAGGGCAATATGGGACGCGTCCCCCTATATAAAGGGAAGGCAGCAGAGGTCCAGTCATTAGCCACCACCCTTGCCTGCGGTACAGTATACAATATAGTGATCCATTTTATAAATTTAGGATCAAAACCAAAACAGCAGAGACACTTCCATAAATAGGTTCATTCCACAGAGTCGAAGACCTTGGCCGCATCCAACGTGACCACCACCCTGGAGCCAATCTGCGTGTGAGAAGATTGTAAGTTCATGTATAAAAGTCTGGTGTTAAAAGCGGTATTTTTTGCTGGCATGAAACCCAGTTTGGTCAGGATGAACAATTGATAGAATTACTTTGTTCAGCCGTAGTGCCAGAATCTTGGCTAGTATCTGAACATAAGTTTGTAGCAATAGGGTATTACACTTTTAAGTTGGTTTTATATTATGTATCACACAGGACTGCTTTTTTATTTTCATTCACAGTTATTGTTAATAATCCTTCCCTTATCATGTATTGGTTCGGACTTATTAAGATTTATCCTGTGAATCTGTGATTGTATGCTTGTTAACAATATTCACTTACTTTTTTCATATAGAGACTTGGTCTACTCAGATGTAACTTCTGGTTTCTCGTTTCAAATTTCCTGGAAGGTGGGCAGTCCTCTATATGCGGAGCGGATGTATGTGCCTCAAACGAATGTTTTCTGGCCGCGCACAATCATGATGGCTGAAACAAGGCTCTGAATGCTGTCACAGAGAAATCGAGGCTTGGAACGCCATTTTGGTGGCATGGTGCCCCACCATCAGCTATGGGAGGTTGCTCTCCACAGGTCTTCCAATTTTTTCTAATGCTGGTTATCTATATATATGGAGTGTTTAGAAGGGGCTTTTAGTCCCATGAGAATGTCATGTTTGACGAAAGGCGTCAGGGTCCAGCTCTTGCCAAGGTCACTCCATACTACAAGTGCTGTTTTCTGTATTTTTTTGTAAGTGTTCTATACTTTTAAATAAAATGTATGTTTAATGGTTTTACGCTATGTGCAACTACTTGGCTTGTTTCCACATATGTGTTTGAAACAGGAGACACAGTCCATCTAAGCAGAGGTCCATCCTTATCCAAAAACTAGAAGTGATTTAGGGGATCCATTCATACTAAAAACACATGAGCGATTGGGCTTCTCTAACTGATGTTAATTATCCCTGCTTATGTGACTCATTTGCTGTAAGGTACTTGGGTCCACAGCTTCTGGGAAGAGTAATATCACTATCCCTGGTGGTGGGATTGTCACCTTGGTGGCTATCGGCATCTGTGATTTTTCTTGTACAAAAGTTTTTATTTAAGAAAACGGAAAATTTATATCAAATACTTACCGTAATTTTCCTTTCCTGATGGACTCCATGGCAGCATACGTATCGGGTTTGGCCCCGCCTCCAAACCTACCCATAGGACCTCACTCCCATAAATCTTTGCTCCTGTTCAGCACACGTGTTCTGTAACTATCCTCCACAGAAATCCGGGAGGGAACTCCTGCTGCCATGGAGTCCATCAGGAAAGGAAAATTACGGTAAGTATTTGATATAAATTTTCCGTTTTCCTGACAGACTCCATGGCAGCATACGTATTGGGAAATAACTTGCCGTACACACAGGGTGGGCAGGTGCTGAACAGAAAAAATTTAATGCATTTTGTCAAACAGACAGGACTTGCAAACCAAAATTCACAGACGAAAGAGCCGCTGGCTCAACACAGTAATGGGACAAGAACGTGTTAATAGAGGACCACGACGCTGCTCTGCAGATGACTTCAGGAGCCACATGTCTGGATACTGCCCAGGAGGTAGAGATGCTCCGCGTCGAATGAGCTGTAACTACTGCTGGAGGGGTCAAGCCCTTAGCCCTATAAGCCCACTGGATGGTCTGGATGATCCAAGAGGAAATGGATCTCGTCGAGGCTCTTGAACCTTTGTTTTTTCCATAGAAGGTAACAAAAAGATGTTCTGATTTTCTGAAAGAGGAAGTGGCATCTAAATATTTCTTAATACACTTTCCAACATCCAGCGGATGAACCAAAGATTCTTCCTCTTCCTGTCTAAAGGTTGGTAACACTGTTTCTATGTTTTCATGGAAGACAGAAGTCCTTTTTGGTCTCGCATCCAGCATGGGAATGAGCACCACTCTGTCAGGAAAAAATGTTAAGAAAGGCTCTTGTGTCCCAAAGGACCCAATTTCCGACACTCTTTTTGCTGAGGTTACAGCTACCAGAAACACTGTTATCAGTGTAAGCTCTCTTATGGTCAAAGAATCAGACATGTCTTGAATCTGACCCGCCAGGAAATCCAGAACTAGTGGCAGATCCCACTTGGGAAACCTGGGTTTTCTCTGAGGTCTGATTCTCACTGCCCCTTGGAAGAATTGACGAATTAGGGCATGAGTGGCCCAGGAGATCCCTGTAAAAGCGGAAATAGCCGAGACCTGGACTCTGAGCGAACTCACTGATAGAGGCAAGTCCAAACCTGATTGGAGAAAGCTCAATACATCCTGGATCTTAATTGAAGATTGAGGATCAGGCCTTGTAGTCAGCTGTGCAGAAAATTTTTCCCAGATTCTCTGATAAACCCTGTTCGTTGAGCTTCTTCTAGCACTAAGCAATGTCGAAATTGCCGTTTCTGGACAGCCTAAAGCCTGTAACCTCCTCCTCTCAACATCCAGACCCTGAGATGTAGACGGTCTGGGCACGGATGGAGTACAGACCCCTGGGACAACAGATCCGGTCTGAAGGGTAGCGGGATTGGGTCTTGGACACTGAGTAGCGTCAGAAGGGGAAACCATGGCCTGTTCGGCCAGAAGGGAATCACCGCCACTACCTCCACTGGCTCCGACCTGAGTCTCCGAAGAAACTGTAACACAATCGGAATTGGTGGGAAGGCGTATGCCCTGTGGAATCTCCACTGATCCGAGAGTGCATCTATCCCTGATGCTTGTGGATCTCTGAATCTTGAATAGTACTTCGGCAGTTTGTGATTGCAGGGGGAGGCGAAGAGGTCTACCTCTGGAGAGAGCCCCAATGTTAGGATCCAGTCGAACGTTTCCTTGTGAAGGGACCACTCGTTGTTGTCCAGGTCCACTCTGGACAAGAAGTCTGCTTTGACATTCTGGACTCCTGGAACATAAACCGCTGAAAGATTCGAGAGATTTTTCTGTGCCCAGGACATAATCGGCTCCACTTCCCTCAATAGGGACCAGCTGCGTGTTCCCCCTTGCTTCCTGATGTATGCCACTGCTGAGGTGTTGTCCAGACGCAGCATGACAGGTTGGTCTTTTAACAGGTGAGAAAATGCCCGAAGAGCTTGGAATGCTGCTCGGAGTTCTAGTATGTTGGATACTATTCCTCGAGTGGAAAACTCCCACCTGCCCTGTGCCACCTCCGACAGACAGTGGGCACCCCAGCCTATGTTGCTGGCGTCCGAGGTAACCACTACCCACGGAGCTGGCTTCAGAGAGTGGCAGTTCAGCAGGTGGTCTCTGCACAACCACCAGGGGAGACTCGCTCTCATTGAAGGGGTTAAGAAGATGCGTTGATCCAGATGCCACGTATCCCATTGCTGAAGGAATCCCTTCTGAAAGGGTCTCATCCTCCACAGGGCCCACTTCACCATGGGGACTACTGCGACCATAGTCCCAATCACCTTCAGGCATTGACGTGCCTGAAGATGAGAGGATGAGAGGGCAAAGCGAATCCTGTCTCGAAGTGTCCCTATTTTTTCCTCTGGAAGAGAGATCGTCGCCTTCTCTGTGTCGAACAGAGCGCCCAAGTAGATCAGGGACTGAGTTGGAACCAGGTGACTCTTCTCCTTGTTGAGTAACCAACCAAACTTCTGGAGAGTGGACATGACCTGCTCCAGATGAACTAACAGTTGGTCTCTGTCTTGGGACAACAGGAGGAGATCGTCCAAATAGTGGTGAAGACGGATACCTTTCAATCTCAGTAGGGCTACCACGGCCAATAAGATTTTTGAAAAGGTCTGTGGAGATGTTGAGAGCCCGAATGGGAGACAGATAAACTGAAGATGTAATCCTCCCACTTCGAACCGGAGAAACCTTTGAAAATCTTCGTCCACAGGGACATGAAAGTAGGCGTCTTTCAAGTCGATGGACACCATCCAATCTGCCGGCTGGACTGACTGCTGTATGGACAACAGGGTCTCCATTTTGAACCTTTCTTTTTTTATGAATTTGTTCAAGAAGGTCAAATCTATTACTGGTCTCCATGATCCGTTCTTCTTTTGGACCAGAAAGAGCGGAGAATATATTCCTTGGCCTCGCTCGGACTCTGGAACGGAGATGACAGCCCCTTGAGCAATGAGAGCTTCGACGTAAGAAAACAAAATCTGACGCCTTTCTTCTAGGAATGGTATGGCAGTAGGCAGGAACCTTGAGCCTGGCCTCTCCTTGAAGACCCACTTGTGGCCTGAGGACACCGTCCTGACGGCCCAGGGGTCCTGAATCGAAGCCGCCCGGACATGCCGGAAGGAGCGTAGACGCGCACCCACCCGACATGTCTGAGCGGGCCCACCTTCAAAAGGACTTAGTGGGCTCACGGTCCCCCAAGGAGACATTCTTTGTCGTCTTCCTGGAAGACTGTCTGGATCTCCAGTTCCGGTTGAACTCCCGACCAGGTCTATAAGAACGAGCTTCCCTGGCCCGGTCAGGAACAAATTTTCTGGTAGGCTGTCCTTTCTTGACGTTGAACTGGCGCCGATCCTGGGGAAGAAACCCAGACTTACCGCCCGTAGCCCGGGTTATGGCCTCGTCAAGTTTATTCCCGAAAAGGGAGGACCCCTCAAAGGGAATACGGCACCAAACTTGCTTTGATGCTGGATCCGCAACCCAAGGGCGGAGCCAAAGAGCTCTCTTAGCTGTGACCGAGGACAGCATAACCCTTGCCAATAGACGGATCAGGTCTATGGAAGCCTCCCCAAGGAACGACGAGCCCAGCCTAAGCTCCTGGATTGGAGCGCTTCTGGCCACCTCCTCCGACACCGATCTGACCGATTCGTCTACCACATCAGCCCAAGACTCCATGGCTTTGGATAGAGCGGCTAAAGCCAGGACTGGCTTACAGGCCATACCTGCTGTAAGGTAGATTCTTTTCAAATCGGAGTCCATCCTTCGGTCCAACGGGTCTTTAAATGAGACCGTATCCTCTAAGGGAAGGGTCACGTGCTTGACCAGTCTCATGACTGCTGCGTCAACTAGAGGAGGAGACTCAAGATGTTTCACATCATCCTCTTTGAATGGGTAAAGTTTAGCCATTTTGGATACTAAGGAATTCTTTCGTTCCACCTTTCTCCACTCCTCCAAGATAATTTCACCCAACTCTCCCAGGAAGGGAAAATTAACACGCTCCTTATTGAGCTGTTTAAAGTACTTCTTCTGCTTGGGAGGGGGAACAGCTGACTCTTCCCAATTTAAGGTCTCTCTGACCGCTTTAACCAGGGAAGGCACCAAGGTATATTCGAAACCCAGGCAGGGATCCTCATCTTCAGAGTCGCTACCTGACAAGAGCATCGACTGATGGCTTGTGTGGGCCGACTCGAAATCTTCCTGTACCTGAAGTGCTACAGGGGAAGGGCTTGGGGAAGCCGTTGCAGTGTCTTGAGAACGACTGACACCCATCTCTGCCAAAGAGTCCTTTACTACTCTCTTGACCAAAGCCTCAATGCATTGATCGGAAGTATCCCTTTCTCCCGCAGCCTGGGAGAAACATCTGTCACAGAAAAGCTTCCTCTCCGGGACACTAGCGCCACAGCCCCTGCAACTTGCTTTGTCAGGTCTCCGTGCGTGGCTGGCTGAAGTAGATGCTTTACGATGATGTGAGCCCGAACGGGACTTTCCTGTAGAGTGCCGGTGGCGAGAGCTCGAGCGCCTTTCACTTCTTTGAGAAGAGTGCCTAGTCTCTGAACGAGGAGGGCTGTAAACAAGAGAAAAAACAGAAAAAAAACAGACAGGAAGCTAGGAACACTTGAGTTCCTACCCCCACCCCCTATAACCCACAACCCCACCAAGAAGCCCCAAATACCTGTTAGGGGCGGGCTGACCACCGGAGGGCAAAGTAGCTTCCATTCTGATGCTGACCTACAAGAATGAGCCGGACAGTATGTCAGAAAAAACCAGCAAAGCGGGGGGGGGGGTTGCTCCCAAACTGGGGCCAGTACTCACCAGGAACCAAGGTTAGCAGGCAGAGCGGCAGCGCACAGCAAAACGACCAAAAAACGAACGATTTTCGTATATGTAACACCCAGTATCAGCAGTGTGTACAAACACAACACTTCTGACAGCTCTGGGGTTTAAATATGGCGCCTGGTGACGTCATCAGCGATCGCCACCGACGCCAGCTTACTGCGCATGCGCTGTGCTTACACTGCGCATGCGCGAGAACCAAGCCTCGTTCCCGAGGCGCCGCACATGCGCAGTAGCGCGCACCGGAGGCCGGTCAGGAAGTGAATCGCTGACCGGCCCCGGACCACTAGCCACCAGGGAAAGCAGGAGAAAAACCAGGTAAGACATAAAGGCACTAGCATGAGCAATAATATAAACAAAATAGCTGCCATGGAGGACTTTGTACTCACGAACCGCAGACCACCAGGGATGGATGCACACACCGGACTTATCTCATTCTTAGGGTACCGGCCACCCGCAGCAGCTGGGCTTTTTGGCCAAGGCTGCATACATCTTCGCCCCTACTCCATACCCCGCAGCAGCTGGGGCTTATTGGAGAGCTCCATACCCGACTGGTAGAGCCATCCATCACCCGGAATCCATCTTCAGGTAGGATATCAGGTAATCCTTTGGAGGACAAAAAAAGAACACGTGTGCTGAACAGGAGCAAAGATTTATGGGAGTGAGGTCCTATGGGTAGGTTCGGAGGCGGGGCCAAACCCGATACGTATGCTGCCATGGAGTCTGTCAGGAAAAAAGGCATAAACATACATCAAAGCAAGGTATGTGCGTACAATGCAAAAAATGGAACATATGAAGCAGGTTGCAACAAAACGAGATACAGACATAGGGCATAAGCCAAAGTTAAAACATTGTAAACTATATAAAGTTTATCAGCAAAGAGTCGTTAGATGGGGACCAAAAGTCCCCCCAGTGGCATATAGTGCAAAAAAAAAAAAAACAACAGGAGAAGAATTCCTAGAGGCATCTGTGATTTTTCATTCCAAGCAGCCTTCTAAATTTTGATTTTATGTGGACACTTTCTTGATGACATTATATGGACTGTTTCTATTATGAACTTTATACTTTAGTCCCGGTTCACACTAGGGCGACCTGTGAGGCGACCTGTTCGCCTCACAGGTCGCCGCAGGTCGCCTCCCATAGGGAAGCTGCGGACCCGTTCTAATAGGAGCGACACAAGTCGCTCCGACCTAGAAAAAGGGTTCGGAGTTTCTTTGGGGTGACCAGGAGGCGACCGCCATAGACTTCAATGTTATGAAGTCCGTGGCGGCCGCTCCGAGGTCGCGGCGCGCTGCTCGCACCGCGATCTCGGAGGTCGCCCCTGGAAGTAGCATCGCGGTAGTGTGAATGGGGGCTTACACTAATTGGATGTGATGGTTTATATTTACTCTTTATGATATATTTTCATATTAATCACTTTACCACCGGAGGATTTTGCTGTCTTACGTCCAGGCCACTTTTTGCGATTTGGCACTGTCTGACTTTAACTGACAATTGCGTGGTCCTGCAACGCCGTACCCAAACAAAATTTACGTCCTTTTTTTCCAACAAACAGAGCTTTCTTTTGGTGGTATTTGATCACCTGTGCGATTTTTACTTTTTGCGCTATAAACAAAAAAAGAGCCTTCATTTTGAAAAAATAACAATATTTTTCAGATTTTTTTATATGAAATTCCACCCCCAAAAAATGTAAAAATGTGTAAAATTTGTTTTCTGCTACCTATGTTTGGTAAAAAAAAATCACAATAAGCGTATTTTGATTGGTTTGCGCAAAAGTTATTGCGTTTACTAACTAAGTGAATGATTTCTGTCATTTTTGGTGGTGGCGGCGATCTGCGATTTTTTTGAGAATGACAGCCTGTGTGCCAACGAAACCGGTCGGGAGCATTGGGATGCAATCACCCTGATATCACTGCCATTTCTGGGACCGATTGTTATGGACCAGTGAACGCGGAAGCGGTACCGTCCTGTGTCTAATTTTGGATCTTGAGCTACAATGCCCGTTTATCTGTTTTTGATGTAAGTGTGTCCACTTTATTTTTAATAAACTGCTTGAACGTACTTCACTATCCTGGTCATTCCTTTATTCACATATCGCTGAGGAGCGTAAGGTGGAGGAGGAGTGTGAAGTTCTTTGGTATAGAGGCGGTGGTGGAGTGGATAACTTTGGAGGGCCTGGTCTTTCATTTCGGAGTCTGGTCGCATTGAACCATTCTGCTTGCATTGACCCCCTGTAATTAGGGGTCGATGCTTTATGGTAAGCACATTCATACATTGGGTGCCTATGTGGTGAAGGGATTGAAGATTTGTTTCTTGTGAAGAAGTTTTATCCCTTGGAGATTGCACTATTTTATCAGTTTATTTATTTGGGACTATATTCATAAACTATTTATTAACTCCAATTAGAAGTTCTGGCGCTAATCCAAGAGCTTGAAAAGTCCTGCAATATTCCTGTAATGTCTCTTAACAGATAATGCACAAAGGCATATATAAAAAGTACCTGTAGCCACACTGTTCGCCCAATCCCAAATGTAGGACAACATGCAGATATTGTAAGAGAATTGAGGGATGGCGCTCAGATGTGTACACTATAAACAAAACAATCCCAGTATGGTCTCCAATAGATAGTCTCTTAAAAATTTATTGTAGATCCGATAATAAAACAATACAATGCACAGATATTTGACAGTCCTACCGCTCCCAGAAGCCTCTGTGTCTCCTCACTAGTTGATATGTAGAGACCCTACATATGCTGAACCCTGCAATCTGACCCTGTCTGTCACTTAGGAGATCCGCCCGCTTTGTTTACACAATCTCCAGGATCTCCAGACTTGATTCCCTGACGATCGGGGAAGAGCGGCGTTGATCACAGCCGCTCCTCCCCTGGCCCAACTCCCGCTGTGACTGAATACAGCGGGAGCGAGCCTCCGGCGGCGCGCGTGCGCCCCCCACAAGGGGAGGAATCCAGCGACGTAGGTCTACGTCGCTGGACGGGAACGAGCCACTTTGCCGCAGTACAGTCAACGTGACTGGTCGGCAAGTGGTTAAGACAGCAGACAGGTAATATCGCCTGGTTGCATCCAGGATGGGATATATGTGTGTCCTAGATTTAGACTTTATGCGGAGTTGTTCCACTATGGGGGAAGTGCTGAGTTCTCAAGTGGTAGAACCTAATGAGACCAGATAAGGTGAGTTGGCTCATTAGGTTCTTTACAAAAAGAACCTGTAGTTCCACCCTGGGGAGCTTAAGACCTACTTGTGCGGTGAGACAGCCTGTGTGGCAGACCTCTTAGACAGGGAGATAGGTGCTAGGGGCAGCACAAGGCTGCACCTAGTTTTTAGCTAGGGACAACATCCAGTGTAGTGAGTGGCCAAATTGGCAAGGATTTATTTTCATGTTTTCTGTGTTTTTTTTTTTTTTTTTTTTTGCCATTTATGTTTTTTTGTAAATAGTGTAAATAAACTGCATCTTTTTGTTTTTCACCTTTACAACTGTATGCTGTGCCTCTTTTTTGGTGTAGTGAACTCTTCCAGGGGGTCACACACACCCGCTGCTGAGCTAACCCCCTCACAATTGGTGGAGGAAGCCAGGGGGGCAATTTTTTAAAGGCCAGCATGGAAAAGTTGCTGAGACAACTTGTTGTGGCAAATGCCAATCAACAACTAGCGAACCTAGAGCAAAGGCGTGCAAATGAACAGTTACAGCAAGCTCAGCAGCAAGCTGAGGATCACTTTGTTAAACTGTTGCAGCAGCAGGAGCAGAGACTCCAACAACATGTGGAGACATTAATGCAGCAGCGTCCGCAGACCAGTGAAGCAAAAGGTTCCACTAATACACCATCATTTTGTGTGAGCCGTCTACTGCCAAAAATGACTGGAGAGGATGATCCTGAGGTGTTTTTAACCACTTTTGAAAGGACTGCTGAAAGGGAAAATTGGCCTAAGGAGCAGTGGGCTGGACTGGTGGCGCCATTATTAGCTGGGGAATCGCAGAAAGCATATTATGACCTAGAGCCTGACCAAGCAAAAGACTATAGTGTGCTGAAAACGGAAATACTTGCACGGCTGGGTGTCACCTTAGCGGTCCGTGCTCAGCGTGTGCACAACTGGACTTTTCGGTTTGGAAAAGCCCCCAGGTCTCACATGTATGACCTCATTCACCTGAACAGAAAGTGGCTGCAGCCAGAGACTTTGACCGCACCAAAGATTGTGGAACGTGTGGTAAAGGATCGATTCCTGTTCGGATACTGCTATCCAAAAGTGGGTAAGCCATTGAGACCCAGAAATGGAAGGCAAGCTTGTGAATCTGGTTTAGAGGTACAGTACTTGGCTACAGAGAACCTGACCTCCCCTCCCAGGGACACGCAGATTTTCCACACTAAGACCGGATCAGCCCCAGCAGCGGGTAAGATGATGGCAAGGGGTGAGGTTGGAGAGAGTGAGCAGGCGGGAGTACTACCTAATGTCTGGTGGGAGCAGACTGGGAAGTCAAGGCCACAAGAGGCAGCTAAAAGGGTTATTTATTACCGCTGCCGACAAGAGGGACATATTGCAGCAAATTGCCCAGTAGTAGATGAACCTATGCAGTGTGACTTTCTGAGGGACAGACGTCAGTTGCTGTTTGCAACAGTTGCATGCACAGCCGTTTGGGGGTATGAGAAACATTTATGCCAAATGTATAATAATGGTAGTAATTTTGTTGTATTGCTGGATTCAGGTAGTCTGGTAACGTTAGTAAAAGCTGAATTAGTTACTACAGAGTTCTATGGGCATAAAAAGGTGGCAATGGTTTGTGTACATGGTGACACCAGAGAGTATCCTGTGGCTACAGTGTCTTTTGTAACCCCCAAAGGTCCCAAAGGTAATATATCACATCAGGTGGGGTTAGTTTCTCACTTACCAAATGATGCCATTGTGGGGAGGGATTTTCCACAATTCTGGGAACTCTGGGATTGTCTTGACACCCCCACCATTGATCCTTTAAACCAGGAAGGTGAATAACAGAAATTCTCTGAGAGTGGTGGGGACTCTCCACTCCAGCATTCCCCTTATCGGTGTTAGCAGGGGAGACTCAAGAAGCTGGAGAAGAACCTACATCCTCAGACGAAAACATGCCATCATTGAGTTTTCTGACCTTAAGGTTCACAGGGAAAACGTTGTCACTGAGCAGTTAAAAGACCCCACACTGATAAGAGCCCGGGAAAATGTGGTAAAAATTGATGGCGAACTAGTGAACCCAGACCAGATCTGTGCTTACCCCTACTTTGTGGTGGAAAGGGATCTATTATATTGAGTTGTTAAAAGACAGAAGAAACCATTGAGCAACTTGTAGTGCCCAGAACTTACAGGAAGTTAGTGTTGGAGTTGACCCATGGGCACATTCTTGGAGGGCATTTGGGGACAGAAAAAAACAGGGAGAGAGTATTGCGGAGATTCTATTGGCCTGGGGTCATTAAGGAAATAGAAAAATATTGTTCCAACTGCCCGGTGTGTCAGAAGTCAGCACCTATGCCACATTTTCCTAATCCGCTAGTACCCCTTCCCATCATTGAGGTCCCTTTTGAGAGAATCGCAATGGATTTGGTAGGTCCGTTGATAAAGTCCGCTAGGGTTCATCACTACATTTTGGTTATACTGGACTATGCTACCCGCTATCCAGAACCGATCCCTCTCAGAAATACCTCTGCTAGGATGATAGCCAAAGAGCTATTTCTTGTGTTTAGTCGCGTGGGTGTTTGCAAGGAACTGCTTATGGACCAAGGTACACCCTTTATGTCCCGGGTGATAAAGGAGCTGTGGAAATTGTTCAAAGTGAAACAGATGCGTACATCTGTGTATCACCCCCAAACAGACGGGTTAGTTGAAAGGTTTAACAAAACCCTAAAACAAATGTTAAGGAAGGTGGTGGATAGAGATGGAAAGGATTGGGACTGTCTAATACCCTATTTAATGTTTGCTATTAGGGAGGAACCCCAATCCTCCACGGTGTTTTAACCCTTTCAGTTACTCTATGGGAGACACCCAAGAGGGCTGTTGGACATTGCAAAGGAAACTTGGGAAAGTGAGAGTTCCCCACATAGGAGTGTGATTGAACATGTCGCACAGATGCAAGATAGGATTGCACAGGTCATGCCCCTGGTAAAGGAACATTTGGCCCAAGTGCAGTTAGCATAGCAGAGGGTGTACAATCGTGGGGCCCAGACTTGTACATTTTCCCCAGGGGATAGGATACTAGTGTTAATCCCTGCAGCTGAAAGCAAATTCCTGGCCAAATGGCAGGGCCCATATGAGATACTTGAAAAAGTGATTGAAGTGAACTACAGAGTTAGACAACCAGGAAGGCAAAAATACGAACAGTTGTACCACGTTAATCTGTTAAAAGCCTGGAGGGATAGGGAATCCCTGGTTGCAGAGACTTGTTTGTCACCGGCACAGTCTGATTGCTTGGTTCCTGAGGTTGGAATAGCAGTCACCTTGTCAAAACCCCAACAACAGGAAGTTAAAGCGGAGTTCTGGCCTCGGGGGTGAAATTTAGATAAAAATATCTCCGGGACAGTCAGGACTAGTACATTCCACAATAGATAGCCTCTGAACTGTCCCGGGTCGCACTTACCTTTTAGAAGAAATACTTACCTAGAAAATTTCTTCTCCAGTGCTGCCATCTCAGGTCGTCGATATAACGATTCTAAATAATAATCCTTATATTTCCCACATAGTTTTCTTTCCTCGTTATATCGACGGCATCATTATTATTTGGGATGGTGAGGTCTCTGTAGTTAATGAGTTTGTTACTCATTGTAATGACAATGACATGGGTCTCAGCTTTACTACTGTAGTGGATACGGACCACTTAGCCTTTTTAGATTTAGACCTGTACCACGAGAATCAGAAAGTGTTAGCAAAGAATTATACCAAACCAACAGCTGGGAATTCCCTGTTGCATTACCAGAGTTGTCACCACCCATGTTGGCTTAATAATATTCCCAAAAGTCAATTCTGTAGACTGAGGCACAATTGTAAAAAGACTTCTGATTAAGCGGAACAGGGAAGAAAAAGTTCTCAGAAAAGGGCTACCCCATGGACCTCATTGAACAAGCTTATTCTCAGTACATTTCACCTCAGATTACAAAAAAGACAAAGCTAAAGGATGATAATGTACATATGAGGTTTACTACACAGTTTCATAACCATCACCGCCAGATGGAACAAGTAGTAGAAAAACATTGGTCGCTTTTGCTTCAAGATCCTCACTTAAAATCACAACTACCCAGTAAACCTAGTTTTTCATACAGGAAGGCCTCTAGCATTAAAACAAAAATTGCTCCTAGTAAACTTAAATCAAAAAAGTATTTGTCTCCGTTCTTATCATTTTTTAAAATAACCGTCATGTACCAATGCCATAAGCCGCTATGCTTGACATGCCAATTTGTCACACATGGCCAAAAATAATTTGTTGTTAAGGGGACCAGATATGGGATAAATGAGTTCCATACCTGCTCTTCCGATTTTGTAGTATATTGCTTGGTGTGCCCGTGTGGTCAGCAATATGTTGGCAGAACCATACGGGCATTGCGAGCACGATTTGGCCAACATAGACTCTATATCCAAGAAGGAAAGGATATACATAGCGTCCCAAGACATTTCCTCCACCATCATGCCAAGTCCACCAATGGCTTATGTGTCTGGGTGATCGAGTCTATCCAAAAGTGTATCCCTGAGGAAGAGAGGTTCAGGCGACTCTGCCAAAGTGAAACATATTGGATATATGCCCTGAATGTTCTCTCACCCGGGGGACTTAATGAAGAATTAGACATTAACACCATTCTGTGAGTCTTTTATACCACTTTAACTCTACTTACACCTAACCATGTATCGTTGAAAATTGGGATAATTATGTGTGACATATGGATATTGTATATACACATTCTTCTCTTATCTTCCCTCTAATATATATTTTTTTGTTTTTTGTTCTTTTGTTTTTTGTTTATCTTTATTTTTATATTTATTTTTATTTTTATTAATTTTTTATTTATTATTTTTTGTTTATTTTTATAATTATTTTTATATTTATTTTTATTATATTTTTATATTTTTTTTTACACTTTATTATTATATTTTTTATTTTTATTTATTTTTATTTTTACTTTTATTTTTTAATTTTTTTTATTTTTAGATTTATCATTATTCATTTTTTCATTATAATTTTTTCTCTTACAAATCTCGTTTTGGTATTTCCTTCTTTCCTTATTCATGCTTATTGTGCACACCAATACAAGGGACATCTCGCACATACCAAGTATATGTGTGTCATTTTTTGTCTATTTATATCTTTTATATAGATTAGTTATAATTCTATGCTCTTTTTTATTGCATTATGCATTTAAGATGTAATCATATGTTTTTAATTTATTTCTGTATTTTCCATGGCACTGGGGTATTTCCTGTTGTTGCCTGTATCCCTCATACGTCTGATGAAGGAGCTTAGTGCGCATGCTCCGAAACGCGTTATGTCACTTCCCGAAGGCTTGCGGTTCACCGCTGCCTTCACCCAATCCAGCTCCTTCACGGTCCTTCCTGCATCATCATCACCCGGCTGCGGGCCAGTTGGAATGCGGACAGATTGAACACAGGAAGCGATCTAGGAACATGGACTAAAGGCTATCCCCATGTGAGTTGCTACATATGGTCATGTAATAAATGTTTATGCCACACTCAGCTGCACCTGTTTTTCTTCCCAAGTGTGGACTTCATGTATGCACTTAATTAACTCTTTCAGCTCTCCTTTACCATGCAGCTAGGTACTTCTTGGGCTCTCTATATTGCAGGTTCGATCCCGATTGCTTTTGGGGGAACTGATCTCTAGGGAAGGAGCCAGAGCACTGACCCCCTCACTACCAGAGGACCTGTCATCCATACCTGGGACCACTCTCTGCTGTCTAGCTATTTCATTCCCACCAATTAATGATTACCCGTAGCAATTTTACTCCTTACACCAATCCTTTACTAAGTTAAGCCTTTGTGATGGCCTTCTGTACTTTCCTCTCCAACCCCGTGTGTGTGCTTTACAGGCTCTGTTCCTTTGATACACCATGTACCATCAAACACTTCAAACTAGGCTTTTGAATTTTTAACAACTTTACTTATAACAATGCAACAATACATTCCAAAGTGCTCATAGTCCTTCTCTAACTATCAAGCCCAAGGCTTCCTAGACATACCTTTCCAGACAGTAGTCAATACCTCACAAGGTACTCATATAGTATGAGTCCTTGTGAGGTAGATTCCTGTGCAGGGAGCTAACAGGTTGCTTGTAGTTACATTTTCACAGGTGGACTTCTTGTTTCTTTCCCATGCATTCTCTACTCTCCTCTCTGAGCCCAGCCTTCCCCTATTTATATGCAGTACAGGGTGGAGGGCAGAACCCAGAAAAGCCCAGAAAAAAATGCGAGACCCGCATTAACCCTTCCCCACCCTGGCAGCCCAGCACTATTAGTAGGCACCTGCCTATATGTGCTTTATACAGCTATCCCAGCCATGTGCTGAAGGTGCTCTTCAGGAAGGAGGTACATTGTGTTGAAAAAAATGCACTGACTATCCTGTCTCATATGACTCACCAATTTTCCTCCTCCATCATAACACATGTCTGAGAAAATCTGCAAAAAATGAGTACTTATTTATCTGATCAACCCTGCTCATGTGTACATTCAAGCACTTTGAGGTTGGCCAACAATTAATAGTGTCAAATGCATGGAGAAATTTAGTTCCACAATCAAGGGCTCTGTATGGTGACATTTGATCTGCGATCAATGAATCCAGATGTGCTCAGTTTGAGCATTTTCAGGTTCACAGCTGTGAGAATCGTGACTAGAATGTCCTATGCTAGATTGGCTTGAATGGAGGACAGGGGAGACAATGGGGGTCTAATAGGCCCCTGATTTCATAACAGAATATTTAAGTTAGGAGAACCTGCTACCTCTATTACATAGGGGGCTTATTAGCCGCCTTGTGATAGTAATAAAGTTAAATGAAAAAAGTGTGTTAAAAATGCATATAATAGGCTTTTAAAGCTTCGCCCAGTTTTAAGGCTTGACATGTCTGGTATTTATTTACTTGCTGTAACCCTATCTTTTTTATTTTACCAGAAATTGAGTATTATAATTTTTTGGTGTGTGCACTGAAATTAATTTTAGTGTACTTTATCTTGAAAATATTTTGGTTTGATATACAGTTGTGCAAATATTGAATCATGCAACATGAAAAATTGCAACCACCACCATTTTATTTAAAGTGCCTCTGCTTTCAGGAAATATATAATTGTTTAAAAGTTTTAAGTAATTTTCTAGCAAAAAACAAAGATTTTTTACATGTGGGTGAAAATTTTAAAAATTGCTCTGGACACATAGTGGTTAATGATGTTGTATCAAACATGTTTGTCTCACCTTTGTCTAATGAAGATGTTTCCATAAGCCTAGTACACACTGCCAAGTCTTTTTTCGTTCAACCTAGCGTGACAGCTCAGGTCGGAGCCGCTGTACTAACAATATGATGTTGGTACAGCAATCTCTCCTGCTGTTCTATTGTGATCTGCCAGGGGGACGCCCCCCCAGCCAGAACAGTCCAGTCAGTGCTCTAAGTCATTGGATAGAGCACTGATCAGGAGCCGATCGACAGACCTTTTTCGGTCATGCTCCTTCGTCAGAAGTTGGCGGAATGGCTTGCTTCTGTTGGACCAGCGGCAGTGTGTTTACGGGTCTTTAGCGGCTTCTCTCTCCCTCCCCCACCTCCTCTTACAGATATGGCCACCTCCCCACACAAACTGCCATTGTATCCAATGCACTGTTTTGCACATTCTTCTGATGCCCTCTACACTTCTCTCCTACACATGCTGCCTGCCCAGATACCCTCTGCACCTCTCTTCTGTACATGCAGCCTGCACTGATACCCTCCACACACCCCTCCTGCACATGCTGCCTACCCTGATACCCCCTGTAATGCTTCTTCTACACGTGTATATGGTAAAACTCAGCGTTTGTGGAAATATACTTGGAAAAATGCAATTAGATGGATGATAGGCTGCTGCCTCCCTGAACTATAATCAGAAGACTATATGAAAAATGAAGGGGAGTAAGGGAGTGGCGCTGTCTAATGATAATATAATAAATATGAAGATGGTATAGTGGAAGGGTTGTTCAGATGCAGTGCCTTGCGAAAGTATTCGGCCCCCTTGAACTTTGCGACCTTTTGCCACATTTCAGGCTTCAAACATAAAGATATAAAACTGTATTTTTTTATGAAGAATCAACAACAAGTGGGACACAATCATGAAGTGGAACGAAATTTATTGGATATTTCAAACTTTGTTAACAAATAAAAAACTGAAAAATTGGGCGTGCAAAATTATTCAGCCCCTTTACTTTCAGTGCAGCAAACTCTCTCCAGAAGTTCAGTGAGGATCTCTGAATGATCCAATGTTGACCTAAATGACTAATGATGATAAATAGAATCCACCTGTGTGTAATCAAGTCTCTGTATAAATGCACCTGCACTGTGATAGTCTCAGAGGTCCGTTTAAAGTGCAGAGAGCATCATGAAGAACAAGGAACACACCAGGCAGGTCCGAGATACTGTTGGGGAGAAGTTTAAAGCCGGATTTGGATACAAAAAGATTTCCCAAGCTTTAAACATCCCAAGTAGCACTGTGCAAGTGATAATATTGAAATGGAAGGAGTATCAGACCACTGCAAATCTTCGAAGACCTGGTCGTTCCTCTAAACTTTCAGCTCATACAAGGAGAAGACTGATCAGAGATGCAGCCAAGAGGCCCATGATCACTCTGGATGAACTGCAGAGATCTACAGCTGAGGTGGGAGACTCTGTCCATAGGACAACAATCAGTCGTATACTGCACAAATCTGGCCTTTATGGAAGAGTGGCAAGAAGAAAGCCATTTCTTAAAAGATATCCATAAAAAGTGTAGTTTAAAGTTTGCCACAAGCCACCTGGGAGACACACTAAACATGTGGAAGAAGGTGCTCTGGTCAGATGAAACCAAAATCAAACTTTTTGGCAACAATGCAAAACGTTATGTTTGGCGTAAAAGCAACACAGCTCATCACCCTGAACACACCATCCCCACTGTCAAACATGGTGGTGGCAGCATCATGGTTTGGGCCTGCTTTTCTTCAGCAGGGACAGGGAATATGGTTAAAATTGATGGGAAGATGGATGGAGCCAAATACAGGACCATTCTGGAAGAAAACCTGATGGAGTCTGCAAAAGACCTGAGACTGGGACGGAGATTTGTCTTCCAACAAGACAATGATCCAAAACCTAAAGTAAAATCTACAATGGAATGGTTCACAAATAAACATATCCAGGTGTGAGAATGGCCAAGTCAAAGTCTAGACCTGAATTCAATCGAGAATCTGTGGAAAGAACTGAAAACTGCTGTTCACAAATGCTCTCCATCCAACCCCACTGAGCTTGTGCTGTTTTGAAAGGAGGAATGGGCAAAAATTTCAGTCTCTCGATGTGCAAAACTGATAGAGACATACCCCAAGCGACTTACAGCTGTAATCGCAGCAAAAGGTGGCGCTACAAAGTATTAACTTAAGGGGGCTGAATAGTTTTGCATGCCCAATTTTTCAGTTTTTTATTTGTTAAAAAAGTTTGAAATATCCAATAAATTTCGTTCCACTTCATGATTGTGTCCCACTTGTTGTTGATTCTTCACAAAATTACAGTTTTATATCTTTATGTTTGAAGCCTGAAATGTGGCAAAAGGTCGCAAAGTTCAAGGGGGCCGCAAGGCACTGTATATTGTATATAAGATGTCAAATATTCAATAAATAGACATGAGAATAAATACTTATAGAGAAAGTGTGTTCATAAAGTGACTACGTGCTAATAAATATGTATGTGATCCAAAGGAGACCAATATATAAATATGAAGCAATAGTGGTATACAGTATGGACTATATAATAATGATATAGTTAAAAATTATAGTAAAAAAATTATTAAAATATTAAAATATCAATAGATCAAAGTGGTGGCATGTGCATAGGTGTCTAAAAGTGACAAGTGCACGTATAAATATATATTATATAAACGTGACCAAATATAGATGAATAAATAAATATAATATAAACGTGACCAAATATAGATGAATAAATAAATATGGTAAAATAGTCAAAATGGGTGACTTCAGTGCAAATAATAGAATCAAATGGCAGGTAGTGATATAAAGTGATTTGGTGGTAAAGTATATCTAAGGTAAATATAAATGGTGATTAAGTGGCTAGAAAAATCCAATAATTATTAGAAAGCGGGTGACAAAAAAAATCTTTGTGTAAATAATACACACTAGGTGACCCCGTGGTGGGTGGTGAGGTGCTCCGTGACCCCTTTAATAGGTAGCCCACTCACCAGAAACACCCACCCCACACAGGGGTATAGAGCGGGTATGTAAAATGGATGGTGATCCTGTGGGTAGGTCCTCGCTCCCTCTGTGCAGGGCCGGTGCTTCCACTAGGCAAACTAGGCAGCTGCCTAGGGCGCATTGCCACCTAGGGGCGCAGCCAGGAGTCGGCACTCTCTCTCCATCATGAATGATTATTGTGAGCTGAGGGGAGAGGTGGCGGTAGGGGAGGAAGAAGGGACAGAGAAAGATGGCAGGTGTCTTGGGCAGTGGCGGAACTATCAGGCCCTGGCTTTCCACCACTATTGGAGGGGCCCCAAGAGGCAGGAATGGAGCCCACCAGAGTGCTGCCTGCATGATGATCCTCTTCAGCTGGAGCTGAACGGCCTTAACCCCAGGCAGGAAGTGACTCTCTGCACTGAGCTGGTAGGCAGCCGTTCATTTCCCTGGGTTGGTATTAAGCAGGGAGCGGAGGAGAGCTGAACCTGAGCCGGAGCTCGGCACTGGAGGGCAGAACCTTTACTGGGGCAGAAGCGACGAGGCATCGGAATGGTCTGAGGAGGTTGGTGATGAAGGACATGCGGAGCTCTCTGACTGCTGCTTTTCACTCCACCAGGAGCCGGTTGGAGCTGTGGTGAGCACTGTGGTCCAGGAGAGGAGCGTCCTGGGAGAAGGAATCAGCAGGATCACTGTGAAGGAGGGCAGAGTGGTGGCCACTCTCTTCATACCGCCCAGTTAGCGTCCCCAGAACAGGGAATCGGGGTCCCTGGGTGTTACATGGAGCATCCCTGGTATGAAAGGGAATCGGGGTCACCAGGTGTGTCATGGGGAAATCAAAGTCACCAGGTGTGACATGGAGGATAGGGGTAACCGAGTGTAACAGGAGTTCGGGGTCACCAGGTTTGCCATGAGGAATTGGGGTCCCCGGGTGTGCCATGGGGGATTGGGGTCCCCAAGTGTGACACGGAGGAACATCAGGGTCCCCAGGTGGGACATGGAGGAACATCAGGGTCCCCAACTGTGACATGGAAAAACATCAGGGTGTGACATAGAGGAACATTGGGGTCACTGAGTATGACAGCATGACATGGAGGAACACAGGGGTCCCTGGGTGTGACATGGAGGAACATCAGGGTCAGTGGGTATGACAGCATGACATGGAGAAATATTGGGGTCCAAGGGTGTGACATGGAAAAACATCAAAGTCCCTGGGTGTGACACGGAGGGACATTAGGGTCCCCGGGTGTGACATGGAGGAATATGGGGGTCACTGGGTATGAAAGCATAACATGGAGGAACCATCGGATCAGGGTCACTGGGTATGACATAGAGGAGTTTTTAACCCCTTCCCTTTTTTTGGGGGGGCGCAAGTAGCTGGTCTTGCCTAGGGCGTAAAATAGTCTAGCACCGGCCCTGCCTCTGTGGGTCCTGGGATGGACGTACTTGAGGGTCCCTGTAAGGTACCAAGGTATGGAAGGATTCCCAAAGGAAGATGGCTGGGGTCTGATGGGGTCCTGTCAGCGTGTCGCATCACTTCCGGTTTCGGCATTTGGCGTGGATCGCATTGCGTTCCAGACGCACGATATACCGCTTGTTTATGTCATCACGAATGTGAGTACCTTTTACCATTGATTACCATTGATCTACAAATAAAACACCTGCCCTACAGTGTTACACTATGTGCCTTTCCCTTATTTCATACGGCTTTGATGTACATTACCTGTCCCACTGAAACGGGCTGACCCACCGTGGAAGCGTGGAGCCATCATCTCATACTGACAGGACCCCATCAGACCCCAGCCATCTTCCTTTAGGAATCCTTCCATACCTCGGTACCTTACAGGGACCCTCAAGTACGTCCATCCCAGGACCCACAGATGGAGCGAAGACCTACCCACAGGTTTACCATCCATTTTACATACCCGCTCTATACCCCTGTGTGGGGTGGGTATTTCTGGTGAGTGGGCTACCTATTAAAGGGGTCACGGAGCACCTCACCACCCACCACGGGGTCACCTAGTGAGTATTATTTACACAAAGATTTTTTTTGTCACCCGCTTTCCAATAATTATTGGACTTTTCTAGCCACTTAATCACCATTTATATTTACCTTAGATATACTTTACCACCAAGTCACTTTATATCACTACCTGCCATTTGATTCTATTATTTGCACTGAAGTCACCCATTTTGACTATTTTGCCATATTTATTTATTCATCTATATTTGGTCACGTTTATGTTATATTTATTTATTCATCTATATTTGGTCACGTTTATATTATATATATTTATACGTGCACTTGTCACTTTTAGACACCTTAGCACATGCCACCACTGTGATCTATTGATATTTTAATAATTTTTTACTATAATTTTTTACTATATCATTATATATATATTTTTATATATATAGTCTATACTGTATACCACTATTGCTTCATATTTATATCTTGGTCTCCTTTGGATTACATACATATTTATTAGCACAAAGTCACTTTATGAACACACTTTCTCTATAAGTATTTATTCTCATGTCTATTTATTGAATATTTGACATCTTATATACTATATATCTGAACAACCCTTCCACTATACCATCTTTATATTTATTACATTATCATTAGGCAGCGCCACTCCCTTACTCCCCTTCTTCTTCTACACATGCCCACCCTGATACCCTCAACACCCCTCTCCTGCACATGCTGCCTGCCCTGATACCCTCTGCGCTTCTCTCCCGCACATGCTGCCTGCCCTATTGCACCATCTGTAGTTCTCTCTTTCACCTATTCTCTTCCCCGATACTGCCTGCCATCATGCCTTCCACAATGTATAAGGAGGTGCAAAGAAACATGGGCTCAGGAGTAGAAGGTACGAGGAATTGCTATCCTATATCAGATGGAGTTGGCTGTATTCTTAAATGGGCTTGAAAATTGAATGATATTCTCAGTATATATCAAGGCAGAGGTAAAAGCCCTAAGGTATTTGTATATTGAGATAAATGTATAGGGTATCCCCTATGGGATGAGAGGCAGAAAATGTACATGTGCAACTATATTTAAATATCAAAAATGCTGCAGGCAGAATAATGGCAAACCTATATTTAGAAGTACCCACCTTTACATACTTATTGAGCCCCCGTCATCAGTATCTCCTGCACCCTGACTCCCGGCCAAAGCCTACACATTGATATACAAAAAGATGGGCCTTTAACAAGTAATAGTAAAAAAAGGGAACATTGGTATAAAACCATTGTATGGAGCGAGAGATATAGGCCAAAGACATAGCAGTCTTTCTTATGTGGCAAAAGGGAAAAGGCCTTACCTCAAAAAGGTTGTTGTATGCACAATGCTGTCTGGTCCATGAATGGGAGCTCACCAGCCCCCCCAGATATATACCCCCACAGCGCCTAATTCAATACGGCAAGCGGACTCCTTCACCGCCGGCGGCGTTAGGAAGTTGTGTGCACACTGCTACCGTACGTGTGCGCACAGTGGACAAAGCCACCCATTTGCGAACTGCGCAATGGCTCTTAATGGAACGCAAACACCGTCGCCACATCTGCCTAGTCCCAAAGGGAGGGAACTGGGCGGAGAAACGTGGCACATTCTATGTACCGAATAACACCTCAAAAGGGAGAGGCGAAGATAGTACAGAGAGCCTAACCCCCCAGATGGTAGGGAGTGTTGTGCAGTGTGCATATGTCTGCTCTTTGTGAAAAATATAGACGCACCCAACTCACATAGGTCAAAACAGGCACTGGTGGGAGTGGAGCAAGTAGATCAGAAACGGATACATTAAAAAAGACATCTTAAGTATCAGGGGAAGAAGGAAAAAAACAGCACTTACAATACAATAAGTGTATTCACTTGCAATGGCAATCTCAGCCATATTGGGCATATATTTAAATCTCGTATATTAAGTACCAGTATATGCAGCTATCAATTACCCAATACAGGCATTAATAATTTTTAGTGATTAGGACAACCAAAGATGCATATAAGGGATTATCATGAGCAGATGCCCCCATTCAAAGAAAACTATATTGAACAAGAATGATGTAACTATACAATCACCAATCAATCTCATTATATTGGAAAAAGGACTAAATACGTATAATGTCATTTAGGCCAGTATGTGTATTCAATGTCCTATATTAGAGAAAGGGATTAAAATTTATGGTGTCATTTAGGCAGGGAGTTGTAGTAGCTTTTAACATATGGATCGACTGCATTTCTATTTTTATCAAAGTCCCCTCTAATATCGGCCAGGCTTCCTTACAGTGCTGCAAATGTTATCACTGAGACATCCCCTGAGTGATGAAAGCCTACATAGCCTCCTATTGGTGTAGATAGCAGATTACTTGTAGCAAAGTAGACGTGGTTCTTGATTCTACGCCAAAGTAGCCTTTTGGTCTTTCCCACGTAGAAGCTGCCACACTCACAAAACATGATACATACTAACTACACTAATTGTTTGACAATTGACATAGTGTGGAAGTGAATGTAGCTTTCCATTGGGTAAATATAGAGTATGATTTTTAAAAATCCACTGACAGAAATCACATGAATTACACTTCCATGTACCCCTTGGTGCTTGATCTCCCTTCTCCTTTTTGGAAAAATGACTTCTAGTCAATCTATCCTCTAGGGATCTAGCTCTCCTAAATGTGATATTAGGTCTCTCTCCTATGTGCTTCCTGAGAATGGGATCATTTGTTAACAGGTACCAATGTTTTGGTAGTATTCCCCATATACAGAGGTGTTGAGGAGTGTAGGTCAGAATGATCCTTGTATTATGATCGTCACTGATTTGAGTTTTTTAGATAGTGCCTGTTTGTATAGTCTGTCTGGAGGCTTTTTTATAGGCCTTTTTTAAAATAGTTTGTGAGTACCCACGGGCTAGTAGTCTTTCTCCTAAGAGATCTGCCTCTTTCTTAAAACCTATATTATCGGAGCAGATCCTTCGCAGGCTCAGATACTGACTATAAGGTTTACTTTTCACTAACGGACTTGAATAAAAGCTGGTGGCGTGCAGTAGGGTATTCCCTGCTGTGACCGAAAAAGTGTGGTCTGTATATTTTCATCCTCTGGCTCACAATGGTTGTATCCAGAAATAGTATTCAGTGTCTGTCCTGTTGCATGGTGAATTTGAGGTTAAAAGAGTTCTCCCCAAAGGGTCTCCATAAGTTTGGTCAGCTCGTTGATGGTACCTGTTGATAGCATCAGGACATCATCAATATATCGGTTCTACTTTAAAATATGGTCACAAAATCTGGCATATTTGTCATCTGGTCCGCTCCCACCCCCTCTAGGTAAAGGTTGGCATAGATAGGGCACAGCATGTCCCCATCGCAACCCCCAGCCCCTGGAGGTAGTGGGAGCCACCAAATATAAACACATTGCAGGTAAGCATGTGTTTCAGGATGGTAAGAATTAACTGACTAAATGGCCATGAGCCCAGTTCCCTTTCTTTTAGAAATCCCTGTATCACAGATAATCCAGACGAGAGTGTGGGATGCTGATATACAATGCCTCTATATCTACTGCTACCAGAATGGTTCCAGGAGGCACATGGGTGTATCTTGTGTGTATGAGGGAAGTGAGGTTACATGAGGACGTAGGTAACCACTAAATGACTAGCCAGCTCTGTATGGGCTCCAATGCCAGATATAATTGGGCTGTCTTAAGTTCTTGTGGGTTTTAGGTAATGCATAGAATGTGTTTGGGTATTTCACTCATGTGGTTTTGTCTAGGGATCCCTGATGAAGGGCATCTAGTAATAGTGCGGAAAACTCTTTTAGGAATTAATTCATTATGTATTCTGAGATCTGTCTATACCATTCCTGATTTTCCAGCATTTTGTAACACATGGCAGCATATTGGGCTTTATCCATTAGGACGACGACGATTTCGTTGTCTGACCTAAGATTTTTTTAACGCTTGTTTCTGTTATGGGGAAAGGTTATCAGGTTATAAGGGTTTTAAGGGTATATTTCTAACTTTTCAATTTCCTTAGTAACTTGAGTAATAAAAGCCCAGACATTGGGATTGGTTTATAAAGAGGGGAACTTTTCTGACTTTTTATGCATTGGTGGATGGTTTGCTGTATTAACATTGGGATCTTGACTACCACCTTGGGGTTGCATGTTTTGGGGGTCTCCTGTTCCCTATCATTGTATTTCTCATTTTCCTCTAACAAGTACTGTATATTAAGTCTTTGAATGCCCGAAAGTCCTTCACAGAGAAACCTTTCCATTGATCCATTAGCTTCGTTATCAAAAAGGTATCTATATGTTAATTTACGGGCACACTTACTAAGGACAAAAAGTGGGTCCAAGCGCCAGGACTTCTGTTTCTGTTTGTGTGAGAACATTGGAGGATAGATTAATCACATTCAAAGTTGTGGCCCTTGTGGAATTCTTATTATATGGTCAATGTTGTCGCTTATTTTTTCTCTTTTTGTGGCAGAACTCCCCCTTCAGTGCTGGAAAAAAAACGCTGGTGTATTGTGGGTAACATAACCGTAGTATCACCCTCACCGCTTGCTCGCTTACCTAAGTGGAAGATAGAGTGATAGAAGTTTCCTAAATCACCCTGTGCATTGGATTGCGGGACAACTGAGTGTGGATCACCGATAAGTATTTCCTTACCAACCCCATTTAGAGTATAACCATTTTCCAGGTTAGGTGGTCTTTTTTGAGAAAGGTGATTTTTCCATGGTGATTTCAGTGTGCCCTGTGAAAAGCGAGAAGTAGTAGATGTGTTAGAGGAATCAGAATCACAAGTTTCTTGTTCATTCTGACTTGCATTAGGTTCCTGTTTGCCCCCTCTACGGGTCCAAGGACATCTCGAATTTTATGATGACCATTTTAAGCCTGATTATTAATGAATGCTATCTCATCTCTAGCTACTTTTTGTTATTTTTTACTAATAAATTTGCATTAAAGAGCTCAAGATGGTTGGCCAGTTCCTTATCTTTTATTCCATAAAGAGGATGAGAACATAGTAGTTTATTTTAAGCATACAGTTGTCTCATTTCCTCATCCATTACTTTTATGTTTTTCATATACTCAGCCACTAATAGTTCCATCATTTTTTAGAGCATTTTTGCAGATTTAATTCCCATGCATTTTTAAAGGCAGATGGCATATTTTGTATAAATTGCCTCATGCTATGCCTACAAAGTCTGCCATTTTCTAAGACCCGGTTCACACTACTCCGACTTGGGACGCGACTTGTGCAACCTCAAGTCGCCCCAAGTCGCTTGTCATTACAAATTCAATGCAAATGAATGAGCTGTCGCTCCGACTTCAGAAAAGGTTCCTGTACAACTTCATTCAGAAAGGACAGGCGCCACTCAGTAATACAACCACGATTTATTAAACAACAATATAGCACACTTACATGTAGGTAATGTGTGGGCTTCTCCTGTTATTCTCTCAACCCCATGGCATGGCGCTCTCTTCCTCACAGCCGAACCAGCAGCCGGGAGATGACGCCGCCTCGATAGAGTCCAATGGGGGAGCAGGATCAGTCCAGCAACAGCGGTGAGCCGCTTGTCCACCTATGATGACGTAACGCGTTTCGGAGCATGCGCACAACGCTCCTTCCTCAGACGACTTGAAATACCGATAGAGCGCAGTCATATATACACACTAGCTGCACTAATTATGATGAAAAGGCGGTACAAACCAGGGATTCTACTACCTGAATGTACATCATGTTAAGCATGAGACCTATCATTAGACATAAGCTAATTGTATAGCACACCATCATATCATTATAAAACAAAAAAGGAATATGGTAAAGAAAGAAACAAAGAAACGAAAAGAACGAGCAAGAAGAAAGGAGAAAAGAGGAAAGAAAAAAATAAATAAAATACAATGAGGGATTAAAAAAAAAAAGGGGGGGGGAGGGGGAGGGGGAGAATAAAAATAAATATAAGAATATGCAGAAAATATATAAAAAAATATATAAAAAATTATTATATTACAAAGGGGAGAGAGGGAGGGGAAAGGGGAGAAATAGGGGGGGGGATGAGAGAATTAAAAGGCATAAATATATATAAAACTACAGGTTAAAATATACACGGAAATGTGAATACGCACTTTAGCATAACAACGCACCATCATCGTGCGAACACATCCGTATATAAAGGAGAAAGAAATACATATATATATAAAAAAATAGATAAATATACACACATATATACATATATATAAAATGACACATGTGCATACATATATATATATATATATATACATACATATACATACATACATACATATATATACACACATACACACACACGCACGTGTACGTACGCATATGAAGGGGAAAAAAATATAAATAAATAAATAAAAAAAATAAAAAAGGGGGGATATAATTTCATTAATATGTTGCTAAACTATTCACAGTAGCAGCAATGAAGATAAAAAGCCCCAATCAACGTGGATCAATAAAGATAAAAAGCCCCAATCAACGTGGATCAATAAAGAACCATAGGGTACAGTCTGCATTTACAAGATAGTGTTGACGTCCAATTCTTTAAGTCCCCCGGGCGAGAGGACATCTCCAGGCGTATATCCAGTAGGCGTATATCCAGTAGGTTTCCCTTTGGCAGAGTCGTTTGAACCTCTCTGCCGCGGGGAACCTACTTGGAATAGATTCGATCACCCATACCTGCAGACCATCAGTAGATTTTCCGTGGTGATGTAAAAAGTCTCTAGGGACACTGTGTATGTCCTTTCCCTCCTGTATGTACCGTCTATGTTGGCCAAAACGAGCTCGTAGTGTACGTATAGTACGGCCTACATAATGTAGGCCGCATGGACACTTTAACCGCTTGCCGACCGCCGCAAGTAGATTTACTGCGGCGGTCAGCCCCTGCCAGGCAGAGTGACGTTAATTAACGTCACTAGCCTGGGAGGGTCTGGGGAGCGAGCGCGCGCCCGCGGAGGCGTGCTCCCGCTCCCGCGCGGTCACGGACCCCCCGCGCGTGTGACCAGCGGACCCGATGTCCGCCGGCCACTCGGCGATCGTCGGGGGAGAGGGAGAATGTCAGGCAGCTTGTGTAAACACTCAATAATACTGTAGTGATGATATAAATAAAAAGTCCATATAAATAGTCCACTGTGATCGTGTTCAACTTCAACAGATGGTGCATAAGTGATCAAATCACCAATTCCAATCTTGTGGGAAACATACACCCATAGTGAAATCCCTCCACCAGACAGATTGGCCTCTCACCTCAGTAGGGACCCAAACGGGCCAGCATACGCCTATATGAGGGTATAAGACTCCTAGGGTTGACTCTCCAGCTGCTCACCTCCGGAGGTCCCGGGACATGTAGTAAAATAATAATAAAGGCAGATCTAGTGCTCTCAGTATATATACTGTGGTAGGCTTTATTAAGAAAAATTAGGCAACTCACATGTTCATGGCACTCAGCCGTGCCTGCTAGTAAAGCGAAAACGTTATCCACTGGGAGAGAGAATCTGCGTCCGACGTTTCCCACAAGATTGGAATTGGTGATTTGATCACTTATGCACCATCTGTTGAAGTTGAACACGATCACAGTGGACTATTTATATGGACTTTTTATTTATATCATCACTACAGTATTATTGAGTGCACTTCTAGCGCATCACGTTTATGTATTTTATGATTTATTGTGAGTAGTGAACACGATTGGTGTATGCTGCTGGATTTATTTATGCACATTTTATGATTTTGCTTGCGTGTACTTATTTATGTTTTTTAGCACATATTTCATGCACAGTGATTTATTTGCGTTTTAGTGTTTGTACCGCACAGATTTGGATTTGCGCTGATAGTTTTTTTGTTTTTAGCTTGTGTAAACAAGCTGCCTGTCATTCTCCTCGCTGTAAAGACACTGATCATTCGGATCTAGTATGTAGATCCGTTGATCAGTGTCCTTACAGCTAGAGCCACAGCCAATCACAGTAGAAACCACGCCCCTAGGGACACACACAGCCCCTCCCTCCCAAATAAAGTTAACCCCTTCACTGCCAGTGTATTTTTACAGTAACAGTGCATATGTATAGCACTGATTACTGTAGAAATGTCACTGGTAACCCCAAAAGTGCCAAAAATGTCAGTCAAGGGTCCGATCTTTCCGCCGCAATGTCGCAGTACCGCAAAAAAAATCGCAGATCGCCGCCATTACGCGTTAAAAAAAAAAACAACAAAAATGACAAAAATCTTTCCCTTTGTTAGTAAACGCGATAACTTTTGCGCAAACCAATCAAAATACGCTTTTTGCGATTTTTTTTTACCAAACATAGGTAGGATAAAACAAATTGGCCAAAAATTTTAAAAAATTTTGATTTTTACATTTTTTTTGGGGGGAATTTCATATAAAAAAATGTGAAAAATATTGCTATTTTTGCAAAATTGTCGCTCTTTTTTTGTTTATAGCGCGTGATCAAAAAATCGCACAGGTGATCAAATACCACCAAAAGAAAGCTCTGTTTGTGGGAAAAAAAGGACGTCAAATTCGTTTAGGTACAGCGTCGTACGACTGCGCAATTGTCCGTTAAAGTCACGCAGTGCCGAATCGCAAAATACCCCCTGGTCTTTTAGCAGGAAAATCCTCCGGGGCTTAAGTGGTTAAGCAGTAGACCACGAAGTCTGAGGAGCAGGTATGGAATTCCTTGATTCCATACGTGGTCCCCTTGACCACGAAATCCTTTTTTCTATGTGTGACATACTGACATGTCAAACACAATGGTTTACGGCATTGGTACATGCCAACCATATTGGAGAAGGAAAGGAGAGATGACTGATGCGTTTTAGTTGTTTTCATTTTACTGGGGGCGATTTTGGCCTTAATATTTGAAGCTTTCCGATATGAGAACTTGGGTTTACTGGGCAGTAGTGTTCTTAAATGCGGGTCCTGAAGTAGTAAAGGCCAATGTTTTAGCACTACTTTTTCCATCTGTCGATGGCGGTTATGGAATTGTGTTGTAAATCTTATTTGCGTGTTAGCATCATCCGACTTCTTTTTTATCTTTGTAACTGGCGCTATATATTGGGAATATGATTGTTCAACGAGATCTGGAGGGTAACCCTTATCTGCAAATTTTTTCTTCAAGATTTTACTTTGATCTTCATAGTCAGAAAGTTTTGTGCAGTTATGTCTTAACCTACAAAATTGGCTTTTTGGTATGTTATTTAGCCAACGGGGGTGGTGGCAACTTTTATAATGTAATAAAGAGTTACCGGCTGTGGGCTTAGTGTAGTTCTTAGCTAATATAAGGTGGTCTTCATGATATAAATCTAGATCCAAAAAAGCTAGGTGGTCTTTATCAACCACCGAAGTGAAGCTCAAGCCCATATCATTTTGGTTACAATGGGTAACAAACTTATCCACCACGGAAGGGTCCCCATCCCAAATGATAAGGATGTCGTCAATATAACGACCAAAGAAAACTATATGTGAACTATAGGGGTTATTATTCAGAACATAACGTGTTTCCCAGTGGCCCATCGCAAGGTTTGCGTACGAAGGGGCAAAATTAGCGCCCATAGCTGTGCCGTTTATTTGCAGGTAGTATTCTTCATCAAACAAAAAATAGTTATGAGTAAGACAAAACAGGGTAGCCTCCATAATAAAGCTTGCCTGTCGGGGGTTAATGGACGGGTCCTGGCCTAGGTAGAATTCTAGTGCTCTCATACCTATCTCATGGGGTATGGATGTGTACAAAGATTGTACGTCCAGAGACACCCAGAGATATGAGGGGTCCCATGAGTAAGGGGCAAGTAACTCTAGTACATGGATACCGTCTCGAATATACGAGGATAGGTTCTGTACTATAGGCTGTAAAAATACATCCACGTATTGAGAGAAGCCACTTGTGATACTCTCCATGGCAGCCACAATGGGTCTGCCAGGGGGATTAGAGGTGCACTTGTGCACTTTTGGGAGATGATAGAAATATGGCGTTTGATAATACTCCCTGATGATAAACGTCAGTTCAGATTTGGTAATAATTTTATCCTTGTGTGCCCTATGGGCAATAGCTATGGCTTCTTTTGTGAACTCAGGTAATGGGTCTTTCCTGAGTTTCACATAGGTTTTTTCATCAGCCAATAGCCGTTTGGCCTCCTTAACATAATCTGCTTTATCCTGGACCACGACACTTCCTCCCTTATCCGCAGGTTTAATAATAATCTGGGAATTTGACATAAGATTTTTTAATGCTATGTTTTCGGCTGAGGTAAGATTATGGGTGTTTTTACAGTTTTTTTGTGTATGTTTGCACATTTCTAGAAATTCTGAATAAACGATTCTGTAGAACGTTTCTATACAGGGACCTTTAGAATTTGTAGGATAGAACACTGATTTGGGTTTCAGATGTGTGTGTTGAACGGGAGGGGAACTCATAAGATGTTGGGTAAATGTAAAAGCTTCATCTCCAGTCAAGTTTTCCACATTCCATGGCGTAGAGCCCTCTATATACAGCTCCTCCAACATGGCCAAAGCGACATCTATGTCACTATTGGAAGGTGGCTGGCCACCGTCTCCAACCTCCACAGTATCAAGGCTATCATTAGTATGTATCTTATTTTTGGATGATTGGATGGAGTAGTGCCTTTTTAGAGTGAGATTCCTTATGAACTTGTTCAAATCTTTGAATAACTGAAACGGGTTGGGTTTAGTAGTCGGAGCGAAAGTGAGGCCCCGACTAAGTATAGACGTGTCATCATCAGTAAGGACCGATGATGACAAGTTATATATTCTTATTGTCGAAGTCTCACTTTCCTTGGTAAAAGTTTTAGGTCTACCTCCCCTTCCTCTATGGCCTCTACGTCGAGTTTTCTTTTTCGAGATAGATTGGGGAGGCGGCTTGGTCCTAAAAAAGAGACCGCAGTATCATCACTAGATAGTTCATTGGTTAATGTGGGACTAAATAATATGATGGGATTGCTGGGCAAGGATATAGTTTGCAATCAAAAAGGACAGATCCTGCACATGCTGATATGCAACAAGTACAAAGAGGAGTACTTCACCAGCCCATGGCGCTGTCCATGTATTCACCTCCTTTGTTTGTATGTTTTTTTTTTTTGGCTGAAATGTCCTGGTTGCTGCTGCTCCTCTCTCACTCCACTGGGGGGGGGGGGGCGGATCAAAACAATTCAAATCTGTAAAGAAAAGCGCACGCAACCTCGGGCAATAACGCTTTAATAAAGGACAATAAAACAGTACATTGGAATTGCACTCACACTTTTCCTTTAAGACAATCGCTTTACAGCATTCCAACAGGAGCTACTCGCTCCTCCCGTCCCTCCAGATGGTGACTCTGCGGTCTCCTCATCCGCGGCTGCCACCGCTGTATCCCCGCTCTCCTTCACTTCCTGTGTTGCCTGGTCACCGGATGCCGGTTCTAGTGCGCCTGCACACTATACCAACGTGATCTACAGCGCCTCAGGAGAGCCTCAGCCAAAGCCGGAGCCACAAGTTGTACGGAGCTGCGAGGTGGGGGATTCAAGACACGGGTGCACTGCCTCTGCTGTTACTATGGACAACGCGTTTCGGAGGCTGAGCCTCCTTCCTCAGGTCCCACCTTGCTTCCTGCTAACGCCCTTCCCTATATACCCGGGATACCATCGGCCCTAATTATATAGTTGTGTATTCTTAAAGGGGCCAGTAACCGATAATCCTTATCCACCTTGGCTGGGACGGGAGAAGCAAGGGGCTATCCACTTTTAAAAAACATATATTAAAAATACAGTTTAAGATACAATTTAAAATACAATTTAAAACAGTACAATACCAGCGCAGATATTAACCAGAGCTATTATAGATACATGTTTGGATATCACATTCCCTACATAGCAATGGTTGTCTCCTGCTTAAAATACATAAACGTATCCTAAAAGTATATCAGCATTTCCTAATACCAATAGTCGACAGATCATATTAATTCCACATTATCTCTCATCCATCTACCAAAATAATTTCATAAGTCAGGATAATACACATAATAAATAAAAAAAAAAAAAAAAAAAAAAAAAAAAAAAAAAAAAAAGGATACTAGTCTCATTAAAATACAATAAAATAAGATTCAATTCCATATGGCACATATACAATTATCAATTAGTATATGAAAATACTACTCCATATAGGCCAACCAAATATACTACATGGCAGTTGTTTATATTTCTCATATATATATATATACACACACACACATGAGAAATACATATACCTACACATACCCATCGGTGGTGACACCCTGAGTATCCCAAAAAAAAAAATTTTATAATATTTATCTGTACATATACACCGACTCTCATACCCAGCTAATCAGATATTGTTGTATGGACACGAATGTGCGTATGGCTCCGTGCACACTTCACAGACACATGGCCGGGCAGGGACTATGTTCCCTACCCCTAGGAAATGCTGATATACTTTTAGGATACGTTTATGTATTTTAAGCAGGAGACAACCATTGCTATGTAGGGAATGTGATATCCAAACATGTATCTATAATAGCTCTGGTTAATATCTGCGCTGGTATTGTACTGTTTTAAATTGTATTTTAAATTGTATCTTAAACTGTATTTTTAATATATGTTTTTTAAAAGTGGATAGCCCCTTGCTTCTCCCGTCCCAGCCAAGGTGGATAAGGATTATCGGTTACTGGCCCCTTTAAGAATACACAACTATATAATTAGGGCCGATGGTATCCCGGGTATATAGGGAAGGGCGTTAGCAGGAAGCAAGGTGGGACCTGAGGAAGGAGGCTCAGCCTCCGAAACGCGTTGTCCATAGTAACAGCAGAGGCAGTGCACCCGTGTCTTGAATCCCCCACCTCGCAGCTCCGTACAACTTGTGGCTCCGGCTTTGGCTGAGGCTCTCCTGAGGCGCTGTAGATCACGTTGGTATAGTGTGCAGGCGCACTAGAACCGGCATCCGGTGACCAGGCAACACAGGAAGTGAAGGAGAGCGGGGATACAGCGGTGGCAGCCGCGGATGAGGAGACCGCAGAGTCACCATCTGGAGGGACGGGAGGAGCGAGTAGCTCCTGTTGGAATGCTGTAAAGCGATTGTCTTAAAGGAAAAGTGTGAGTGCAATTCCAATGTACTGTTTTATTGTCCTTTATTAAAGCGTTATTGCCCGAGGTTGCGTGCGCTTTTCTTTACAGATTTGAAGGATATAGTTTGCACAGGTGACTGTAATGCAGGATTTATACGTATGGGATGAATGTCAACCTGGTGAACTCTACAGCTAGCACCCGATACACAGGTAGTAGCACTAGAGTCCAAAACCTGGGCATTATTGTTAGATGATGATATATCATGTGACTGTGGACCAAATGCATTGGTGTTATTACTATTATGGTTTTGGCTATTGTTTTTATTTTTATTACCATTTTTATCTTTATTTTCATTCTTACTCTTGTTCATATCCATGTTCTTATTTACAAACTTAGTGGTTGACCTACCACTCAGTGGGTGATTTCCATCTCTACTACTGCCACTGTTTTTGACCTCCCTATCTTTCCCAGGATGATAATATGATGCATTGGTATTTTTTCTGACATGTGACTCTCTCTCTGCTGCAGAATGAGTCACTTTGGTGGGAGGAACAGAACCAGGCCGCTGCCCCAATGGGTGCGAGGGGCCTTTGGTAAGGGGCCTTACGTTTTCTGCCCTATAATTCTTGGTATACATATGATGTCTGTTTTCAGGGGGTGGAAAAAGCTGCATAGACATCAAAGAAGGGATAGTCGAGGGCAATGATGGGCGGACCAGAGTACCTGATTTTTGGTTCCACGAAAACACAATATTATTGTTGTAATCGTCTAGGTCCCTACGGAATTTTCCTAATTTGGTAGAAATAAGAAAATCCTCTTTCCTCTTTGTGTTCTGTTTTAATGTTTGTAGCCACCTCCTGGGTAGCACCGTGGTTAATTCCATAATCTCCTGGGTCTGGATCTGAACTTGGTGAACCAATTGTTCATATCTGAGCTGTCTCTGTTTAATAATAATCTGTATCCACTTAGTGGTACAGAACTCTGAGACTGCTTGCCATTCCTTAGTGTGCATATTATCTAGGAATGTACATTCCTTCATCACCCTGAGACCCCTAGGGGTAATTTTTGAAGAGGAATACTGTTTCAGAAAAAACCCATCCCACCATTGGGCATTGGCTGAATCAATAATTCTCTCAAAGGGGGCTCTACGCCATGGGATGTGGAAGACTTGACTGGAGATGAAGCTTTTACATTTACCCAACATCTTATGAGTTCCCCTCCCGTTCAACACACACATCTGAAACCCAAATCAGTGTTCTATCCTACAAATTCTAAAGGTCCCTGTATAGAAACGTTCTACAGAATCGTTTATTCAGAATTTCTAGAAATGTGCAAACATACACAAAAAAACTGTAAAAACACCCATAATCTTACCTCAGCCGAAAACATAGCATTAAAAAATCTTATGTCAAATTCCCAGATTATTATTAAACCTGCGGATAAGGGAGGAAGTGTCGTGGTCCAGGATAAAGCAGATTATGTTAAGGAGGCCAAACGGCTATTGGCTGATGAAACAACCTATGTGAAACTCAGGAAAGACCCATTACCTGAGTTCACAAAAGAAGCCATAGCTATTGCCCATAGGGCACACAAGGATAAAATTATTACCAAATCTGAACTGACGTTTATCATCAGGGAGTATTATCAAACGCCATATTTCTATCATCTCCCAAAAGTGCACAAGTGCACCTCTAATCCCCCTGGCAGACCCATTGTGGCTGCCATGGAGAGTATCACAAGTGGCTTCTCTCAATACGTGGATGTATTTTTACAGCCTATAGTACAGAACCTATCCTCGTATATTCGAGACGGTATCCATGTACTAGAGTTACTTGCCCCTTACTCATGGGACCCCTCATATCTCTGGGTGTCTCTGGACGTACAATCTTTGTACACATCCATACCCCATGAGATAGGTATGAGAGCATTAGAATTTTACCTAGGCCAGGACCCGTCCATTAACCCCCGACAGGCAAGCTTTATTATGGAGGCTACCCTGTTTTGTCTTACTCATAACTATTTTTTGTTTGATGAAGAATACTACCTGCAAATAAACGGCACAGCTATGGGAGCTAATTTTGCCCCTTCATACGCAAACCTTGCGATGGGCCACTGGGAAACACGTTATGTTCTGAATAATAACCCCTATAGTTCACATATAGTTTTCTTTGGTCGTTATATTGACGACATCCTTATCATTTGGGATGGGGACCCTTCCGTGGTGGATAAGTTTGTTGCCCATTGTAACCAAAATGATATGGGCTTGAGCTTCACTTCGGTGGTTGATAAAGACCACCTAGCTTTTTTGGATCTAGATTTATATCATGAAGACCACCTTATATTAGCTAAGAACTACACTAAGCCCACAGCCGGTAACTCTTTATTACATTATAAAAGTTGCCACCACCCCCGTTGGCTAAATAACATACCAAAAAGCCAATTTTGTAGGTTAAGACATAACTGCACAGAACTTTCTGACTATGAAGATCAAAGTAAAATCTTGAAGAAAAAATTTGCAGATAAGGGTTACCCTCCAGATCTCGTTGAACAATCATATTCCCAATATATAGCGCCAGTTACAAAGATAAAAAAGAAGTCGGATGATGCTAACACGCAAATAAGATTTACAACACAATTCCATAACCGCCATCGACAGATGGAAAAATTAGTGCTAAAACATTGGCCTTTACTACTTCAGGACCCGCATTTAAGAACACTACTGCCCAGTAAACCCAAGTTCTCATATCGGAAAGCTTCAAATATTAAGGCCAAAATCGCCCCCAGTAAAATGAAAACAACTAAAACGCATCAGTCATCTCTCCTTTCCTTCTCCAATATGGTTGGCATGTACCAATGCCGTATACCATTGTGTTTGACATGTCAGTATGTCACACATAGAAAAAAGGATTTCGTGGTCAAGGGGACCACGTATGGAATCAAGGAATTCCATACCTGCTCCTCAGACTTCGTGGTCTACTGCTTAAAGTGTCCATGCGGCCTACATTATGTAGGCCGTACTATACGTACACTACGAGCTCGTTTTGGCCAACATAGACGGTACATACAGGAGGGAAAGGACATACACAGTGTCCCTAGACACTTTTTACATCACCACGGAAAATCTACTGATGGTCTGCAGGTATGGGTGATCGAATCTATTCCAAGTAGGTTCCCCGCGGCAGAGAGGTTCAAACGACTCTGCCAAAGGGAAACCTACTGGATATACGCCTTAGATGTCCTCTCGCCCGGGGGACTTAACGAAGAATTGGACGTCAACACTATCTTGTAAATGCAGACTGTACCCTATGGTTCTTTATTGATCCACGTTGATTGGGGCTTTTTATCTTTATTGATCCACGTTGATTGGGGCTTTTTATCTTCATTGCTGCTACTGTGAATAGTTTCTCAACATATTAATGAAATTATATCCCCCCTTTTTTATTTTTTTTATTTATTTATTTATATTTTTTTCCCCTTCATATGCGTACGTACACGTGCGTGTGTGTGTATGTGTGTATATATATGTATGTATGTATGTATATGTATATATATATATATATATATATGTATGCACATGTGTCATTTTATATATATGTATATATGTGTGTATATTTATCTATTTTTTTATATATATATGTATTTCTTTCTCCTTTATATACGGATGTGCTCGCACGATGATGGTGCGTTGTTAGTATATGGTGCTAAAGTGCGTATTCACATTTCCGTGTATATTTTAACCTGTAGTTTTATATATATTTATGCCTTTTAATTCTCTCATCCCCCCCCCCCCATTTCTCCCCTTTCCCCTCCCTCTCTCCCCTTTGTAATATAATAATTTTTTATATATTTTTTTATATATTTTCTGTATATTCTTATATTTATTTTTATTCTCCCCCCTCCCCCTCCCCCCCTTTTTTTTTTTTTTTTTAATCCCTCGTTGTATTTTATTTATTTTTTTCTTTCCTCTTTTCTCCTTTCTTCTTGCTCGTTCTTTTCGTTTCTTTGTTTCTTTCTTTACCATATTCCTTTTTTGTTTTATAATGATATGATGGTGTGCTATACAATTAGCTTATGTCTAATGATAGGTCTCATGCTTAACATGATGTACATTCAGGTAGTAGAATCCCTGGTTTGTACCGCCTTTTCATCATAATTAGTGCAGCTAGTGTGTATATATGACTGCGCTCTATCGGTATTTCAAGTCGTCTGAGGAAGGAGCGTTGTGCGCATGCTCTGAAACGCGTTACGTCATCATAGGTGGACAAGCGGCTCACCGCTGTTGCTGGACTGATCCTGCTCCCCCATTGGACTCTATCGAGGCGGCGTCATCTCCCGGCTGCTGGTTCGGCTGTGAGGAAGAGAGCGCCATGCCACGGGGTTGAGAGAATAACAGGAGAAGCCCACACATTACCTACATGTAAGTGTGCTATATTGTTGTTTAATAAATCATGGTTGTATTACTGAGTGGCGCCTGTCCTTTCTAATTACATATGTGCCAGCGGGATTCCGGCTTCTGCCTGCTCACAGTGCTGCCTTCAGGAACCAACATCGGATTTTGCCACATTAGGATCAACATCCCTCCATTCCATCTACAGCTCAGTGCGGGTCCTATCCATCGGCACAAGCGCCCAACACACCACTTGTCTCTTGTACAACTTCAAGGCGACCTCTATCCGACTTGTGCACATAGACATCAATGGGAGTCGCCTCTAAGTCGGATCCTTATCTATTTTCAAGCGACTGTGATCAGACTTTCCAGGAAGAAGAAAAAGATTACCTAGGCATTCCCCACAGACAAAGTCACCTATCATTTAAGTCTAACAAACAGATGTGCATATCTCCTCAGGTGTCAGTCTAGACAGAAAAGTTAAACACATAAGCAGCGCTGGTAAAATTGTATAGACCAAAATTAGGTATATACACTGGTAAGTCCATACAAGTCCAAAGTTGGGATGGCCAATCACCATGGAGTGAAGTTGGAAAAAAGGAAACTATCACCACACCTAGTGGCAGCAGCTATAATTTATGTTTCAATGTTTTATTGAAGTTTTTTTTTTAGAAAGAAAGCGTTAACAGTGCACTAGGAGCCAACATGGCTCAATTACTTCGTATGTATATAGCAGCTATAATTTAAAGCTATAATTTAATACTTTGTTTTAATTATTAAATATTCACATGTATTAGAGATTGAATATTTAGATACATTCGCTCTATACAACTTCCTGAGCGCAGGGTGATTGAGATATATTTGTATATATTTTATAAGGAGTGTCCTTGACTTGATGCTATACTCTGATTAAAAAGGGTTTCTTTAATTTTTTTTGAGCAGTATATATATATATATATGTATACACACACACGCAGTATATATATCTTGGGTATATCAATTCCTTGCAATGTATACTTAAAGCTATGTGAGGAATACATGAAGAAAGAAAGAGCAACGGGGACAGGGATTGTAAAAAAAAAAAAGTGGATATGACTAACAAAAAGTAATTTTAAAGTGTCAGCAAAGTAAATGTCTGATAGATGAGGATGTGGCGACAGGTTTACCACCTGTCCTCTCCACCCAAAATTAAAATGGCCAGCATGGTAGGAGAGGAGCCGCACATGAAAACAAACAGGTAGCTAACTATTCCAGCAAAGTTCCCAGAAGCTCAACAGTAATTCCACAAACTGTCACCGGATTGTGGTTTTCTCAATCAGCGGAAACCCTTCTTTCTGAGATTGGTAGGGGCACAACCAAGCGAGTCAACTTCCTCCAGATGGTGGGTGAGGCTAGCAGGACTGTGATTAACTTTAACCACTTGCCGACTGCCGCACGACTATTTACTGCGGCAGTCTGGCTCTCCTGGGCAAACCGACGTAGGGCTACATCGCTCGCCCAGGAGCCTCTAGGGGGTGAGCGTGCGCCGCCAGAGGCGCGCTCCCGCCCCCGCTCGTTCCCGCACATCCCTGCGCGAGTGACCGGCGACTCCGATGTCCGCAGGTGACTCGCGATCTCCCGCTGGAGAGGGAGAAAGGCAGGCGGCTAATGTAAACAAAGCCGCCTGTCATTCTCCCTGATGTAACTTAAGAGACTACACGATCCTGCTATGTAGGATCGTATGTCTCTGTTGTTACATCACAAGCCACGCCCCTTTACAGTTAGAATTACGCCCCTAGGGACACATTTAACCCCTTGATCACTAATAAAGTTAACCCCTTCCCTGCCAGTGTCATTTTTACAGTAACAGTGCATATGTATAGCACTGATTACTGTAGTAATGTCACTGGTACCCCCAAAAGTGTCAAAAATGTTAGTCAGGGGTCCGATCTGTCCACTGCAATGTCGCAGTTCCACAAAAAAAAAAAAAAAATTGCAGATCGCCGCCATTACTAGTTAAAAAAAAAACAATAAAAATGACATTAATCTTTCCCTTAGTTAGAAACGCAATAACTTTTGCGCAAACTAATCAAAATACGCTTATTGCGATTTTTTTTACCAAAAATATGTAGCAGAAAACAAATTGGCCAAAAATAAAATTTAGATTTTTATATTTTTTTGGGAATTTCATATAAAAAAATGTGAAAAATATTGTTAGCTTTTCAAAATTTACGCTCTTTTTTTGTTTATAGCGCAAAAAATAAAAATCGCACAGTTGATCAAATACCACCAAAAGAAAGCTCTGTTTGTGGGAAAAAAAGGACGTCAATTTAATTTGGGTACAGTGTCACACGACCGCGCAATTGTCCGTTAAAGTCATGCAGTGCCGAATCGCAAAATAGGCCCTGGTCTTTGAGCAGGAAAATCCTCAGGGGCTTAAGTGTTTAACAGTGGCCAATCACAGTACTCTTCCACCTGAAAACAGCAACCACCCCCCCCCCCCCAGCACAAATACACCCAATCTCTTCTCCATCACAAGAGTGGGATGGAACTGCACGTGATCATCGCAGCTACAGCAAAGATAGAGAACCAATGTTTCCCATCTTGTACAATGTGTGGGGGCAAAGTGCCTCCCCCTCAGTGAATTCTGAGATCGGAATGCATTAGAGCGGCAGAAGCTGTGTCTCACTGACACTTCCCTGTGCTGTTCTGCTCATGAGGAGGGATTTGCGTAGTGGAAAAAAAAAGCTTTGCGTGCTGCTTGTGGCACCCGTGCCTGGGGGGTTGCCTACCCCTGGTCTAGCAGATATATAGAGTATACTATATCATGTTATTTTAATTAATACTGGTTGTACAGTTTCTGTAGAGCTTCTTTTACATTTGCCAATATCCATGTAGCACAAGGGCCCTACCTAAACAATTGTTTCAATTTGTTGCCAATCACAAAGACATAGTTCATAGTTGCTTCTCAAACCATTGTAATGTATGTGGCTAGCTTATTTTATACTGTGTATACATTTTTATAGACTATAACATAATAGTCTATATTTTCTTACTTTTCTCATTGATAGAGCAGGAGTGCCCTCTGGTGGGTAAAAGCAATGCTTACATGTAATTGTAATAATATCACATGTAATATTGGTAAAATGTATTTCTCTGTTTAAAGCAACTGTACAGAGATTGCTTTATCTAATAAAAGGGATTCTGACACCTCTGAAGAATGGAAAAATGTAAACCATGTACTGATAAGAGTAATGTGTACCCAATGTTTGTCTTTCAAAAAGAAAGAAACGTCTTGTTCAAACAATCAAACAACTGCATTGTAAAGCTACCACAGCGCTACAAACCTAATTATATGCTTTATAAACAAAAAAAAAAAATACCAAAAAGTTTCTGTTAACCACTTTACGTCCAGCCGCCGCAGATGTACTGCGGCAGGCTGGCTCTCCCAGACAAAGGCCCGTACATGTACGGCGCTCGTCTGGGAGGAGCTAGGGGGCGATCGCTCGCCACCGGCGGCGCGCTCCCGTCCCCGATCGTCATCGGGCAAAGCTGGTGCGAGTGTCAGGTGGCTCCGATGGCTGCCTGACACCGGCGATCTCTCCCCACTGACAGAGAAGGACGGACGGCTGATGTAAACACAGCCGCCTGTCCTTCTCCCTGACATGATCACAGAGACCATGCGATCCTGCTATATAGGATCTCATGTCTCTATAGTCATCTCACAAGCCCAACCCCCTCACAGTTAGAATCACTCCCCTAGGCTTACATTTAACCCCTTGATCACCCATAGTATTAACCCCTTCCCTGACAATGGCATTATTACAGTAACAGGGCATATTTTTAGCACTGATTACTGTAGTAATGTCACTGGTACCCCCGATAGTGTAAAAAATGTCAGTTAGGGGTCCGATCTGTCCGCCGCAATGCCGCAGTCCCGCTAAAAATCGCAGATCGCCGCCATTACTAGTAAAAAAAAAAACAATAAAAATTACATAAATCTTTCCCATAGTTAGTGAACGCAATAACTTTTTTGCAAACCAATTTAAAATACGCTTATTGCAATTTTTTTTTTTTACCAAAAATATGTAGTAGAAAACAAATTGGCCTAAAATGTTAAAAAATTTTGATTTTTACATATTTTTTTGGGGAATGTTATGTAGCAGAATGTGAAAAATATTGTGTTTTTTTCACAATTGTCACTCTTTTTTTGTTTATAGCGCAAAAAATAAAAATCGCACAGGTGATCAAATAATACCAAAAGAAAGCTCGATTTGTGGGAAAAAAAGGACAACAATTTTATTTGGGTACATCGTCACACGACCGCACAATTGTCCATTAAATTCAAGCAGTGCTGAATCACAAAATAGGGCCTGGTCATTAAGCAGCAAAATCTTCCGGTCTTAAAGTGGTTAAGACAACTTTGCAAAGAAATAATCTTTCTTCATAAATTTAGGTCAAAATATAGTCTGCTACATTTCATTTGGTAAAAATAACCCAAATCAGTGTACATTATTTAGTCTGAGTTTGACACCCCTGCTCTATAACATTCACACAATTTCATTTTGGGCCGCATCAGCATTATGGTTGCCCTCAAAGGGCCGGTTGCATCTGTAATATTAGATGTCCAGAGCACCCCACCCCTCTTACATCAGATGTCAGGAGCCCTCCACCATCAGAAGTCAAGAGTCCCGAACCTCCCTTACATCACAGTGCACCCCTCTTACCTTGTGCTGCTGCTGGGAAGAAGAGTCTGGAGGAGGACCAGAAGAGGGCTGGAGTCTGCTGAATGCAGAGACCAGGGGAGGCAGAGACAAGGGAGTGCTGCGGCTGCAGAGAGAGGTGCAGGATCTGTAGGACGAGTTCTGTCTCCCTCCCTGTTGCTGACTGCTGAGATAAGAGGGCAGAGACAAACCTCTCCAGGGCTGCACAAGGGGGGTACTGAAGCTGCAGGAGAGGTTCGAGGACCACATGAAATGGCCTGGAGGGTCAGATCTGGCCAGCGGGCCTTGTGTTTGACACATGTGTTGTGGAGTCTTCAAACTATGGTATAAATATTTGAAAATCGATAAATCCTGATGTACTGACGGTCTACCTCAATTCTTGAGGCCCTAAAATGCCAGGACAGCAAATATCTCCCAAATAACCCATTTTTGGAAAGTACGCAGTCCAAGGTGTTTAGTAAGAGGTATGGCAAGCTTTTTAAAGTTATAGATTTGGAAAAAGAATAAATTAAATGTTTTTGTTTTTTTTTTTTACATACTTTCAACAGTGCAGTACAGCGTCATTATATGACTGGTGTTATCATGATCAGAAATACTGCCTTTTTTACCATTTGTTTTCTTTTTTACATTTTTTTTTTTACATTGTAATTTCTCATCTCAGTAATGATCACTGTAACAGCAATCGTTTGAACTGTCATTAATGGCTTTCATTCATGACTCATTGTTTACTATTGTGATGCTGTGATTGGCCCAAGTACCATGTGATCACAGGTGACCAATCACAGATCACACACAGTAGAAAACATTGAGATTATGAATGGATTCTATTCATTACTTTGTTGCATGTGATCACACAGCGATCACATAGTATCTGGGCTGCTCACAGCGGCCCGATACAAAGCAGCACAATCTACTGTGTCGCATAATCACCGCAACATATAGGTACGTCTAGGTGCCTGGGGAGGCAAAACCTTTTTTTTTATTTAGTAGGGGAGGATTACAACTAGTGAACGACCGATATCGGTTTTTCGTTGCCGATACCGATATTTTGGCCAATGCATATCGGTATCGGCCGATATTGGCCGATATTTCTTTCTTTTGAGAGGTACTTTTGTGGAGGGATCTGGGGGTCTAAAAGAACCCAAATCCCTCCTCTGCACTTAAAAGCATTCAAAACGCCAAGTTTGGCTGTTTTGAATGCTGTCATTTTTTTTAATCTGGCGCCAGACAGTACCCAGAAGTGATGTCACTCATGACATCTCTTCCGGGTTTTTTCATGGAGACCCAATCAGAGCCGAATGCGGCTTTGATCAGGTCTTCAGAGGCCTTGCAGGCTGGTTGCCTGGGTCTCCCAGTGGGACGGGAGACCAAGGCAAGCCGTGGAAGGCGGCGGGGGGGGGGACGTCCCCTCCCGCTCCTTGTAATGACAGCCGAGCGGCTTCTCACCCGCATCGGTTGTCAATACAAGACGGCTGACCGTCGGCTATGGATGCCAGTACCGGGGTGATGCCTATACCTGCAGGCATCACTCCGATACATGCACTTTCCGAAATATCAGCAATATCGGTAACCTCCGGGGCTGATTCCGATATATCGGGAAAAGTGCATATCGGCCCTCGATATATTGGCTTTGGCAATAATCGGTCAATCCCTACTTAAAACCCCTGTTAGATTGTTTTTTTTTGCCATCTGTGTTTCATTTGGCAGATTTCCATTTACTTCTTGTACCCTAGCCAGAACAGGAAGTGAGAGGTAATCCCTTCAAAGTGAGGGAATCACTGGTTTTCACCAGAACTAGTGTCCATATTAGAATATGTTCCCCTTAATTCCTGTTCTGGTGATAACTTTAGGTGATAATGGTAAACAGGACAAACAGAGAGGGTGAATAGGGGGCAGACAGTAATAAAAAAGGACAGGTTTGTAAGTAGATGTAGTTAGTTAGCTGGCCACTAGATGGTTCTGTTCCCAGTATAGAATGGTAAAGTGACAGTTATAGGCAACTGATAGCTCCCCTTTTAGAGAAGTCCCTCCCTAGGCCAGCCATAGACAGTGCAAATTTTTTTCCTGCAGCCACAGGTTTTTCGCTGGGAGAAGACAGTAAGACAGTGATTATTGCTAGCAGCTATAGCAGCCGCTAGCGATCATCTCAAGTGAATCTGTCAGACTGGTTGTACCCAAGTTATTCGATCAATCAACTTGGTACATTCAGCCTGCCCATTAACGGTTAAAATCTTGAACCTTCTAATGTCGGCCTTAGTAATGTAATGGGAGTAGTCAGCGACCCTATAAATGCCAGGATCAGAGTAGCCTTAAGCTGGATACACATTATACAACTTTTGTTGTTCAATTTCCTTTAGATTTACCTTCAACTATGTAGTAGAAGAACCGGCCTGACTGCATACAAATTGAAAGTATTTAGGTTTGACCTCATATTATACAGTTTTGGTAAATCTAAAGGAAAGTTGTACAAGAAAATTGTATGAAAGTTGTATAGTGTGTAGCCAGCTTTAGGCAGATGTAGCATGGGAGCCAAACACCCCAGAGCTATATATATATATGCATTCAGCTAATGCAAAGGCCCTGCACAGGACTGAAGCCACAAGTGAAGTGTACAGGATTCAGTGGGTGCAGCTGCAGACTTCCTGTCTCTAATACAACGTGAAGAGATTTGTGGATGGGATGCATAGGGATTCAGGGGCCAAGTCGGAGCCCTCTGAAGTGAGTACTAATGACCCTGGGAAAAAGAGAGTAATATCAAAAAGCGCGCCCTTTGATACAAGCGAAAGATGGCTTACAAATGATGTACTAATGTTTTGCTCACAAGTGACTGCTACCGTGTGTTCACTGTTTTAACTAAAGAGAAAAGTGCACTGTCTCTAAGTATCTGTCACACCAAAAAGTGAACAATTCATATATAAATAAATAATATAAAAAAAAATTAATAATATTTCATATAGTGTGCAAAATCGCATTAAAAGTTTTGTGGGGAAAAAAAAACAAATAAAGAGAAAAAATAATATAGTGTATACCAGCCCTCAAAAATTCAACTCGCCTGCTCGCATTTTGCGAGTGGAATTTTGAGGATGGCGAGCTGTGCCTGCCGCCGCCGCTCACAGCAGCCTGCGATTACTTTCTTCTTTACAAAAGGATGGGCTCTGGGAGCAGAGCACTGCGCCCTGAGCCCACCCATTGTGTTACAATAGCGAATGAATGTTCGTTATTGTCACAGGGATCCTCCTCCTGATCCTCCTACTGGCCAATCAGGAGGCAGGTGTATCCTGATTGGCCAAAAGGCGAACGATTGTAACTGGCCGAGGAGGAGGAGGAGGAGGGAGACACGGAGGACGCGCAGGATTGATGAGAAGCCGCCCGCTGCAGGTAAGTGCACGCTCAGGGGAGGACTGGGAAGGGGGCTGGGTGGCAATTGCCCCCTGGGCCACTCTGATGCTGGGTAAAAAGGCCGAACTCAGGGCTGGACGAATGTAGGGGCCAGACACTGTATACAGCTGCCAGTCGCTGCTACACAATGTAATATTTGCAGAGCTGCAGCGGCACAGTTTGAGTGTGTAGAGTACGCTCCTGTACCCGGCTGGCACAATACTAACCTGGTCACTTCCCTGTCAGGCAGAGTGATTTCCATCCGACAGGAGCTTCCTAGGCCCTGCCTGGCGTGATGTCATGTATTTTTGTTAAACCTCCTTTTTTGCTTTAAATAACATTAAATTATGTTACCACATTGAATTATGTTTGTCTTGATTCATAACATCAATATCTGTTATGAAACCAGGTGGGCATGGATGGTGAGCTGATTTGATGGTTCAATGGGCCACTTGACTGGGCTTGCCCCCCAGGCCTAAGGCTGCCAGCCCTCCCCTGTGCACGCTGGTCTCTCTGCACACTGTGATCGCTCTGCAATGAAAGGGGACATGCTGTGGGCGGTCTGCAATGAAAGGGGACATGCTGTGATCGCTCTGCAATGAAAGAGGACATGCTGTGATCGCTCTGCAATGAAAGGGGACATGCTGTGATCGCTCTGCAATGAAAGGGGACATGCTGTGATCGCTCTGCAATGAAAGGGGACAAGCTGTGATCGCTCTGCAATGAAAGGGGACACACTGTGATGGCTCTGCAATGAAAGGGGACACGCTGTGGGCGCTTTGCAATGAAAGGAGACATGCTGTGGGCGCTTTGCAATGAAAGGAGACATGCTGTGGGCGCTTTGCAATGAAAGGGGACATGCTGTGGGCGCTCTGCAATGAAAGGAGACATGCTGTGATCGCTCTGCAATGAAAGGAGACATGCTGTGATCGCTCTGCAATGAAAGGAGACATGCTGTGGGCGCTTTGCAATGAAAGGAGACATGCTGTGGGCGCTTTGCAATGAAAGGAGACATGCTGTGGGCGCTTTGCAATGAAAGGGGACATGCTGTGGGCGCTCTGCAATGAAAGGAGACATGCTGTGATCGCTCTGCAATGAAAGGGGACATGCTGTGATCGCTCTGCGATGAAAGGGGACATGCTGTGGGCACTTTGCAATGAAATGGGACATGCTGTGGGCGCTCTGCAATGAAATGGGACATGCTGTGGGCGCTCTGCAATGAAAGGGGACATGCTGTGGGCGCTCTGCAATGAAAGGGGACAAGCTGTGATCGCTCTGCAATGAAAGGGGACATGCTGTGGGCGCTTTGCAATGAAAGGGGAAATGCTGTGGGCGCTCTGCAATGAAAGGGGACATGCTGTGGGCGCTCTGCAATGAAAGGGGACATGCTGTGGGCGCTCTGCAATGAAAGGGGACAAGCTGTGATCGCTCTGCAATGAAAGGGGACATGCTGTGGGCGCTTTGCAATGAAAGGGGACATGCTGTGGGCGCTCTGCAATGAAAGGGGACATGCTGTGGGCGCTCTGCAATGAAAGGAGACACGCTGTGATCGCTCTGCAATGAAAGGGGACATGCTGTGGGCGCTTTGCAATGAAAGGGGACATGCTGTGGGCGATTTGCAATGAAAGGGGACATGCTGTGGGCGCTCTGCAATGAAAGGGGACATGCTGTGGGCACTCTGCAATGAAAGGGGACAAGCTGTGATCGCTCTGCAATGAAAGGGGACATGCTGTGGGCGCTTTGCAATGAAAGGGGACATGCTGTGGGCGCTTTGCAATGAAAGGGGACATGCTGTGGGCGCTTTGCAATGAAAGGGGACATGCTGTGGGCGCTTTGCAATGAAAGGGGACATGCTGTGGGCACTTTGCAATGAAAGGGGACATGCTGTGGAAACTCTGCAATATAAGGGGACATGCTAAAGCATTTAACAGTGTAATTTTTTGAGATATTTTACGAGGGCGTATTTAGGGGCGGAGCAGGGTAGGGTTTGGGTGGGGCAACAAGTGGCGAGTAACTCTTAAGGCCTGGCTAGTAGCTCATGACTTGAAATTTTGAGCCCTGGTGTATACAATTGTGACACAAAGTCATATTGTAATTGAATGTTATTAAAAATTACCTTTCCTTTTCAATCTGTCATTTTCTTCAGAAGAAGAAACGGAAGAACAAAAGTTAGCAATCTGCAACAAAGTTTGTTAAAATCCTTGCAATGTATATACAGTGCTCAGCAGAAATGCGACCCATCCCCCCCCCCCCCCCCCCCCAACAGATTTGTCAGAAAACCTTTACTTTACTTTCAGAATCAACATTTTCTATGGGATGCTATACTACAAAATACTCCCACAAATGCAGGCCATTGATTGCAACCAAGATTTGTTCATTTGCACACACAAAAAGTATTTTTCCTAACAAATTCATTCAGGACCATGTTGCAAAAATGAATACACCTCAATGAAAGTCTTAAGCCCCGTACACACGCAACGATTATCGGCCGACCGATCGTTCGTCTTTTGTCCAGAGTGGTGTTTTGTTGGTTGGAATGTGCTTAGACTGCACACGAATTTTCTCGCCCAACAAAATTCTACTTCAGAAGTGATGTCATGTGTTGGTTTGCTTTCTTTGTGTTCTTTCTTCTCTGAGCATGCCCAGTCTTGCTCATTAGATTTTTCCCTGTCGAAATCTGTACTGACTGCACGAAAATCGGACGTGTTTTGACGGCGGACAAAAATTTTATAGTCTGCACACCAGATTATTTTCGGCCGAAAAGTCGGTTGTCGGAAGCATCATACTAACAAGCCAAAAATCGGCAGATCGGTCGATGGACGAAAATTCCCTGCCGAATCTCGATGCGTGTGTACGAGGCTTTAGGAGCAAAGCTAAATTTTAGACAACAAAATCCTAATTAACAAGAATTCAACTACAGGTGAGTCTAATTATTCATTAACCACTTCAATACAGGGCACTTTCACCCCCTTCCTGCCCAGACCAATCTTCAGCTTTCAGCGTTCTCACACTTTGAATGATAAATACTCAGTCATGCAACGCTGTACCCAATCAAATTTTTTTATCATTTTTTTTTTCACACAAATAGAGATTTCTTTTGGTAGTATTTAATCACCACTGGGTTTTTATTTTTTGCGATATAAGTGAAAAAAGAGCGAAAATTTTGAAGAAAAAAAAAATTTGTTTTAGTTTTTGTTATAAAATTTTGCAAATAAGTAATTTTTTTCAGAAATTTGGGCCAAAATATATACTTCTATATATATATTTGATAAAAAAAAACCCACAAATGAGTGGATATTATTTAATCTGTGTGAAAGTTATAGAGTCTACAAGCTATGGTGCCAACCATTGAAAATTGATTACACCTAATCACACCTGATGTACCGACGGCCTATCTCATTTCTTGAGGCCCTGAAATGTCAGGAAAGTACAAATACCCCCCAAATGACCCCTTTTTGGAAAGTAGACAGTCCAGGGTATTTAATAAGAGGCATGGTGAATTTTTTGAAGTTGCAGTTCTTAGGAAAATGAAGAAATATTATTATTTTTTTTTACATAAAATTGTCATAATAACAAGTTATTTCTCACACATTGTATTGGCATACTTGTAATTACACCCCAAAATACATTCTGCTACTCCTCCTGAGTATGGCGATACCACATGTCTGAGACTTTTAAACAGCCTGGCCACATAAAGAGGCCCAACATGCAAAGAGCACCACATCTACAAGCATAAATTACACATATAATTTCCTAACAACCTATCCCAGTTTTGAAGGCCCTGGAGCACCAAAGCAATGAAATTACCCACAAAATGACCCCATTTTGGAAAGCAAACACCCCAACACATAATCTCTGATGAGCTGCAGATAGGTACTCAGGTACTCTGATGGGCTGCAAACAGGTAATTAGGGGTACACTGATCGGCTTTAGAAAGGTACTCAGGTACTCTGATGGGCTACAGAGAGGTACCTGGGTACTATGATGGGCTGAAGAGAGGTATTTGGGTACTCTTATGGGCTGGAGACAGGTACTCGGGTACTTTGATGGGCTGGAGAAGGGTACTTGGGTACTTTATTGGGCTGCAAATAGGTACTCAGGTACTCTGAAGGGCTGGAGACAGGTACTCGGGTACTCTGATGGGCTGGTGACAGGTACTCTGGTACTCTGATAACAGGTACTCAGGTACTCTGATGGGCTGGTGACAGGTACTTGGGTACTCTGATGACATGTACTCAGGTACTCTGATGGGCTGCAGAGAGGTACGTGGGTACTCTGAAGGACTAGAGACAGTTACTAGGGTAATCTAATGGGCTGCAGATAGGTACCCGGGCCCTCTGGGCTGGAGGCAGACACTTGGGTACTCTGGGCTGGAGACAGGTACTCGGGTACTCTGATGAGCTGGTGCCAGGTACTCGGGTACTCTGATGACAGGTACTCAGGTACTCCGATGAGGGGTACTCTGATGACAGGTACACGGGTACTCTGATTACAGGTACTTGGGTACTCTGATGACAGGTACTCGGGTACTCCAATGACAGTTACTCCGGTACTTCAATGGAAGGTATTCCGGTACTCTGATGACAGGTACTCGGGTACTCTGATGGGATGGTAACAGGTACTTTGATGGGCTGGTGACAGGTACTTTGATGGGCTAGTGACATGTCCTCTTTATTGGGGGGCAATCGGTGTGTTTTAGTGTGCACTGTAATCGGTAACTAGCTGGTACCACAATCTCCTCCTCACACAGGATCGGTGTGAGGCGGAGAGCCCGGTAACAGCTAGTTACCGTGGTTTGTTGGCATTCTGTGACCAGCTGTGATTAGACTCTTTACCCTGATCGGGATGGACTGTGTCAGAGTGACACTCTCCATCCCCGATCACTGCTCTGCATGCCCCTGGGGGTGTGCACAAGCGGCGTGCACAAGGACAGTGCATGTGGCCGGCTGTGATTTGACACAGCCGGTCACATGGTAAAGAGACATTTTTTACTTTCAATATATTTTTATTGGTTCATTTTTGACATAGTAGAAGCAATAACATGAATGAGAGCAGTACAAACAGTGTATTGTATAAAATTATTAACAACAAAAGTTGAACAGATCAGACATTAATGGTATTAATAATAAGACTCAGACTTGAATGTCTGGTAAATTATGGAGTGAATCAATTAAAAAAGAAGCGAGAATCCTCTGCCACCACCGGATGCCCCGAATGGGAACATAATGCGTCCATAGTGGAGATTGTATATCCAAACACACTTCTGCAAATTGGAGAAAATAAAATAATAACATAAAACAAGGAGCTTTAAACGAGTAACAATGGCCAACGTTAATGTTGTTGTCCTCTAACAATTAAGGGGAAGGAGGGCAAGAGAAAGTGGAAAAAGTAGAAACCCAATCCCCAAATACAGTTTAGTGTAATATGCTAATGGCACAAAGTTTAGGGAGAGGCAGAAATAAGGGGAGGTAAGGAGATAGCAGAAAAATAAAAAGAACCAAGAATAGGATAGCGGAAGTGTACTCACTAGAGTAGAAATCGAAGAGTGAGAAAAACGCATAAAGGAAGAAAGAGAGAGATCAGGGTGGCTTAGGTTTTGTGGTGGGTTGAGAAAATAAGTGCTCAGCCTGAGATTGTAACATTCATAAAATTTGCCCAAGGTTCCCAGATTGCTTCAAATTTGTCAGATGAGTTGTCAAGTTGGCTAACCATCTTCTCTTGACCCATGATCCAAGAAATCTTTCTCTTGGCTCCAGTGAATGACACATAGGATTGTTTCCATGAGCTGGCAATGGTTAACTTAATACCCATTAACCTAAAGTGAATTAGCCTTTGAGTATTTTTAGGAGCGATTCCTACTGGCGCATTGAGTAGGTCCATTTGGGGGACATACTTATTGGAATGTCTGTGACTTTACGGAGCAAAAGGATTTATTCCAAAAGTTCCTTATTTTGAGACAGCTCCACTATGGGTGCAGCATGTCCCCAAAGAGGTCACATCCTCTGAAGAAGACCGAGGAAGAAGATGGGTAGATTTTAGCCAGTGTAGATGGTACCAAGTACCAGCGCATTAGGACTTTTAGATTTGCTTCAGCTAATGTCACGTTTAACATGCCTTTAGTAGCTCTGGTACATCTCTATGCCATTCCTCAGGAGACCATTCGAAAGCCAAGTCGGATTTCCATGCTAGTGTAATGTTCCGGTACCTTTGGTACCCTAAATTACTCTTTTCACAAATGTATGCGCCCCACCATTCTCTTTTGGAAAGGTGCGCATACACCTTTAAGACTGAAGCTGTCATCACTCAGCGCCGGACTAGATGGCTATTTAAAGCGCCGGTTCTCACTCACATGTGTTCGTTCAAACACCCTTACCTGGATGCTAACTTGGCTTGAAGCTTTCGTGCTTGCAAGCATACCTCGCTGACGGAACCTCGCTGCGCTGATCCCTGCATCCCGCTTCCGGATCATCCGCTCCTCCTGAACCAACCTTCGGCTGCATTGCTATTAGTGCTAAGTACCCCGCAGGGGAACCCTCTATAAACTTATACTAAGCTTACACTATTTAGCTCTGCATAGTAAGGACTATTTATCACATCTGCATATCTAGATTGCTAGCTCTTAAGACTACTGCTACCTATTCCTGCACTGGGTTGATCACTCTTGTATGTCCACCTGCTACTCTGTCATCTGCTACCATACATGATTGCTAAACCTACCTGCATCCATCTGCTACTGTCTTACCTTCAAGTGTCTGTCACCTACCACCTCCACAACCTGTCTCTTAAATCTTCATCACTGTGTTACTACATACATAAAGTCACTCTAGGAACCAGCTTGTTGAGTGTGTGTATTTACTAGCTGAATTAAGACCTTCCACACATGATGAGTCATTGAGGTTGGGAATGGTATCTCAGCATCTCTCTTACATGACTACTGAAGTGGAATATTTCTGCAGCTGAAAATCCACACCATACATGAAACGCAGGAGCGTTACAGATTGAACGAACCTACAAATGGATTCAGCAGAAATAACCACTCAGGTGACACAATTAAAACAGCAAGTTACATAGTTACATAGTTGGTGAGGTTGAATAAAGACAAAAGTCCATCCAGTTCAACCTGTGTAGATGTGTGTGGCTGTAATCATCTTGCATACCCCTGAATGTTCTGATCCTTGAGATGTACGTCTAAGAGTCTTTTGAAAGCCACCATACTAACTGCGTTAATTCACGCACTTGCTGAATTAAAAGAAGACAATCAGGCTCTGTCGCAGCAGGTAATTAGACTGACACAACTTACCTCTGCTCAGTCCCCTGAACCCAAGATAAATCCCCCTTTGGTATTTACAGGCGATCGCAATAAATTTTGCGAATTTAAAAACGCATGTAAGTTACTTTTTTGGCTAAAACCTCGTACCTACCTTACTGATCACATTAAGGTTTGTACTATTATTTCTTACCTAACAGGCGATCCTCGAGCCTGGGCAGACTCTCTTTTTGAGAAAAACGACCAGCTTCTCAACTCCTATGCCTTGTTCCTAGCAGAACTCACTAGCCTATATGATGACCCCAATAGGCAGAGTACTGCCGATCTTCAATTAAGATCCTTGAAACAAGGAAGGAGGCCTGTAGAAGACTTTGTCAAGGAATTCAAGAGATGGACCCTTGATTCAGAATGGAATGATGCATCTCTGAAAACCCAATTTAGGCTTGGCCTATCAGAAGCCGTTAAGGACGAGCTCGCCCGAGCGGATCTACCAAAAACCCTGGATACATTAATACAACTCAGTATTACCATAGATAGAAGACTACGAGAAAGAAAGGCTGAGAAAATGGGAATGCCATTATTCGTTTCCTCTCGGATTCCGGCCGTTAACCCCGTTCCTATGGAAGTAGGAACCATACGCCCACCGCTATCAACTATGGAAAAAGCCAAAAGACGATATGAAAATCTCTGCTTGTACTGTGCATCCCCGGATCACAAGATAAATGTCTGTCCCCTAGTCAACAAAAAGAAGGGTGAGTGTTCACATGTCCTCCTAGGGGGATTGACAACTTCATTCACTAACCCTTACATTTTTGTTTGTTTGACATTACAGTGGGACCAGAACAGGATTACTACTAAAGCCATGATTGACACAGGATCTTGTGGAAATTATATTGATACATGTTTTGCTGCTTCAAATAAAATTCCTATTATTTCTAAACTTAAACCTGTCTCAGTAAGTCTTATTACCGGTGTTCCGTTATCCTCTGGTCCAATCACCGATCAGACACAAGCACTTCTAGTCACTATTAACGAGTCTCATAGGGAGACTATTACCTTCGATTTAATACCTTCACCCCACTTTCCCATTGTGTTGGGACTTCCCTGGTTACACACACACCAACCAACCATAGATTGGAAGGAACGGTCCTTGGCCTTCCTCTCTTGCTATTGCGAGGATACGTGTAACCTCCCGTCTTCTGGGAAGATTCTGTCTATGGTGACAGATGAGATTGCACCACTATGTTATCAGGATCTTTCTGAGGTTTTTCTTGAGAAAAATGCTCAAGCATTACCTCCTCATCGAGACTATGATTGTAGCATTGATCTACTCCCAAATAGCAAATTGCCGTTCGGTCATGTTTATCCTCTTTCACAGGATGAACTTTCCCATCTCAAAACCTATTTGGATGAGAATTTGGAAAAAGGTTTTATTAGACCTTCCACTTCTTCCACAGCAGCAGGACTCTTTTTTGTTCGCAATAAGGACTCAAGTCTCAGACCTATCATCGACTACAGGAAATTGAATGCTATCACAATAAAAGATCGCTATCCTCTACCGCTTATCCCTGAGCTCATTGAACAGGTGCGTGGAGCTACCTATTTTTCAAAATTGGACCTGAAAGGAGCATACAATCTCATTCGAATCCGTGATGGAGATGAGTGGAAGACTGCATTCAGAACCAGATACGGATTGTTCGAATATCTTGTGATGCCATTCGGGCTATGCAACGCCCCTGCAGTTTTCCAACGATTTATAAACGATATTTTTAAAGACTTACTAGATGTCTGTGTTGTGGTATATCTGGACGATATACTTATATATTCACGATCCCTGTCTGAACACATAAGACATCTAAGACTTGTACTATCGAGATTGCTTGCACATAACCTTTATGTGAAACTGAAGAAATGCTTGTTTCATAAAGACGAGGTACTCTTTCTAGGCTACATCATATCCAAAACAGGAATCGAGATGGACATGAGTAAAATATCCTGCATTCAGGATTGGCCTACACCAACCACACGCAAGGCGCTACAGCGATTCCTGGGATTTTCAAATTTCTACAGAAAGTTCATTAAAAACTTTTCTGCTATTGTGAGACCCCTCACACAGCTCACTAGCATAAAAAAACCATTCAAATGGTCAGAAGAAGCCAATAAAGCTTTTCACTTGTTAAAGACAAGGTTTACTTCCGCTCCCATATTACGCCATCCAGACCCATCCCTCCAATACATTCTGGAGGTAGATGCGTCAAACATGGCAGTAGGAGCAATACTCTCCCAATGACCAACCCACACTTCACCACTTCATCCAGTCGCCTTTTTTTCTAAATCCCTAAGCAGTCCCGAGATAAATTACCCCGTGGGTGAAAAGGAACTGCTTGCTATAAAATTGGCTCTGGAGAATTGGCGACATTTACTCGAAGGCACCCAATTACCAATAATTATATACACGGACCATAAAAACCTCCAATATCTTCAGACTAGCAAAACTCTCTCGCACCGACAGGTACGATGGTCACTATTCTTTCTAAGGTTTAACTTCCTAGTGACTTACACACCTGCAGATAAGAACAAAAAGGCGGATGCACTATCACGACTAACTGAAGAAAACTACTTTGAAATCCCTTCCGTTCCTATAATACCTCACAAACGCATTATTGGAGTTGTCCGTTCCTTGAAGGAAGAGGTTCTGCATGGTATAAGTTTGGATTCACCCCCACCACAACTAAATACTGATGCAGAAGGCTTCCTCTACTACAACGACAAACTTTACATACCACCTACCCTACGCACCAAGATCTTGGAATTATCTCATGATGTGCCTATGGCAGGACATATGGGTATGACAAAGACTCTTAATTTGATTTCCCGGCAATTCTGGTGGCCTGACATGAAAACATCTTTACAAAAATTCGTCTCTTCATGCAATGTCTGTGCCAGGTCCAAAATTGACACTACGAGACCATCCGGTCTACTATGCAGTCTACCAATACCCCAAACTCCATGGGAAGTTTTGTCCTTGGACTTCATCGTAGAATTGCCTCTTTCCAAAGGATTTAATACCATCTTGGTGTCAGTGGACCATCTGACAAAGATGGCACATTTCATTGCTATTCGCAGACTACCTTCGTCCAAACAAACGGCAGAACTCCTGATGAAACATGTCTTTAGATTACATGGTATCCCAAAAACTCTTCTGTCTGACCGTGGATCCCAATTTATTTCTAAGTTCTGGCAAGAACTATGTCACATACTACGGATCGAGCGGAAGCTCACTTCTCCTTACCATCCGCAGACCAACGGACAGACTGAAAGAGTCAACCAATGCATCGAGCAGTATTTACGTTGTTACACTTCTTACCAACAGGATGATTGGGTGGATCTTCTCCCTCTGGCAGAATTTGCCTACAACAACGCAACCCACAGTACAACCAAGCAGAGTCCGTTCTACTTGAACTATGGGTTTCATCCCTCTATTCTTCCACCACGCATCCTTCCTTCAAACAACCCAGTAGCCTCAGAATATCTTACCCAAATAAAGGATTCTCTGGGTTTATTAAATACTACCATTGCACATGCTCACAGTCAACAAAAGAAGTACTATGATCTTCGCAGAAGACCTTCTCCACAGTACACTATCGGGGACCTCGTTTGGCTCTCAACAAAAAATTTAAGACTGAAGATCCCTAGCAAAAAGCTTGGACCTCTGTTCTTGGGACCTTTCCCAATCAAAAAACTTATTGGAAAAGCTGCAGTACAGCTTACATTGCCAATAGACCTAAAAATCCATCCCATTTTCCATGTGTCGCTACTGAAGCCCCATGTTCCGGACCAAGGAATAAGGCCTAATATTCCACCTCCGCCTCCTGTACAAGTTGAAGGTGGAGAAGAATACGAGATAAAAGAGATTCTGGATTCTCGTATCTACAGAAGAAGACTTCAGTACTTGGTTAGATGGAAGAACTATGGGCCCCAAGACGACACCTGGTTAAACACCTCTGAAATACATGCCCCTAGATTAATCCGCAATTTTCATGCGAGATACCCAGACAAACCAGCTCCAGAGGCCTTCAGGAGCCGGCCTTAAGGGGGGGGTATTGTAATGTTCCGGTACCTTTGGTACCCTAAATTACTCTTTTCACAAATGTATGCGCCCCACCATTCTCTTTTGGAAAGGTGCGCATACACCTTTAAGACTGAAGCTGTCATCACTCAGCGCCGGACTAGATGGCTATTTAAAGCGCCGGTTCTCACTCACATGTGTTCGTTCAAACACCCTTACCTGGATGCTAACTTGGCTTGAAGCTTTCGTGCTTGCAAGCATACCTCGCTGACAGAACCTCGCTGCGCTGATCCCTGCATCCCGCTTCCGGATCATCCGCTCCTCCTGAACCAACCTTCGGCTGTATTGCTATTAGTGCTAAGTACCCCGCAGGGGAACCCTCTATAAACTTATACTAAGCTTACACTATTTAGCTCTGCATAGTAAGGACTATTTATCACATCTGCATATCTAGATTGCTAGCTCTTAAGACTACTGCTACTTATTCCTGCACTGGGTTGATCACTCTTGTATGTCCACCTACTACTCTGTCATCTGCTACCATACATGATTGCTAAACCTACCTGCATCCATCTGCTACTGTCTTACCTTCAAGTGTCTGTCACCTACCACCTCCACAACCTGTCTCTTAAATCTTCATCACTGTGTTACTACATACATAAAGTCACTCTAGGAACCAGCTTGTTGAGTGTGTGTATTTACTAGCTGAATTAAGACCTTCCACACATGATGAGTCATTGAGGTTGGGAATGGTATCTCAGCATCTCTCTTACATGACTACTGAAGTGGAATATTTCTGCAGCTGAAAATCCACACCATACATGAAACGCAGGAGCGTTACAGCTAGCATATAATGGGTTTTGGATTGGTCCGAGGAGAGCGAACTGTATATGACCTATATTCCTCCCCTCTGCTCCGTATCCTGGCCACACCAGCATTCCTATGGAGTAATAGTTGGGGGTTGAGTTTCAGAGTTACAGAGCTTGTGTAGAAAGTGGGAAATTTGTGCAAATCTAAATTTCTCTATATTAGGCATGTCAAGCTTTTTGATGCAGTATGTTTCAGTTATTGGGCCGGATGGTAGAAAAAAGTGTCAAACTCTATAAAGTCCTTTGTCTAACCACCATTTAAAGAAATGGATATCTATTTCTGGAGGGAACAGGGGATTAAAAAAAATATGGGCTAGAGGTTTTATAGGAAACTAGTCCAGCATGATTCCTAAGGGAGTCCTATATTGCAAAGGAATGAGAGAGGGTTGGCGCCATAATCGAGGGTCTTGCTTAAGGAGGGCACCATAACAGGTAGTCTAAAGTGTAGCGGGGGACGGTTTGTCCTTCTATGGTTATCCAGTCCGGGATGCCCGATTTTCTTTAGACCTCAGAAAGTTGAGCTAAATGGGCTGCATGGTAATACCAGGCCAAATTAGGAAGGCCAAGACCCCCTTCATTACGAGAACGAAAGAGGACCTTTTTAGATAAATGATAGCCCTTTGAACCCAAGATGAATTTAATGATTTTGGATTGGAGGCAATTCAGGAAATCCTTGGGGACTAAGATTGGAAGGGATCTAAAGAAGTAAAGAATCTGAGGGAGCAGAGTCATCTTCACTGAGTTAATACGACCTAGCCAAGACAATTCTAAACGGTTCCATTTAGCTATGTCCGAGCCCAATTTTATCACTAAAGGGGGGTAGTTGCTCCTAAAAAGTTTGAGCCGGGACGATGCATGCATCAGTGACACTATCCCTCTAGTCTTCCTGCTGGAGCACATGCTTCATGGAATTATGGACAAGGCACTTGAGGCAGAACAGCGGGTAGAAGAGGAGGACTTCCTTTCCTTACAAGGCCCCCTTTATGCAGATGTCATTCTTTTGGGGCGACAAAACACACAGGAGCAACAGGAGGTAGAGGAGGAGGGTTGTGGCAGCATGGATGTAGAGCAGTGCTCCCCAACATTTTTATCGCCGCAGACCGGTCAACGTTTCATAATTTTTCTGTGGCCCGCTGAGGGGGGGGGGGGGCGACGTCAATGCAGAGTGCCCACAGCGTGCCCCCAATCAATGCACAGTGCCCACAGCATGCCCCCAATCAATGCACAGTGCCCACAGCATGTCCCCAATCAATGCACAGTGCCCACAGCATGCCTGCCCCCAATCAATGCAGAGATGCCAGCGTGCCCCCATTCAATGCAGAGAGACCATCGTTCCCCACTTTCAATGCAGAGATGCCAGAGTTCCCCCCGTGAGACCAGTGCACTTACCTCACAGCAGATTCTCTTCAGTCCCCGGGTGTCCTCGAGTCTTCAGTCCCCCCGCCTCCTCCTTGGCCAATGGCATGAGTTTTGTCTTTCGGCCAATCAGGAAGCGGGAGGACCCGCTCCCTGATTGGCCAGGAGGAGGATCTGTGTGACAATAGCGAATTTTCATTCGCTATTGTCACACAATGGGCGGGGTCGGGCGCAGAGTGCTCTGCCCCCCGGCTGCCACAGTAAAATAGTTTAAAGTTCCTCGGGCGGCCTGGTACCGTTTGATCCACGGACCGGTACCGGCCCACGGCCCGGGGGTTGGGGAACACTGATGTAGAGGATAGCATACAGCAGTCTTCAAGCGATGGTTATCATTCCCCAGAAACCCCAGGAGTTGTTTGTGGCTGGGGAGAGGTTGCTCCTGACAACGTCATCCTTAGTGACCCAGAGGACTCAGAATCTCATGCCTCCTCAAACTTACGCTGCATGGGCTCCCTGATTCTGCAAAGCCTGCCAAAGGACCAGAAGATTTGATTAGGATTAGACACCACCAACACCCAAGGCCCAATTTTTCTGCACCTGTATGACAAGTACATGCGATTTTAAATATGTATGGAATTTTTACCAGCAGGGCTAATTTCTGCGCCCAGCAAGAGTAGCTGAGCTGAGTCCTCTATATGTGTACTGTGTAGATCCCACTTTCTCCAACTCTTTACCCCAGAAGGACCCTAAGGTACTGTATGCACAACAACATGCATAAAAATGCTGGAACAATAGATGTGCTGTGCATTGCCTTCCATTGACATTCATTGACTTGTGTTTCTATGCAGACTGAATTTCCATGTGTTTTGCAGGTTATTACCTCTGACATCACATCCTTTCTTTTGGGGTTGTGAGAAGAAGTGAGAGCGAGAGAGGAAGATTTTTTTTCTTCTTTTTTTTTGGAGAGACAAACAGGATTTCTAGTATAACAGCTCTAATCATTGTGATTGCTCCTGCTATATTGTGGAAAAAACAGCTGACCCGCCCCCTCTGCTATGAGCTGACTCCTCTGTATGGAGAAATGTTAGCACACCCCTCCCCCACTCCCATTGCTTAACCACCTCCCACCGGGCCACTGTACATATACGGCCGGGTGGGAGTCTCGTCCTTCTGATCGGACGTTCCGGAACGTCCTTCAGAAGGAGCGAGATCGCGCCGCCGCAGGCACGCGCAGCGGCGCGATCTCGATGTGCCTGTGTCCCTCGGACACAGAGCAACAAGATGCGGCAGGAGGGCCCTGTGATTGGCCCTCCTGATCACATGACGGCTGTGTCCAATTACAGCTGTCATGTAACGTAAACACAGCCGTTGTAACGGCTTCAATCTCTTCTCCTCCTGACAGATCCTGTCAGTGAGGAGAAGAAGAGAGGATCGATTCTGCAGCCGGGGGGATCAGTGAGTATTTCTAATTACTCACTGATCACAGGGGGGGGGGGGTCTGTGCTGGTAATCAGAACATTGATTACCAGTGCAGCCCTGGGAGGGGGGGGTGCCACTAGAGCCACCAGGGATGCCCACCCATGACCACCAGGGATGCCCACCATGGCCACCAGGGATGGCAAACAGGGCTCAGAGAGCCTGCCAGTGGTGCCCTCCCTATCAGTGCTGCCCACCAATGCCATCTATCAGTGCTGCCCACCAGTGCCCATTATTGCCATCTATCAGTGCCGCCCACCAGTGCCCATTATTGCCCACCAGTGCTGCCTATCAGTGTACATCAGTGCCGCCCATCAGTGCCGATTTGTGCCGCACATCAGTGCCAATCTGTGCCACCCATCAATGCCACCGATCAGTGCCCATCAGCGCTGCCTATCAGTGCCCATCAGCGCTGCCTATCAGTGCCCATCAGCGCTGCCTATCAGTGCCCACCAATGCTTCATATCAGTGCTATCTATCAGTGCCACATATCAGTGCCCATCAGTGCTGCATATCAGTGCTACCTTTCAGTGCCCATCAGTGATGCATATCAGTGCCACCCCATCAGTGTCTTCTCATCAGTGCCTGTCAGTGCGGCATCATCAGTGCAGGAAAAAAACGTATCTATTTACAAAATTTTATAACCTAAGCAAAAAAACTTTTTTTTTTTTTTCAAACATTTCCGTCTTTTTTTATTTGTGCACCAAAAAAGTAAAAAACCTGGCGGTGATCAAATACCACCAAAAGAAAGCTCTATCTGTGGGGAAAAAATGACACAAATTTGGTTTAGGTACAGTGTTGCATGACCGCGCAATTGTCATTCAAAATGCAACAGCGCTAAAAGCTGAAAATTGGTCTGGGAAGGAAGGGGTTTAAGTGCCCAGTATTGAAGTAGTTAAAGCGGACTCCACTTTTTTGGGAAGAAGCGCTGACATGACCCCTCCCCCCATTCTCTCTACTGTAAGCTGACTCCTCAATGGAAAGCCCCTGACCCCTCCCCCTTGACCTGCACTGCCCCCTCTGCTTTATTTGAATCCTCTGTGTAGAGAAATGCTGACACACCCCTCCCCCTTTGCATTGAGCTGGGTCCTATGTGTAATGAAATGTTGGCATCTGCTTTGAGATTCTTTATATGTAGGAATGTTGGCACACCCCTCCCCCACTCCCTCTCCTGTCAGCTGATTCCTATATGTAGAGGGGAAATGCTTTCTATCATCCCCTCCCCCACTCCCATTGCTTCAAGCTGAGTACACTGTACAGAGGAGAAGTGCTGAGCTGACCCCTCCCCCAATATCTCTGCTGTGGGCTGAAACTTTGATGTAGAAAACCTCTGATACGCCCCTCCCCCCGCACCTCCCTCTCTCCTGTCAGTGAATTCCTCTATGTAAAAGGGAAATTCTTTCTTTCTTACCCCTCCCCCACTCTCCACTGCTTAGACGTTATTGACCTGACCCCTCCCCCACTATCTGAGTCTTCTGTGTAGAGAAGTTCTGACATGCTCCTCCCCCACTTCCTCTCCTGTCAGCTGTCATATGTAGAGGGGAAATGTTTTCTTTCCTACCCCTCCCCCACTCCCATTGCTTCAAGCAAATGAGTCTACTCTTTAGAGGAGAAGTACTGACCTGACCCCTCCCCCATTATCTCTGCTCTGAAATAAATATATCTGACACGCCCCTCCCCCTCCCCCTTTGCATTGAGCTGAGTTCTATGTGCAGAAAAATGTTTGCACTCCCCTCCCCCACTCCTCTCCTGTCAGCTGATTCCTGTATGTAGAGGGGAAATTTTTTCTTTCATCCCCTCCCCCACTCCCATTGCTTCAAGACCTGTGATCCTATATAGAAGAATCATAGGGGCTCTGGGATTATTCCAGAGAGAAGAACGGTCAGCTGTGTTTACAACAGCTAATCGTCCTTCTCTCTCATCGGTGAGCGATCGCGGGGGGGGGGGGCGGAGGCAATCGGAGCCCCCGCTACCTAGCAGCAGGCGCTCGACGTAGGGCTACATCGGTTCGCGCAGGAGGGGGTGCCTGCCGCAGTATATCTATGGTGGGCGGTCCATAACAGGTTAAAGAAGAAGTGTTGAACTGACCCCTCCCCCATTCTCTCTGCTGTGAGTCCTCTGTGTAGAGAAATGTTGGCACACCCATCCCCCACCCCCCTCCTGTCAGCTGATTTCTATATGTAGAAGGGAAATACTTTCTTTCATCCCCTCCCCCACTCTCATTGCTTCCAGCTGACTCCACTGTATAACTGTTTGCTAGAGTTCTGTGTAGATCAGCCTTTCTCTAACTCTTTACCCCATAGGGGCACTAAGGGCCTGATTGTACATCAATATACATAAAAATGCTGCAATAATGGATGTGCATTGCCTTCCAATGACACACACTATATTACCAAAAGTATTGGGACGCCTGCCTTTACTCAAACATGAACCTTAATGGCCTCCCAGTCTTAGTCCATAGGATTCAATATTAAGTTGGCCCACGCTTTGCAGCTATAACAGCTTCATCTCTTCTGGGAAGGCTGACTGCAAGGTTTAGGAGTGTCTATGGAAATGTTTGACCATTCTTCCAGAAGCGCATTTGTGAGTTCAGGCCCTGATGTTGGAGAGAAGGCCTGGCTTGCAATCTGTGCATTAATTCCTCCCAAAGGTGTTCTATCAGATTGAGGCCAGTCAAGTTCCTCCACCCCAAACTCCCTCATCCATGTCTATGGACCTTGCTTTGTGTACTGGTCCAAACCATTTGGTGGAGGGGGAATTATGGTGTGGGGATGTTTTTCATGGGTTGGGCTTGGCCCCTTAGTTCCAATGAAGGGAACTCTTAAGGTGTCAGCATACCGAGACATTTTGGACAATTTCATGTTCTCAACTTTGTGGGAACAGTTTGTTGATGGCCCCTTCCTGTTCCAACATGACTGCGCACCAGTACACAAAGCAAGGTCCATAAAGACATGGATGAGAGAGTTTGGGGTAAAGGAACTTGACTGGCCTGCACAGAGTCCTGACCTTAACCCAATAGAACACCTTTGGGATGAATTAGAGCAGTGATTGTGAGCCAGGCCTTCTCTCCAACATCAGTGCCTGACCTCACAAATGCGGAACTGGA